>NC_088363.1:70169610-70174610 GCF_034508935.2 Berghia stephanieae
AGAGAGAGAGAGAGAGAGAGAGAGAAAGAGAGAGAGAGAAAGAAAGAAAGAAAGAGAGAGAGAGAGAGAGAGAGAGAAAGCGAGAGAGAGAGAGAGAGAGGGAGGGAGGGAGGGGGGCTGGGAGAGAGAGAGAGGGAGAGGGAGAGAGAGAGAGAGAGAGAGAGAGAGAGAGAGAGAGAAAAGGAAGCAAGAAAGAGAAGGAAATGTAATATTGCTTACTGTCAATGAATGAAGGCAGATTTGTAGACACGTAGTCCTTGAAACATGGTCAATCCTCTGATGCCTGCTCTGATGATTTATCCGTGTGGCCCAACATGAAAATTAAGCCATTGTAGCTCCTAATGAAAGTTTGTTGACAAACTTATTCTTCCGATTGGACAGATAAACTATAAAAAAGCTCAACCATGACCTGAATCATAATATGCTTTCTGCTGACAAACGTTTTCTTCCGATTAGACAGATAAAATAAAAAGAATTCACCCACATTGCTTTTTTCCATAGATTATTAAAATATTTGAGGAAATATTTTACAAACCTGAAATTATGCCGCTTAAGCTTAACGAATACATTATACATGCTATTTAGTCTGGTTAAAGCCAATGTGCCAACTCAAGTACAGCCTTGATCATCGTCAAATGATCGATTATTATGTCCTGGCATATTTTCTACATAATCAAAAGAGTCAACGGGTGATAGAAACTATCCTCAATTTAGAAAAGGATCGCAAGTTACACGTAAAGATGATCGATCTGTAAACATAGTTTTATAATGGCTACACGTTATTTACAAATGAACCTATCTATGCTGAGAGGTGTTGCTAACGTTTCAAATGAATTGGACTCACAACTTTTCCGTTTTAAGAATTCTGGTACTATAGATAGTTCGATGATGACGTCACTCAGGTCTTTGTTGTTGTTTTTTGCCATCCGCGTTTATGCTCACTGAACTGTATTAACCCGACTATAAACGTTCATGGATACACACAGTTTTGTGTGTTGGTCCGTTATACTTCCGGATGGCGATATTATGAGCTTCTTAGCCAATCGCATACTATCTATACAAGAAATGATATGGTGGTAATATTTATAGAAATGAGGCCTATGACAAGACACACTTTGTACAGAATATTTCAGATATTTTCTTAACGTTCCGGTGAAACCGTTTCGATTTAATTCTATTAACGGGTAATTTTAAATTTCCAAATATCAGCTGGATAACAATTTGCAATAAATTTCAGATTTGTTAGACAGTAATTCTGTGTTCGTTGGCAAAATTTAACACTGGCTGTGCAGACCACTGTTGGTCCCGAATCTAATCCTCTTCTTTTTTAAAAATAGGATTTTCGATGCGTCATTCGGGGAGGGGAGGAAATGACAGCAATAATTAGTACATTCACAACAAGTAAAACATAATTTTGATATGCTATATCTGTCTGACATTGAACGGCATTATATCTTTTTAGAAACCCTCTTCCGAGTTCCGGGAGAGATCCCGTGAGACTCTTATATGAGTGATATGCAAACGAGGAGAGCGTTATAGATAGATAATTGCATTTTTGTAGGCTCACAATGGATTTGATGTCTGTTTAGAACGAGAAGGGAATGAGGATGAACAGGAATTAATGGCTTTTGCGGTTTTCCAATATCGTTATTTTTAAATACATTATTGTTTAAAAATGTGAACAATTGTCTCAGAACGGTATTATGCTGGAGCGAACCTAATGCTTAGAATTGCTAGAAGCTGCGGAATGTAACAAAGAATGAACAAAAATGAACAGATCCCAAATTGGAACAAAATACCAACAAAAAAAAAAAACCGGAACGTTTCGGGCTCAAAGCCCTGCTTCGGCTAATAACAAAAACAATAAAATACAATAGTACATCACTTGAAATCCAGACAAACATGAAGAAAACATTTGACTAGGCTGTCCGCAAGTAAAAGTATCCCATTTCAAGTTCAATGCAGTTATTGAGCTCAATATGACGAGTTAAAGAAAGTTTTGTTAAGCTGTTTTTTTTTATTTCCGACATAATACAAGATTGAAGCAATCGGTCGCAAATCTCATAAATGCATTTTATAATCCATTATTATCTAAAAGTTGATCAAATTGGTGGTATAAATACCGGTAGCTCAAGAAATTAGGATGGAAACCAATACATAACATGTAAATCAAAATCTTACAAAACTACACGAAAAGACCTTATACTTATAGGCTTAACGTAATTGTCGTTAAAATACCAAAAGAAAAGAATAAAACAGAAAAAAAACCAAAAACAAAAGTAATCAACAAAAACAAACACAAAAAAAGAAAAACAAAACAAAAACATAAATACAAATACTCCGTTTTAGCAAGTACGGATGAATTTTAAATTATCACATACCATTAGAAAGATATTTTATAAGCTCTGGTTTTGTCTTTTAAAACATGTTTTAGATAAGAAGAATGGTTTGATTTTCAATTGTCTTTTTTCTGACTCATAGACCACAGTTTTTAAAATTAGCTGAAAGTATATCTAAAAAAAAACGTTGTCGAACGTATGTCCCCAAGGCTGCGTGAGTTCCCCAATCCTGTACATCTTACACACCAACAACTGCAGATCATCCTTTGAAAATTTTTTAATAGTGAAATATGTAGCCGATACTTACTGATATTCTTGGTTTATTAAAAGATAAAATTACTGAAAATAATTATTTCTAACAAGTTAATAACTTCACTGATTGGTGTAAACAAAATCAATTTAAATTATATGTTGAAAAAACGAAAGAACAAGTGTTTGGTGTAAAAAGTAGACACGACTTAAAATTTGTGACGATCGGTAAAGTGAGATGATGTTGAAATAGTTGATATTAATAAACCCTAAATTTCTCTCTACATTTTAATATAATATCTAAGAAAGTTGCCCAAAGATTATACATCCTAAGGAAATTGAAGACATTTCAAGTAGGGAAGAAAACTATGTTAAGAATGTTAAGAATGACTCATTGATTAAAAGTTTAATTGCGTTTGGCTGCGCTATACGGTTTGGCGAATGCGGACTTAGAGATAAATCAAAATTTTCAAAATCTACAAAACAGACAGCAAAGATAATAAACCATCCTCTTGAAGGGGTTGAAAGAATTCATGGAAAATCAATGGAAAGAATAGCATTCGCAATTACCAACAATAGAAAACATTTTATTCCATGAATTCAATCTTTCACCATATTGGAGACGGTTTGTCAGATTAAGTGTAGAACCAACAAGTACAAATCAACGTTCGTTCCATCAGCAATAAAAATGTTGAATATTTCATATGGTAGCTAAACCAAGGACTGACATGTTGATTGATTGACTGATCGGCTTGTTTAATGGGAGATTAATTGACCAATTGATAATGATGATAATATGTAATGTCAGATTACCACGATTGTAACAATTTGAAAACCAAATGTATCTGTTTATGTTGTGTATATGTGTGCGTGCAAGCGTGAGAGAAAGGAAGGAAGAGAGAGATATATATAGAGAGAAAGAGTATGTGGAAGTGAATATCTTTTCAATGTTATAGCCATCATATAACGTTATAACAAGTGTATCTAAATGACAAATTGCCATAGTTATGGACAATAAAGATCAATTATTATTATTATTATTATTATTATTATTATTATTATTATTATTATTATTATTATTATTATTATTATTATTATTATTATTATTATTATTATTATTATTATTATTATTATTATTATTATTATTATTATTATTATTATTATTATTATTATTATTATTATTATTATTATTATTATTATTATTATCATTATGACAATGTTTGACAGCAAGATGAGTTGAGAGTATGAAACAATTGAAACGTATTTATTAAGAAGAAACATCCAAATAATAGCATCCAAAATACCCTTGATAAAATCATTTGCATTTAATCAGTTAACTACCGACCGTACTCTGGGAAGACACGAATTTTAAAAAAAATTGCCAGAAAATCCGTCCTTCAAAAATCGATAGATTTAAATGACCCTATTTGGCAAAAACTCTCAAACCTGGGACTTCGCGAGGTCCCAGGTTTTAGAGATTTTGCCAAGATAAGGGCCTTTAAAATCGATCGATATTTGAAGGATGAGCTTTCTGGCCAATTTTTGAAATATATGTCTTTCCAGAGAATGGCAGATAACCTCTGAAATTTGATCGAAGCAATAAGCTGATTTACTGCTTAGAGCAAACAATTATATATTTAAGACTGACAGGACGAAGCAAGCAAAGCGTTTTAAATCAGAAAGCACTCATGATGAATCCGCATTATTTCTAAAGATAAAAGGTTTTCCCACCAAAATCGTGTAATTTAGCTCCAAAAAGAATAGTCCAGTTATCAAAGTGTCAAAGAAGACAATTAACCAATGAAATCACAGCGACGTGACTTTTGAAGGTTTACTGAGTTGCACTATCAATTGTTCAGGAACAAAGAAATAAAGGGGAACACCTCTCGTGTCTCTGACTCACGAAATTGTTGTTTGACTAGGATAGAGCTCATTGTGCAATATCACTGACGTTTTGTAAATTGGAAAAGCACACACTGTAATTAAAGATCTGAAAAAAAAAATGTGTATAAAACAGGACCAGACAAAGCAGAGAGAAAAAAATACAAGAAAAAAAAAACACGTCCCAAAAATATCGAGACAGGCGGATTTTTGGGGAATTTTATTTCTAATTTTTTTCCTGCTTTGTCTGACTTTGTTTTATACACACCTTTTCATATCTTTTTCTTACACCAATGCCTGCTCCCTAATGTGTCACATTGTAATTAAATAGCCCTGCCAGTCGCGGCATTATTACAATTATGGTGCATAATTGACTCTTTAGGAAAAGAGATAACGAGACGAGGTTTTTGAAATTGAAAACGTCATGGTGATGAGAATCAATGTTCATCTTATTCACTCAATTGCTTTCTGACATTTCAATACACGTGACTCATTGCCCCAACCTGGTACTACGCCGTGTGAACAACATGC
>NC_088363.1:70182110-70217110 GCF_034508935.2 Berghia stephanieae
CTTGGCGATACTACACTTTTTTCGACAAAGACGACGCTGTGAACGACCAGGTACTCATTTCACGCCTGAGTACGGTGAGATATCTCAGGGTCTCAAACCCTGGAACTTCGGGTCCGAAGACGAGTGTCATATCACAAGACCACATAGCCGGACACATTGTTGGGATATTTCACTGATATTTACACTACTACTTAGTTTATTACGAATACTGTTACAAACACTGCCACGCCCTTCTCTATTACTCCTAATAGTACCATCACCACTACCACTACTACCACCACCAACACCACCACCACCATCACTACTACTACTACTACTACTACTACTACTACTACTACTACTACTACTACAACAACAACAACAACAACAACAACAACTACAACAACTACTACTACTACTACTACTACTACTACTACTACTACTACTACTACTACTACTACTATTACCACCACCACTACTACTCCGACAACTACTACTACTACTACTACTACTACTACTACTACTACTACTAAAATAATAATAATAATAATAATAATAATAATAACAATAATAATAATAATAATAATAATAATAATAATAATAATAATAATAATAATAAAAATAATGATAATAATAATAATAATAATAATAATAATAATAATAATAATAATAATAATAATAATAATAATAATAATAATAATAATAATAATGATATTAACAACAACAACAACAACAACACTACTACTACTACTACTACTACTACTACTACTACTACTACTACTACTACTACTACTACTACTACTACTACTACTACTTCTACAACTACATCTGATATAATATATAGTATCACCACCATCACCGATATATGAAACTATAATCATACTATTATTACACAATCTAAAATCTATATCAATATCATATTGAGAAACAATTCAATTTTTTTCTCTCGAGAAGTTACTATCATTTTTATATTATATTTTTAACAAGCTGAACTTCTAGCTCAATTGTCATAAAATTACCCATTAGAAAAGACGTGTTCATATAATATCGATGAAAAAGATTTTTCCGACGTATATCTCTGTCAAATACTTATATTATAGAATCGCGATAACATTTTAGATTACACCCAGTCATTATCATTATAATTTACTCTCTCTCTCTCTCTCTCTCTCTCTCTCTCTCTCTCTCTCTCTCTCTCCCCCTGTGTGTGTGTGTGTGTGTGTGTGTGTGTGTGTTTTGTGTGTGTGCGCACGCGTGTGTGTGACTGCCTGTTTTCTCCCCTCATCACCTCTTTCATTTTCAACAACACATTTCCCCCTTCCTTTCCGGAGTTCCCTTCGCCATATCTTTTAAAAATTGTTGCGTTTCATTTCGGCAGGACATGTTTAATTTCTATTGATGCTATGCGTATAGGTAAAATACTCACAACATTCATCAGCTGAATATAACGTACCAACACAGAAAAACTAGACGTCTATGTGTATTCTTGGACGGTAAAAATAACCACTGCGTTTTTTATTGTTGTTTTTTTACTTTAAGAAGTAAAAACATATGACGGCAATTCTATAAATAACTTATCGTGTGGTATATTATATCCCATTATATCTTAAAAGCCAATTAGAATTGCCATTTCGACTATGGGGAGTTATGATTTGTTTCCAAAGGAAACAAGACAAAAATGGCCATGTGTGCCAGTAAATATGGAACAAACCATTGACTAATCTTCTCAATCTAATTTCAGACGGAGAAAGCACAACTCTGACACGGGCAATTGTTATAGGAAAGGCGTATCTATTGTAACTTGCCATCCATCAGTATTTGGACATCGGTTGGACTTGGTCAAGAAGAATCAAGAATTACCTGCATCAATATTCACAATGCGGTGTACGGAACGATTTCTTTGCCTCACTTTGAGCTTTCTCCTGGCCTTGGCTACGGGTATGTATAAGTTATTCTTTTTTATTTCAATACAATCTCTACTATCGGGAATCTAGATAATTGGATGTTTTTTTTAAAATGACTTCTGGAGAACGGAAAGATCCCATGCCACAGAGAGTAAAAAAAAAAGTCAAGTGCTCATAACTTGAAATAGACTCACTTTAAAAACAATTTTGATTTAAATTGGAATTAGACTACTGTACGACGGACATGTATATCAAAGTGATTTTTAATAATTTCTTCCGGACAAACAACTAGAAACCTGGCTCCAATTATAATCTTTATAGTTCTTATCTTATCTTATTTAAGGGTGTAAATAGGACTGATCCTTTAAATGTCTTATACCATTGGTTAAAATTACTAAATCTCGAATAGATTATAATATATCCTTTACAGACAATTTTTACATCTCTTTGAATTTTATCGTGTTCAAAATTATTTATGACCGGATTCTCGCGGTACGCAAAGTTCCGATACCAAGAAAGAAACTTGAAAGACAAAACCATATTGGCCAAATCGTTGTGTAGGTGGGTGGGCTTTGGGCACACTATCCCGCTATTTATTTTCATTGGGATATATGTTGAATAAAGATGAAGGAAAATGAAAGGAATTTATCGGAGAAGACAATATTGCCCCAAATTATCAATAACATTTTTAAAAAACGAGAAAAAAAAACAGAATAAGAGATAAGAAACAAACAAAAGAGAAACCCATATATCTTCAGTTTGATTTCTATTCCAGCAGAACTTTAGAAATCTGTAATCGCTCTGTTTTTGGGTGTCACCGTTTGACCAAATATTTAATGTAACGAAACAAACACGAAAAGAAACATTGAGGAAATAACCTTTGGTCATCAAACGATTATTGATTATAAATCACGGATTATAATAACATAACAACACTTTTTAATTAAAATTTGTTTTTTAAAAGGTATTGGCACAATAGTAATAAAACCCCAAAGTAATCCCCAAGCATGTAAACGAAAAGCCCGATTTGTTGTGGCGATGTCAAAGCCTTTCTCGATTAAAGAGGTTCTAACCTTTTCATTTCAAGACTGCGTTTTAAATTAGGTACCTCCCCCATTCATTTCTCCTCCTCCTCCACCACCACCATCACCACCTCATTTACCTCTTCTTCTCCTCTCCCGGTGCACACTTTCATTCGTTACAATTAACATCTGTCGTAACCTTCGGGTCCTCCCCCCCCCCCACCCCACGTTCTCCATTGTCATCATCATCATCATCATCATCATCATCATCATCATCATCATCATCATCATCATCATCATCATCCTCATCATCATCATCATCATCGTCGTCGTCATCATCATCATCGTCTTTACTTATCGTCTCAACTTATTTCGGATGTTCTTACCCACCCAGTCGAAGATATCATATCTGTGAGACAAAGACAATAACTGTTATCCGCTTCAGTACGTTTTCTTGAGTTGACTTTTACTCGTGTTGAAAATCTAAAATGTTCATTTGACAAAACTCATTCATTTTGATAAGACTTGATGAAGGCCCGACGAGAATTTGAGCTCATTTGACGAATTTCATCTTTTGTCCCAAAGAGGTATAAATTTGTTCACTTGAACATTTATTCTTGCGGCAATGTGGTCTAGTAGTATGACACTCGCCTTCGGATCGGAAGGTCCAGGGTTCGAGTTCCGCTATGAGCGTCACAAAATTGAGTCATTGGAAAAGACTCTTAACTCACATTTTCCCACCATATTCAGGTGCAAAATGAGTAGCTGGCTATTAAAAGCATTATCTCTGTCGAAAAAAATGTACTATCGCCTAATATGTGCCATGTCTTGTCTTATATTATTATTAAGAGTTGCTGGGACTAGGAATCCCTCTTAAAGCGCTTTGAGCACGTCTAGTGGATATTGCGCTATATAAATGCTTTAGGTCTTGTGGTCTCAGTTGGCAACCTAATCGTTTAAAAAAAATATTATATATATATATATATATATATATATATATATATATATATATATATATATATATATATAACGCATCTCCACAGGTTTACAATTATCAATACACTGAATACTGTATAACACAACATAATGATTTGATGATTTGATTTAATGACTTGAATGTAAACATCAAATTAAGCTGTCTTAGATCGACCGATGAAAAGCTTAAAGTAGGAACTGAAATGATTTTTCATGTTTGAGAGAGGAAATATGTTGGTTTGAATATTAATATAAATAAATAAATGAACTTTATATAGCGCAATATCCACTAAATGTGCTCAAAGCGCTTTACAAGGGGTCCCTGGTCAACAGCAACATTTAAGATGTAGGACGGAACATAACGCATATGCAAAGAAATTACAATCAAACAGCTTTTACTAAGTTTCTTTAGTCCATGTCAAGTAATGGCAAATTGGGGAATTTCATCGTATCCTGAAAGTCAGAGAGAATTAAAATATAAAAGAAGAAACTTGAGAATAGCGTGAAAGTGTCTTGTCGGATATCACAAAAAGATTAAGGCAATTATGTTGATTCAATGTTCTGTAATAGTACTTCATTGATCTTACAACCATACTGCCGAGCGAGATGCACCCTAGTAAATTCGCCCAATAAATCTGCACATAGATATTGAATGCATGCATCAACCCCTTTTGAGTGTTATTTTACAATAGACAAGAACATAAGATATCTATATATAGCGAATTTTACTCACAATTCGACATGTATAGTGCGCTTCAATATGCCTCATTTTACTTTCCCAGCAGGGAACCAGAATTCCCCGTCATATACTTAAGACGCCAAAGTTTGAACTCGTACTTTTACAATATTCATTACTGTCTAAAAGCAGTTACTCATTCACACCTGAGTTCAGGTGATAACATGTGTAAATGCCTTACTGAAGGACACAACGGTGGGTCTAGAATTTTGTCACTCACCCGGTCATTGACAATACCTAACATCACTTACCTTTTTTTTTAATTAACAAGACAAAACATCGTACAGCTGAGTTAGTGAGGTCATAATATTATGACTGTGTAGTCCAAGAATAAATAACTCTATTTTGTATTTTTAAAAATCCACATCTCTTTTTTATAAATGAGCTTTTATATAGCACAATACCCACTTAACCTGCTCAAAGTATTTTACAAATGGTACATGGCAAGCAGCGACACTTAACAAATAGGACGAGACATGGCACCTGTTAGGCTAGGTGGTAATACAATTTTTTTTCCGACAGAGACAACGCTGTTAACGGCCAAAATCTCATCTTACGCCCGGTTACAGTGAGAGAATGTGAGTAAAGATTCATTTATGGGACACGAACCCAGGGCCTTCCGATCCGAAGGAGGGTGTCATACGACGAGATCACATAGCTGCACGTTGTTGTTACAACATTAGGTTGTACTCTGCTCTGACCAATAAACTGCTTTGAAATACTAATCATCCATTTTGGACATGGCACTTGCGTTTAGCATTGGTCACGTCGGTAAACAGTACGTCCTCGTATATTGAGTTTTCAAACTTGGAACTCATTCCCCTGCGGCAATCAAAGGTCATGAATTGTATTGGAATATATTACCATGTAAGCGAGTATTCTTGAAACAAGTCAGTATCTGTCCTTGCTTTTAAACACGTTCTAACTGTAAACGCGATACTGCTACCTTCTCTGGAAATGTGTTCACGATCTTTATTAAGCAGAGAGGTCTGCAAATAATAATGTTTGCGTTTATATAACGCAATATATCACTTACTCTGCATATACCTCATTAAAGAGGACTCCCAAAGTCAACAGGAACGCCTAATGTATAGAAAGAACAAAGTTGACGTCACTCAGCTATTTGTTATCATTTTTAGACAGACTGTTAATGATAAGTTCTCAATAAATTATTTCAATCAGGCCATAAACGTTAAAGGTCACACACAGTTTTGTGTGTTGGCATGTTTAATCTAGCTGGCGGAGGTTGTGAGTATTTCATCTAAACGCATAGCATCGATTAGACGGTACGTGTCGTATTTAATACTCTATTACAATTTTTGTCGACAAAGACAGCGCTTTTAGTGGTCAGGTATTCATTTTACGCCTGAGCATATTATAGTGAGAAAATTAAGCAAAGTGCCTTTCTTAGTGACTCGACTTTGCGCTGCCCATAGCGGCACTCTAACCAGATAATTAAAGTTCCTAAGCCAAATGTTAAATAAACAAAAGAGATAAAAGGCGGCACTACATGATATATGTAATCAGTACATAACTGTTTTCTTTTAATAAAGAAGGTGACAACCAGTAGTTCGTCGTCAGCGGAGTGTTCATTGCATACACATAAAACTGAGGATTGAACCACAGCCACAGCCTTTACTCCGTAATTCAGTTTCTGTAAAAAGCTTTTTTTAGCTGTATATTTTTTCTTATTTAGAAAAATCAATATGTTAAAATAACTTTTTTCTCCCATAACATATGGCGTAGTATCCTTTTGTCAGCCCATCGTAAAGAAAGAATAATATATGCACGCCATATAGGGTGATAATATCGTTCTCTTTGATCTTCTCAACACCAGATTCGCTCGTATAATATTTGATGCAGCTACTATGTAACACAATGTAACAACATCTGCCTTTCTCATAAAAGTGCAGTTTCTTTTCGTTCGCTTTTATTCGTCTTACTGGGTTCCAAATGCCAACAATGGAAATGAAGAGAGTGGGTTCTTTAAGAGCCTATTTTAATTTCATTCCAGGTCGCTTCAAAGCCAAGGCACTAAAAACCCTGAAGATTTAATGGGAAAAAGAAAGCACGCCATTAGATCCGAATGGTTAAAACAAAAAAAAGTATTTGATGCCATGTTTTACTGGAGAAAAAGAGTGAAGACGAGTCGAAATGTGGCGATAAAACAAGACGATTTGCCTTGACGTAGCTCGAATCGAATGCTCAACTGTGCGCGCGTGCATTCAAGCGTCAGCGTACAAAATAACTCTTCCGCACCGAAGCACGTGTGGCCCAAATTCGCCATTAGAATTGAAAACGACATCAGCGTAGGAAAGAAAAGTGGCATAGCGATGCAATGGTTACAATATAGAGGATACAATATTGGAATAGTGCATTTATTTCTTGAGGCTGTATCAAAAATGTCAAAACCCAAAACTAATACAGATATATAGTTTGACGAGAACGTGTAGTAATGATGGATAGGGAGCAGAGGAGTACCAGAATTGTGAACCAGTTAATTGACGTACTCTGGAATGACACGGATTTAAAAATTTGGACAGAAACCTCGCCATCACAATTCGTGTATTTCCAGAGCACAGCAGTTAACCGGCAAAAACCGATCTTTAAAAAAAAATGTGGGCACTGGATCCTGTGAAATTGGTTAGGGACCCTGTACCTGCACACCAATGAGAAAGAGGCGGAGGGGAGGGGAGGTGAAGAAAAAGAGGGAGAAGAAAGAGAGAGAGAGAGAGAGAGAGAGAGAGAGAGAGAGAGAGAGAGAGAGAGAGAGAGAGAGCAATGTTGATCACACCGTGGTTGAGAGGAGGGTCCTTTGGTAATGGCGACTTCGAAGCTAAGAGTTTCTTAGTGGGAGAAGCAAAATTATGAAAATGATGAAGCATCAGAACTTAAAAAAGACTTTTCTTCATAAAAACAAACAATTAATAAGGAAACGTAAAAAATAGAAAAAGAAAAACAAATAAACAATAAAAACAAAACAAACAACCTATCTATCTATCTATCTATCTATCTATCTATCTATCTGTCTATCTATCTATCTGTCTATCTATTTATTTATCTATCTATCTATCCCCTCTTCTCCCCCTCTCTCTCCTCTCTCTCTCTCTCTCTCTCTCTCTCTCTCTATATATATATATATATATATATATATATATATATATATATATATATCTTTATATAGCGAGGCCAATTCCAATTTACAAGTCATTAACTCAGCCTAGCATACGACAGAAAACTGTTTAAAGCATATTTTGGTTAGATTTTTCATAAACCATGCAGGTTATAATTGAATTGAGTTTTTTAGAAAAATATAAACATTAAAATTAACACCTGGGCTTTTGCTTTTAAATGGCTTTTCCATTAAAGCGATGTACGGAGAAGTGGTTCGTATTACAATCATAGTACTCGTACATTTGTTTTTCAATCACAGTCCGTTGCCATAATGGAATAAAATTGAGTTGACTTGACCTCCTTCCAGTTCTTTTCTCGCCCTTCCAATGCCAGGACCACAACCAACGACTTGATACAGAAATGACTTTTGGCACTTGGGAAAGGATCTGTTTCCATTATTAAGTCGAGAGGAAAGGAAATGACAACAAATCGATCAAAACTCTTGTCGCAAGTAGATGAGAAACACAAGCCTTCAAAGAATTATGCAAGTCGGAACTTGGGCTTTCTCCCGGATATATATGATTCGTACTAATCCAATATCGCTTACAATTACAATAGTAATAAGATGAATTGTTTATGATATGTTTGTTTTCTGTTTATTGTGTTTGTCTTTTTTTCTAAGTTTTGAATATTGATATTTACTTAAGCAGTCAGTTTTGTGACCGAGAATCATCAAGATTGGGTAGCAAATTTATTCTTTCAGTGTGAGCTATGCCAGTTGGAAATCACAATTAATCGCAGTTAAATGTACCATCATTTTATGATTAATTTTTGTCACTGAAGTACGTAAACAATGTAATTTGTAAAGATAAAAGGTAGCCATGTCCTAAATATATCCATGACCACGTGTTGCATCATCTTGATATAATCAACATGCCTATGTATTATGCATCATGACATAAACCTCATCTGTAACCAAGATATGTTTTTTGGTACCAAAATATGCAAGAGTGTCTGTTCAATAATCTGAAACGTTTACCTGGCCAAAACGTCAGCGACTGGCTTGTCGCACACACAATTTGTCATTTTCTGTCGATAGTTGATAATAATGATAATAATAATAATAATAATAATAATAATAATAATAATAATAATAATAATAATAATAATAATAATAATAATAATAATAATAATAATAATAATAATAATCTTTATTGTCCAAATTAAAGGCAATTCATGTAAGGTAAACAATGCTCAGTTTGGTTCATGGTATGAACATCAACACGTTTACATTACAGACACAGCCATACACGAAGATACACGCTTGCACATTGTTTCTACACATGTATACAAAATCCATTGTATCGTTCTAGAGTTGAGACAATTCATAAAATATAGGGTCACGAATCATAAAAATATTGTAAATTTACACCCCCTCCTCCAGTTCTTGTTTATAAATACCTGGGCAATGGTGCTTTATTAAAACAGATACTGAGCGCTTTACAATAGTAATTAGAACTTGATAAAAACACAGACATAGACTCTGATCTTCATTCAGATTAAATGTCGTTTTTCCATTTTTATTTTTTTTCTTCTAAATGTCTGTCTGCATGACAGTTTATTTATCTTTATATCATATTCCCATGCTAGTTATCCGAGGTTTCAAGCAGTTAATTTGGCGCAATAGCATAGGTAACGTCTGTTTTTTTTGGTTTTTTGTTTGTTTGTTTTTTTGTTTTTTTTTTTGGGGGGGGGGGGGGGCTTTTATAGAATATTTACAGTAAATAATAGTCCAAAATGTATAGTCATTTGAAATGTTCAATTTTCATCATGATTGGGACCTCCCATAGGAACTGACCTTAATGGTCAGTTGCGCCTATTCAAAACGGGAGATCAAATGAATAGACAAATTAATGACCATGTACAAGTGAATGCTGACAGAATATTCTTTGTCCCCAAAAATATAAATACAAAACAAACAAGAAGAGTAAAATAAAAAAGCCAACCAAAAAGACATCAAATACCCCCCTCCCCTTCCCAAACAAAATCAGAAAGAAAAACTAAATAAAGCAACAACCCCCACTCCCACATAAAAACAAAAACAACCAAACAAATATACACATAAACAAACAACAGAAAAAAAAAACAGAACAAAAAAAAATACCCCAAGCAAACAAGGAAACAAAAAATCCATGGGTCTATTCAGTTCCTAGTCGAATGCTATATCACTAGGCCACAAAACCTCACAAATCGAATGCTCATTGACTATTGAACTGTTGGGCTCTCCTAAGATTCGAATATTCGACCTTTTGATCAATAGCCTACTCGTGACCATTGGCCGAATGTCCGAATGAGATGGGGCTTTGTCTTTCACTGATAAAACGATTATTTAAAATTTGCCCTATAAAATTTTACTTCAAGAATCGCTTGATAATTAAGAAACACAACTTGTATAAAGGCCTCAAATCTGAAATTTGTTTGGATTATTTAATCAATCCGCATTTAAAGTAAAAGTTTCCGGGCCGAAATGAAAATATATGTGTTTTGTCTATGCACGATAATATTGGCTTCTAACTTGACCTTTGGTCATTAATTAGGTAATGATGAAAATGGCCATGAATAATTGACAATATGATTTGTAAAGAATCGTCCTGGCGGTATTTCTAGCGTTCCCAAAAGCGTCGTAGAGCCTTTAATGGGCGGACCACATAGACCGCGTGACTTAAATGAAATACCAGGTGGCAACATGTACATTGGTCTCAAAACCTGCTATGATATTTCTTAAAACTCATTGTTCAGGCAAATGGTGTATGGCGGCTTGTAACCTGTTGGCGCCTGGTTCTAGTCTCGCTGTCATGTGGGAGTCGTAAAGTTTAATCTCGGCGACGGCTCTTGAGTCACATTCTCTCTACATAGTAAGAAGTTAATAGAACACATTGCAGGCAACACTGCTGTCTTTTACCAATGATGAATTGGTACTACTTACAAACGTCTTGTCTCGTTCTAAATGATACGTGGTTTGCGTTTGACTCAGGGCCTCTTGTAGAAGGCGCTTTGAGCTAATTTGTTGGGTATTGCGATATATAAAACACCTCACGACTCGCACGCAATAAAAAATAAATCAGCCTTCTAATTGCTTTTGTGTCCTCTCAGCAGTTCTGCTGGCCTGCAGTGATATTCTGACATAATTTTGAGTTCAGTGTCGTGTTAAAAATGCAACATATCCATCATGTGATAACCACGAAACTAGGTAGCCACAGCACAACTAGTCCAACAAGAGTGGGGATAAGTTGTTTGCCTTTTGCTAGGCAGAGTTTTGGTGGTAAGGCGTGGCACCATTAATTGATTTGGGCATTTGGGCATTTTTTGATTGTATGGCCAAAAATAAAAAATAAAAAAATGATACAACTCTGGTCTCGGCTTTGTGGCATTTTACATTCATTTACAATACCTAAAGACAGTGATAGATGTCAGTAATGCTTGTATAAAAAGTCTAACGGGTGGCTTTTTTGTATGAAATAAATGTGATTCCATATTGCCTGATATGGCAAAAAATAAAACATTTTAAAAGCACTTGACACCGATGAATCTGTAGAAATGCGCGTGTAATAAATGCACATATTATTTATTTATTCATTTGATCTTTACAACACATAATATTTCAAATCAGACAAAAATAATGAAATAAAACTAAAACAGCTCATGCTAAATTTGCAAACGTTAAACAAATTAAATAATTAATAAATAAAAAACAAAACTTTTTTTTAAAATGCGGTCATCGACCAGGAGTTTAATTTGAATAAAACTACATTGTGTACATTGTGATTGTTAATTGTGTGTTTACCAATCTTGGGCGAACCTCCATAATTAGTGAAGTCAAAGTCCCACATATTGACTGAATGTCGGTCTTGTTATTGATTTCACTGTGTTTCGCTTCAAACATTGACATGGCCGTCTGGAACTCTTCCTTATTCTTTCACATAAATAAAAAATAAATTACAGATATCATCATTTTGTTCATTTTTGATAACGTCTTACTTTTCCAATTACATCTCTTCTCCCCATCCTCCTTCCCTTTTCACTCCGCGTCTAGTCCTCCTCCTCCTCCTCCTCCTCCTCCTCCTCCTCCTCCTCCTCCTCCTCCTCCTCTCCATCCTCCACCTCCTCTCCTCTCTCCTCTTCCTCTTTCAGCTCCTTATGGTTCCATATGGTTGGTATATAATTTCATAGAATTTCCCATATTTATTTCAAAAGAATAAAACTGAAAAAGACATCAGCGGCATGGTGAGTAATACGTGATAAGTTTATTTATTCATTCATAAATTTTGCTTATAACAAAAGAAGGGTTACAACCCGTGGTATCTCTGTGTTTTAATGCAATGTGCTATTTTCTTGGCTTATTTGATCCAAAAAAATTCGGGTTAAGTTATTTATTTATCTAATATTTTGCGTTTGGCGTAAGCAGGATTACAGCTCATGATATCTGTGTGTCAATGCAATGCACTAGCTACTCGGACATATTGACCCATTCTCATAGCACCTCAATTAGAGGGATGCGGTTGTTACTTATTGCGTCCCTTTGTTGTGACAAATCCATTGAACATTATTGTGAGGTCAAATCAAATGGAAAAACTATTTCGAAGGGCTTGTTACTATCAACGAGTAAACTCATTCAGACCAATAAGCCACAAACAACAATGTGAGACCTGTACCATAATATGAATTGACCCTTGTGATTATTACTCAGGCACTAATCAAGGGACGTAAGTAAGCGCATTCACTCAATAAAGTTTATGCATCAGATTCCTTCCTTTTCCTCCGTCTTATCGCACCTTCCAGACAACGTGTCAGACTTGGCAACGTACATTATCTCCTAGGCCAAATTTTTAAAATCGATTTTCTTTTCTGTTTTTTTTTTAATTTGAATGTCTTGTTTTTTTTCCTTTGTTTTTGGTGAGAAATAAAGCGTGGAATATCAGCCTTTTGTGATGTGTCAGTTTTGTGAATTGGGCAGTAGTTCCATTTTGGGAAGGATAATTACATTATCTCTTCTTCTTCTTCTTTTTCTTCTTCTTCTTCTTCTTCTTCTTCTTCTTCTTCTTCTTCTTCTTCTTCTTCTTCTTCTTATTATTATTATTATTATTTTGGAAATGATTGAACATTTTGTAGCCAGGTGACGCAATGAGAAGCAGATGTCTTCCTCTCTTCTGGTTCAAAACTCCTTGGAATTGTGTAACCAGTCATCGGGGCAATGAATCAACAAGGTTGCATAATGTGGCATAATTGTTTTAGAAACAGGATATGTATCGGCAGATTCTTATGATTACGGGGTGTGAAAGAGCGAGGATGAATTATATTTATTGACGACTTGCATTTCTTAAAGCTAGAAAATAAGATTACATCACTCTGAAATCGTGTGTAACCTGTGTAACCTTAAACGTTTATAGATAGTTCGAAGATGACGTCACTCAGGTCTTTGTTATTGTTTTTTGCCATCCGCGTTTATGAGTAATGCTCACTGAACTGTATTAACCTGACTATAAACGTTCATGGATACACACAGTTTTGTGTGTTGGTCCGTTATACTTCCGGATGGCAATGTTATGAGCTTCTTAGCCCAGCGCATACTATCTATAGCCTGGTTAATACAGTTCAGTGAGAAAAGGATTCAATGGTCTGATTTCATGTCCGCCCAGCGACGAGCAGCTTGTATCTAAACAAAGAAAATTGGTACTTTTTATTTTTCATCCTGGTTAAAACTTTTTCACATGTCATGTGATCAGGATGTATAAAAGTTAAAACATGATCAGAATTATAATGTTTTTCTCCTATAGATTCACTTTTATGCTCGTCGGAGAAGTATTTCATAAGGGCGTTCGCCATTGTTCCGATAATTTCGAACCAGTTACTAAGTTACTATGCGTCATCACGAGGGAAGTGACGTCACGACTGTTGAAGCCTATTACTCATAGACATGGTTGGCAAGAAACAATAACAAAGACCTGAGTGACGTCATCTTCGTTCTATCTATAGGCAGTATCGTTTCACACAGTTCAGTGTACTACTTGCAGGCATTTGTCACCCACCGTCTCAAAGCGGTATTATGCCGGGATGGACATGTCTAGAAGTTAATTGATTGATGCTATGCGTTTAGGTAAGATACTCACAACATCCACCAGCAGCTAAAAACGTACACAAAACTATGTATCAGCTTTAACGTTTATAGTCTGATTGATACATAATTTAGTGAGAACTAATCACCAAAATGGCTGAATTAAAGCAATAACAAAAAGCTGAGTGACGTCAATTTCGTTCCTGCAAAAGCTAAAATATACAATTTAGGGTTAATTTCTTTTCGTTATGGTAGAGAGAATAAATACGATTGTTTAACATTGCAAAAGACTCAAAGTTCGTATTTCGTATAATTTTGATTCCAAATTGACTTTCGGGACCAAATTCGTCTCTACATAATACCATTTTAAGACGGTGGGTCACATTTGTTATTTGTTTTGCCTGCCACAACTAGGTCTGTTCTATTATGTGGATGTACTAGGTTTCCAAATTGATTAGCCAAGTCAAAGAACATCTAATAAAATGTAGCGTTAAAGAAAGATATTCAGTCATTCTGCCCGCCAGATCTGTTGTACCAAGTCACAAAACTATGTGTAACATAAAACGTCTTAAATAACGGTCTGAGAACAATAACAAAGAGCTGTTAACTTTCTTCATTCTATAGCTAAGATTTGGCAAATAGCATATAACCACAAATAAATAAATAAATAAATAAAAAATAAAAACAAAGAAAAAACCCCCCCAAAAAAACAAACAAAACAAAATAAAAAGAAAAAGGGATAGAAAAACTAAACAAGAACCAAAAATATGATAATAACAAACAAAAAGTGGCATTTCCTTGTCTGCTGCAGCCTGTAGCATTATAGGCATAATTTTATGAATTAGGGTAACTTGGCCTCGGGGGGCAAACTTTGCCTCTGACGATTTGGGGAATTTGGAGTATTCTCAGGCTTGTTGCATGTGTTTTTCTCTACTCACAGACTTGATTCTTATCACAGGGAGTGACTGCCACAAAACTCTGATTCACAACTAAAAAGGCTACCCTTTTTAATTAACGGATCCTAATTTTTTTCATTGTTTGACGGAGTTGTTCCATACAATATTCTTTGTTAGGGTTTGCATTCAATATCAAATTCAGCCATTGAATTGTTACAGGATTGCATACAACGACTGATATCTCAGCGTTGTTGTTTTTATAGGATAGATATATGATTTGTGAGTTTTGTTCACTCATATAAATTATCGAACCTTTAGAAACATTGTTGTCGCGCGAGTTGTCCGCACAATAAATAGTGATCGCTTGTCGTGTTCGACCCAACGAACGAATAGAACCCGTGACAATCAAATGCCTCTAATAGATACTGCCTGACGCAATCACGGACAAGAATAGTTTGTCATGAAAGTTGTTTTTTTCATTCTCATCATCCCTGCCGTCATCCATGATAAACATTTGATTTTTATACCCCCTCTCACTAACCCACACCCACTGTGCATTGCTAAACCTTGTCTCCCACAACCAACTCCTGTTGTGTGTGATTAATTGATTGCCTTCACTCAATGGTGCTCATTTTTACATAACAATGGAGGGAGACGACTGACACGTCGTGGGGAAAATGGTCTTTTAAAAAGAAAAATTCTCATAATACTTTTATTCTATCCAAAATAAAAGAAAAACAGGACAAAAAGAAAAGGCAACAACGCCCCACTAAAAAAACCCACACCAACAATAATTAAAAAAAGGAAAGATGAAATAAAACAAAAAAACAAAAACAAAAACAACAACAAAAACACATAAAGAACAACATGAAAGGGATTCGAAAACAAACAACACACAAAAAAACCGAAACTAATGTCCTCCCTTTTCAAAGCATGCAAAAAGGTAAATCAAAATGAAATTTAAAAAAAAAAAGAAAAGAATTTTTTTTCAAAAGTACTTGACTGATTAATTGATAAATGAAAAGTAAGAGGTCAATTTTATTATTCCATTTCGTTCCTCATCTTTGTTTTATTGTCTCACCAGAGTGATCATATAGCCAGTCTCATTTCGATTCCATCTATTCTAAACAATGTTTATCAACAAATTCATTAGATTTGCGTTATTTTACACTGTTTAAAGTAACCAATGGAATTTTTATCGTGCATTGATTGAATCAGAGTCGATAGAGGGTGAGCAAAACCATCCTCCCCCCCTCCCCCCACCCCTTGGGGAACTTTTCTTTTCCTTGGGCCAAAATGTATTCGCCACCAAGAGTCATCTATATTTAAAAGTTGTAACTATTTTCAAAACTCAAGATTCTGGAAAATTAAATTTCTATCATTTGTTTTCATGTAAAATGATTCCAGCCACTTCTGTGCCTAATGATCTTTTGAAAACCTTTAAAGAATATTTATATTTTTGTATCTATATGACGAACATAAATAAATATAAACATTAGTCAATGTTTTCTCAAAATGCTTATAAATAATGCTTATCAATTACGAGCCAGTCCTTGGTATTTAATTCATTGTGTTTTGTTGATAAAGGGGAAACTTGAAACGTCCACAGTATCTGTCTTCGTCTAACAAATAGTTATTTTTTACAGATCTGTAAGACTGTCAAAAGTTATACAGATAGTATGTAAGAATGTAAAAATTACGGGACGCTTACATTGCATTTCAAGGGCAAATAATTCTCTTAATTTTAATGTTACCTTCAAATTATAATGTAACTAAATGAGTTTTATCATATATCCATGTAGCTTGTCTTTATTATTATTGTTTTTTTACAATTAATGAAAAACAATATAATATAACGGCAAATATCTCGAAATACACACATTTACAAAGGAGCATTACCGTTTTGACTTTTTACAAGACCAGCATTAGGTTGAATAATAAAATTCAGGATAGCTATTGCAGAATAACTTAAAGACCATCATATAGGCTGACTACATCACGACAAATAAAAAGAGCGCTGACTGATTGAAACTGCTTTAGCGGTAATCAAATCCTGCATGTTATGTCACAAAATTTGTCTAATTATTTTCTTATTTTCTTTTCTTAAAATGTTTTTCCTCTCCAATGTTTTGTTTTCTTTACTGACACATTTAAACTGCTTAAACTCTTGTATTGTTCCATGATTCCTCTTTAAATTTAATATGTGAGAAACACGTATCGTTTCTAACAATTTTTATTGATTAGTTATGTAATGTTAATAATAGTTAATAATTAAAGATATGAAGCTTTTTAATATATAAAGGGCAGTTATACAATTGAAAGAAAATTGGAAGTGGCTAAATCTTTATTTGACAAAATAACATTTTCATTTTTTCTTCTTGACAAGTATCTAAATCAAAGTGTAATTCGAAAACTAATCCCAAGACCTTAAATTTTGTTCTAAATGGCCGATCAAGTAGTTGCCATAAGTCGAAAGGCTAAATTTTTCAAAGCAGCATTCGGTAGCTTTGACATTCTCATGGGACCAACTGTAATAAACAAATGACAGAAATCACCATTGCAGTGTTCATAATTTGGCTTCACGATTATTTCAATCATTTTTATGGGGAAATATGCTCAAAGACATAATTCACGAAACTTTATTCTCAATTATTTATATGGCTTTTATAACAACAACAACAACAGAAAAACCCAACAAAAACATGTGACGACCCTTTTTTCAAAATTATTTTTTAAAATATGGTCTAAAAGGGTTGTATCTCAGGAAATAGAATCTCCCCTCGGCCCCGTTTTCTGTTACATATCTCATTGATAATAAATTAAAGCGGATTTCTTTACAAATTAAATAACACTTGATATGAAAAATCCAGTATCGCTTTCAAGATTTATGATCCTTGAAAACGTTGTGGATTGCAATCATTAAAAAAAAATGATAGAATCTTCTGTTTCATAAATGAATTTATTATTATTAATGTACAATAAATTGTGAAGTAACTTATATTTATAAATCAAATTTTGCAACATTCAAAAATCATAATGAAAAAATAAAGTAACAGAACAAAAGTCAAACAAATCATTTAATTATACAACGTATACAAAATATTGAGACAGTTTTATGTAAACAACAAAGATTAAGGCACATGGACGATGACTCCATTCACAACACAATTCTTTTCATCCACAACTTCCTCCTAGGTGAAAATTTATATCAAAATCTAATATCAGTATCACTTGTTTCGAACAATTTTATTATCGTTTTCATAAGTTATGGCCCTTGAAATTGTAATGTAATATTTCAAGGCCTATAACTCTTGACGAAAACACTTTAGTTTAGAACAGATATGCTTCTGAATTTGTTACAAAGTCCACTTCATTCAGTATAAGTAAGAATTTCCTTCCAGTTGGGATGGTGTTCGCCTGCTTGATTCATCCTGGATAAGTACTATTTTTTTTTATTTATTACCATCTTGACAAAAAGACCGCCACACTTATTTTTCTTTATACAAAGCATTCTAGAAATATTAAAATATTATAATCATAAACAATTTAAAAGCAACATCTAAAAAATAAAATCTACTGGTTTTGTGCACTCTAACTGATGCTTGCAAAGGAAAAAGGAAAACAAGAGAATTTGAAAGATTAGTGCGCCATTACTTTTCAAGGGCAATAGGTAGATACTTAGAACACAACATTGTAGCCTATATTTTTTTAAAATTAGAAAATAAAATTTAAACTGTGCAAAACATAAAAATTTAAAAGGTTTAACTCAAACAAAGAATTGGGAAACTAACATTTATCTAGCTTTTGATTTGACGTTATCGACTGATGTTAATGAAAAATTGTCACATATATTGGCCACTTAATTTCAAAGCTACAAATTGAATATGTACCCTTCTTGAATCGAATGTGAACAAATTGTTCAAGGTAAATTATCTTTGCAAAGGATATCATGTACATACCCAGTGTGTTATATCCCAGGTAACAATAATAATAATAGTAATAATAATAATAATAATAATAATAATAATAATAATAATAATAATAATAATAATAATAATAATAATAATAATAATAATAATAAATGGCATTTATTTACCCCGTTGTCACACGCTTTACAGTGCTATAAAACAAAATATATCACGGCAAGAAAAGTGTTGATGGAAAAGTGATACGAATCCAATATAACAACAACAAATATGATAATAGGATTGCAACTTATGAAGGAAAAAATTAAAACTTTAAGCGAGATTTGAAAGATGACAACGAATCCGAGCATCTCACGTGCGATGGGAGAAAGTTCCAAAAATAGGGGGGGGGGGGGGGGAAGGGGAGGGGGGGGGGGCGTAAATTGAAAAGATCGTTTACCTATTTTACGCAAGGTCTTAGGTTTGACAAGGATTAATTGGTCATTGCTTGACCTCAAGTTCCTATTGGGGACAGAGGTGTTTAGAATGTCTTTAACATAGGAGGGACTGTTAGCGCTCAAAGAATTGTAGACAATAGTGCGAATCTTATAGGCAACTCTTTTTTCCACAGGAAGCCAATGTAACTCACAGAGAAGGAGATTTGCTGACGGGTATTTTTTGTTATTGCGTACAATATTGCTGCGTTATTTTGAGCAACCTGAAGTTTACTCATTTTGTCTTTAGCTAAATTCGCCCAGAGGGAGTAATAATTATTCCAATTTGAATAAAACAAGGGAATTAATTTAAAGTTCTGCTATATGCGTCAGTATTAAATGACGAATTTTGCTTTTTTTTTTTCATTTCTATGTACATAGATTGTATGGTGTATTCACGTGGCTTGTCATGGAAAGATCGTTATCAATGATGACAAGGTTTTTTGCTTAATTTGAAAATTCTATTGTACTATTTCCGAGAGTAATAGGTGATTTATTTGCCTGTTTAAGGATACTCGGCCTTCCACACATTAAAATCTCAGTTTTACTATCATATAATTTTAACTTGTTTTGGTAAATTCAATATTTAATCTCATTAAAACAACTCGAAATTCGTTGTATTAAGAATTGTAAAAAGCGTACTGAATCATAAATTTGCGTATATTCTGCATAAAAAATGATACCTCAGATTGAATCTGGATATCACACTAGAAAGGGGCTGCATATATGCAGTAAAAAAGTCTTGTGGCACTCTAAAATTTAGTTTCGAATGATAAATAACAATTTTAAAATGTCACACTATTCCAGTCTGGCATAATAAAAAATGACAAGAGCTTTTTTATAGAGACATTTGTATCTACGAAATGACCTCAAATAGTTGTGTAAGAGGCCCTAGACAAAGGTCAACATTACAATATCATGGACAGGCCGTAATGCATGTGAGGCGTTTTTAAAAAGTGAACTTTTATTAAGAGCGATATTCATTAAACGTGTCCATTCATTACTTATGAATACGGTGAGGCGATGTAAGTAAAGACCTTTTACAACGAATCGACTTTGCTCAAAGCAAAGCTTGAATCCAGGGCATTCAAGCTACAAGCTGTATGCCATACCATTCGATCACAAAGCCACACACTAACCATCAGAACGTTTACTCACACCCACGCCACGTCCCTATTGAACTTAAGTATATTTAACTTGAATTAATATAGTAATACCATTATTCGTGTGTAGTGTAAGAGTAAACCATACGTGGCTGTATCAAAGAGTCAATTGACTCATAGAATAAACATCCAAAGGCAAGGGATCGCGGTAGGCTTTATATCCATCTCAATGGTTGTTCTATCAATCGCCAATAAATATAAACAGATCAAAAGCGTCGGTGTTCACTAGATATAATATTGGTCATAGCAGTAACAGATGGATAGGAGCATTTTATTATTACTTGACTGTCCTCGAAAGAATAGGACGCCTTCAGTACTATGACTGTACTTTAAAATAGAGATCGATTTATAGTTTATTTTAGGTAGTTTACCAATATAGAACACAAATCAAAACATAATTACTAATTACAAAACCAACATAATGATACTAATATTGTAAATGAGCAAGAATTAAATAAGTTACTTATTACTGTGGATGATAATGATGATGATGATGCTGATGATGATTATGATGTTTACGATGATGATGATGGTGGTGGTGGTGGTGGTGGTGGTGATGATGATAATGCTGATGATATAGATAAAAGTGCTCTACTTAACTTTCTTGCATATCGGTCGTGTTCGCGTGAGAAAACTGTAAGAATCCCATAATCTGCATTCCATCATTTCTCATTAAAAAAAACAACATTTCAACGTTCAATTTTAATGATACCTCTAATAGCTTGCTTTGTCTTAATTTAACTCAGAGCTTTGCAGTTCAATATCACAAATTATTGCTTGCTAATTGTCGTTGTTTTTGGGTTGTTTTTTTTTTCTTGAGGGGTGGGGGTTCTTGTTTTGTTTTGTTTGTTTGTTTGTTTGTTACTTTTGCCTGCACAATAGAAGATCCTAAGTCAAGAAAGAAAGTTGTGATACCAGAGTTGGGGCAATTTTCGGACATTGGTCTGCGCTCTTAAGTGCACGATTTATTCGTACATTAAACGCCAGAATTCACCAGAGGAAATTAAGTTCAATATGCATCTTGCTTTCTATGCCTATTTTTGCCAGTTACTATCTATGGCAAGGATCAGAATGTAGAGCTTTAAAAATACTTCGTACCGACATCTCAATAGAATAGAAAGCGTGAGATTAACTACTAACTTTCATTGGTCTGTCACAGCGCTGTCCGAAAATATTATTACAATTACAAGTAAATAACAATCACTTGGAGAGAATTGTCAGGAAGGATTTTGTGAATTTGGCCAAACGAACCATTAGACAAA
This sequence comes from Berghia stephanieae, assembly GCF_034508935.2. Lineage (NCBI taxonomy): Eukaryota > Metazoa > Mollusca > Gastropoda > Nudibranchia > Aeolidiidae > Berghia > Berghia stephanieae. The sequence continues at coordinate 70,203,673 of NC_088363.1, forward strand.
TGGATTGTGTAAACGGAAAGCCAAACGCACCGAAAACTCTGGCATTCCACAATCAAATCTTTTCACAAATATTATATTTAGGGTCCTTTAGGAATTGTGTATTTTATTTTTGTGCTCAAGCCAGCGTTCAAAAACCTCCTTCCTCCTCACGACTCCCTTCCGACTAAAATTCTCATAAAGGGACTTCTTATTTGAGTTATTTTTTAATTCTGGGTACTTTTAACATTCGAGCAATGCTTTAGCCATCAACCCACCCATCCTTATATCTATATATCTATCTGTCTATCCATCTATCTCATTATTACTATCTGCCTATCTATATTTTTGTACAAGAATCTGTATTTTTAATTGATCGCTTTCAGTAAATAGCTTTTCACTCACTTTATGCGTATGCTTGTGCATTTGTGTGTGTATATAATATGCGGTGTGTGTGTGTGCACGTGTGTGTGTGTATGTGTGTGCGTATGTTTGTGTGAAGACCTACAGCCATAAATATTTGAAGGCGTCCATACTCGTTAATGTCATACGTGCAAGAGAGATGATAATGATATTGGAATGTATGTGCACTGTCAATCGATGAATCATTGGCATTGCTCAAACAATAAATAGTAGCCGTACGTATACCCCAAGGTGATTCTCCCCATTTGTATGACACTACCCAATCGGTGGATTTCAAAGACAACAGAGAATGCAAATAAATTTTGCACTCTACAAGGGGTCCCCAGCCAACAGCAACATGTAGGACAAGACATGACGCCTATAGATACCTAGTATGCGCTTGGCTAAGAAGCTCCCAACATTGCCATCCGGAAGTATAAGGGACCAACACACAAAACTATGTGTAACCATGAACTTTTATAGTCTGGTACATACAATTGAGTGAGAAGTACTCATAAACGTGGGTGGCAAAAAACAATAAAAAAGACCCGAGTGACGTCATCTTCGTTCTATCTATACGACGCTTTTACAATTTTTAAAACAGAAACATTGGTCGGGTCCTCATTTTATACCTGAATGCGGTGAAATAATGTGAGTAAAGAGCATTCTTTAAGGACTAAACTTTTCGCTGGCCAAAACGAGATTCAAACCAGGGACTTACCGATCCGAATGCGAGTGCCATACCAAAGCCACAGGGATTACCTTTATAGTGAATCACTACTAATACTATTCAACAGTCGTAACGTCACTTCCTTCCTAATGACGCATGGTAACTTAGTAACACTGGCTCTAAACTATCGGAACAATGGCGGACGACCGTATGAAATATTTCTCCGGCGAGCATAAAGGGTATCCAGAGGAAAAAAAAACACATAAATTTGATCAGGTTTTGACTTTTACTCATTCTGATCACAAGGCATATGAAAATTTCAGCCAGCATGAAAAATAAAAAGTAATGATTTTCTTTGTTTAGAACCAAGATGGCCGCCGTTGCCGGGCGGCGTGACATCAGACTATTGAATCGTATTGGTAATGAAAAGGTCTGGAGTTTGATGGCAAGTCCAGTAAATCTGATTATATTGGACATCTTAAAAATAATTTTTGTAATACTTTTCCAGCACTTATTGGAAGTTTCTGTTTTACCCCTGCTCTTTAAAAGGTCAAGTCACATTTGTCACTAATGATGAACTCTCTCTCTCTCTCTCTCTCTCTCTCTCTCTCTCTCTCTCTCTCTCTCCCATGCACACACACACACACACACACACAAACACACACGCCAGTCTTATTTGAATGTGTGTATCAGTTTTTTTGGTCATTTTTATTTAGATATTGTGGCATAAGTGGTTAAACGTTCAACGACACGGTGTCTCGTCCAGTAACAAAACCCAAGCGATGTTCAGCTTGGGGGACAAAAAGCTCTGGCTCCGGCGAGTCTCATTGGGTATGGAATTTTACACACATTGCTCCGCCCATTGGAATCAAGTGTTAAGGAGTACCAGTGGGCAGCGACGAATATTGTAACAATACCAGTGTCAATAAAGACTAACACCTAACTGCATGAAATAAAAATTGGATACCATGTGCCTTGGCAGGGGGGGGGGGGGGGTAAACGAAGGAGCAGTGCGAAGCGCCTTGAGCATTATGAATCTGTTTAAATGCGCAATTTATATTTCAACATAATTTATTTATTTATTTATTTATTTTATTACATTTATTTGATTTAGGACCTGACTTGCAAACATGCAACTCGTGATTTGATTTTAATTCTAAGACTTGAAATTTTTCCACATCTTCAAAGAATGTAATCCCGCCTCTGGGTTCTTACTTGTCTAAAACAGATGTCGATTCACATGACGATGCTAGCTATTTTGTCATGACAATGGCTAAGCTGAACAGAATATAATTAAAATGCATCGAAAATTTCGTTGAATTGATTTATTACAGGCACTCATCCGATTTATAAACAGTAATCTGTTTGCCTGTTTGTGAAAAGGATTTAGAATCGGTAACTTTTTTGGAATTGAAAACTTCGAATAATTGCGAAGGGGACTTATATAATCTTAGAATAAACTTTAATTGGGAAAGCAAAATAATTTTGATGTTTTCATTTGATCAACCTTCGTTTTTGACTGTAATGCTTCTTTTTACCAAATACAAGCATATTCTTCTTCTTCTTCTTCTTCTTCTTCTTCTTCTTCTTCTTCTTCTTCTTCTTCTTCTTCTTCTTCTTCTTCTTTTTTTTTATTGTCATTTTATTTATCTTTTTATAAATAAGATATTCGGCGTTAAGATATTCATAATGATAATCATAAAGATAACATAATGAAAACAATTATAATTGTGATATGGATGGTAATTAGATTATTTTGATTCTCCAGTAATGATAAAAACGATAACAATATTAATGATCATGACATTATTCACAAATAATGTTGATGATGAAAAAAAAGATGCTGCTGCTGATGATGATCATGTAGACGACGATGACGACAATAATGATGATGATGATGATGATGATGATGATGATGATGATGATGATGATGATGATGGTTGATGATGATGATGATGATGAATGAATATATAGAGTGTAGTTGTGATGAATGATAATGAGTAGAGTATAGAATAGTAGTATATGTATAGTATAGAGTAGTAGTAGTAGTAGATAGTAGTTAGTAGTAGTAGTAGTAGTAGTAGTGAGTAGTAGTAGTAGTAGTAGTAGTATAGAGTATGTTTATAGTATATATTAGTAGTAGTAAGTAGTAGTAGAGTAGTAGTAGTAGTAGTAGAAAGTAGTAGTAGTAGTAGTAGTAGTAGTAGTAGTAGTAGTAGTAGTAGTAAGTAGTAGTAGTAGTTATGTAGTAGTAGTAGTAGTAGTAGTAGTTAGTATAGTAGTAGATAGTAATAGTATAGTATAGTAAGTAGTGTATAGTAGTAGTAATATTAGTAGTAGTAGTAGTAGTAGTAGTAATAGTAGTAGTAGTAGTAGTAGTAGTAGTAGTAGTAATAGTAGTAGTTTTGACGCTGGATTTCCGGCGACTATAGACGTGGTTGTTGCCTCAATATCAATTCTTTTTATCAAATTTGTGGACTTCTATTCGATTTTGATAATTATAATTGTTGTATTTTGGACTCATTTTTATCCTTGTGGTTCAACAAGTAAGTACCCCTCTTCAAAAAATGTGCCACCAGTCGGACAATCGAAAATACCCCCGTGACCATCGCCATTATTATTATTATTCACCTGCCAGCCTGCGTTCCCTTCGACCGCCCATGCCCCACCGACCACCATCATGCAATCTGTCCGTCAGGCAAAATTAAACAAACGTTCTTTTCGTCCTTTTTTACCATCAATAATCTGTGGAAACGTGTGATCAATGAAGAACAAAATAGACGAACTCGGTGCGTTAACCAATTATTCCAACAACTACGAGTATTCCACTGCTTGAATAATAACCTGAACAGAGACATGGCTAAATGATAATAACATACCAAGTGAATGTTTTGGAATTCGACAACTCCACAATGTTTCGGGGTGACAGGACAGGAGTAAGGAAAACAACCGGGTGAGGGGTGTGCACGTATGTAAATAAACGGTGGTGTTGCCCAAAAAAACACATCTATGAAGACTACTCGCTGTGACAACAACATCGAACTTATGATCATCAACACAAGACCCTTCTACTTACCTCGTGAGTTTAACAAAGTTATTTTATTCACCGTGTACACTCGTAGCCATCGTTAACTTAAAGCCTGACACTTGAACCGTAGCCATTGTAAAGTTATAGCCTGACACTGACCAAAAAATGACGTCAAAATGCCAGTCTTTTGCCACAAAAGAAAACAAATCGTGAGTCGTATTCAATAGTTCAACCAATGAAATAACTTGTTTCCTTGAGCTCTACTAACGACAACTCACGAGACGCTGGACAAACCTAAAAAATGACGTCAAACTGCCAGTCCTAGAAGATTCAAGTGTCTAGCAGCCAAATTATTATTAAAATATCATTTGATATAGCGCCAGTATCCACAAATAGTGCTCAGAGGTGCTTCACAATCGTTTTTTTTGTTTTTTGTATCAAACATTTTTTTGGGGGGACGCCAAATTGCAGCTTTGTTTGTGGTGAAAGGAATCATTTATGAGAACGCGCTGTGACATGTCTCGTAGATAGCATGAAAACCATTCTAGAGCTTTGTCTCCAATTCCAAAGAGCCTCTGCATTCGGTCATGTAGTATTGCGTGATCCACAGTGTCCAACGCGGCACTAAGATCCAGCAGCAGTAGATAGTATTGCATTATCGTTTTTGTCAAGTAGGTCGACAATATCGTTGTAGACACGCCAAAGATGCACAGTAAGGAACCCTTTTATACCGATTACCAATCGATTTTACAGTTGTTTATGTCACATGCTTCGTTAAGCACGATTATAAATTGATATGATGTTAATATCGAGTTAATGAGTACGGGACAATGACCAAGTTTTAGGAATCGTACCCGGGAAATACACAAATTGACTTGTCGACCCAACTGCCTCATTGAAGGCTATCGATGATATGCGTTTAGGTAGAAAACTCACAACATCCTCGATTCGGATACAACGTACCAAAACACAAAACTTTATGTAACCTTAAACGTTGAGAGTCTGATTGATATAGATAGTATGCAGATGACGTCACTCAGGCCTTTGTTATTGTTTTTGCCATCCGCGTTTGTGAGTTGTTCTCACTAAACTGTATTAACCAGACTATAAAATCTCATGGTTACACAGAGTTTGTGTGTTGGTCCGTTATACTTCCGGATGGCAATGTTGTGAACTCCTTGGCCAAGCGCATTCTATCTATAATGTAGTGAGAACTAATTATTAGAGTGTGTGTCTTAAAGCAATAACAAAGAGCTGAGTGACGTCAATCTTGTTCCTTCTATTCGGCTCTTTGTTATTGTTTTAGATTGCTAGTTGAGTGATTAGTTCCTACTCCAAATTCATTTCTTACTACAAATTGTTTTAGATTCCAAACAATTATTTGTTTTGATACGATTGATTTGGCGGGCAAAAGTCTTAGTGGTGAGTATTTTCTTTAAATGCAAACAACCAATAAAACAATAATTTGTTTTAATTTCAGCTCACAAAATATTGTGAGAAAATCACAACGAAAGCAGCAATATCTGAGATATACGTTTGGTTGTCTCTTGTTTGTCATAATTGAGTATAAATTGATTTTTAATTCTTCATAAAGAAAGATATGTTTTGTTCATTTTAAACCAAGACTGAACTGATAATATCCAGACAAGAAACTAAGGGGTTACTTCACTATGTGGGTTTTCAATGTCAAGTCTGTAAACATTGCAGTGAATATTGATTGTTTTTATGTAAAATACACACAATTTCTACCTCTCATATAAATCGTACAAATACACAAAACAATGTGTAAACTTAAAACGGTATAGATGCTGTGCGCTTGGCTAAGAAACTCACAACATTGCCATCCGGAAATATGATGGATCAACGCACAAAACTATGTGTAACCTTGAACGTTTATAGTATGGTTAATACGGTTTAGTGAGAATTACTCCTAAACATGGATGGCAAAAAACAATAACAAAAACCTGAGTGACGTCAACTTCCTTCTATCCATTATCAGTGAGAATTATTTACCCAAATGAATATAGACAGCTGCAAAAATCTGAGCCAAATGTAATTGACATTGTAAACAAGCATAGCTGTTCGTTCAATGATCGGCGTCCATTCAATGAATGATAAGTCGATCAACTAAAAATTAATAATTCTGGTGTTGAATACAATAGTCTTCAACAGTCGTAATGTCACTTCCTTCATAATGACGTATGGTAACTTAGTAACACTGGCTCTAAACTATCGGAACAATGGCGGACGCCGTATGAAATATTACCCCGGCGAGCTTAAACGCGTATCCAGAGGAAAAAAACCCCATCAATTTGATCATGTATTGACTTTCACACATTCTGATCACAAGGCATATGAAAAGGGAATGAAAAGTTCTACCCAGCATGAAGAATAAAAGCAATGATTTTCTTTATTTAGAACCAAGATGGCCGCCGTTGCCGGGCGCGTGACATCAGACTATTGAATCCAATTTGAACTCAATTTCTATTGTCTTAATAGACTATACATTTTTCGACTTCGTTAGAGAATTCCACGGAGCTTTATATTTGGGTACTGAAAGATATTTTCTTCTCTTCATATCTTATATATTATGCTCACTTATCGTAGAATTCTTACACAATGTTAAGGACGCAAAATGGTTTATATAAATGTTAAGAAATTGGTTGGATTCAGAATGATTAGGAACCAATAACTGGCATCGATTCAATACAAATATGCCCACCTCATTGTCATACTCGCTAACCAGAAGGTTGACACACAACCCACGTGCTAAAAATGTTAACACCATGCAAAGTTTGGTGACTGGTTTCGGAGCCTTGGTCTTACAAAAAAAAAAAAAATCCAATATGCCAAATATATGATATGATAAACATTATGAGGAGAGGATGTTTACCGACTTGACACGGCCTGTCATGGATGCGCATCGTCTGCTATTACTAAAACCCTATTGCCACTCCACAGGTTTCCCGTCTCTGTATTACAGTCTCGGCTTCAAGTTACGGTCACTGCTGCTCCACATAGTTCTTTGTTTTTGGTACTATTCTTATAATTTGCTTTAACATTTATGCAAGATGCCCGTCTTAAAAACATATCAACTGAGTGGGGTTCCTGACCTCCCATAGTGGGCAGGGAGGAACTTGCTGTGTCTTTTATCCCCCTGTATCTGTTTTACAATTGCTTTCTGTCTTTGTCTTGGAATGAGATTACTAAGTTTTGTCATGAGCCTGGCTGGAGTCCTCAGCTGGAGGGAAACAGTTGAATGTATAGTTATAGTTTTGGGAGATGGTATTCTTTTCCTTGTAAAACATCTCTCTATTATGTACTATTATTTTTTTTTTAATTTTAATAAATCTATATGATTTGCTAAGATTTGAGTGTATACCTTTTAGTGGGATCTTGTGCTGGGGTCCGGTTGAAACATTTAGGTGATCTCAAACTAAGTACTTTGATAGTGTGTTCTTGTAATCTACATCTGTTCTATATTTGTCAATTCCCCTTTGTCATACTTTTTTTTTCAAGTCCTTTTGATTGCACATCTAGAATGTTTTTACTATCCAATTTTCATCCCTTTTACTGGTGCCGTAAAACCCTTAAAACCAAAAACAAAAGTCAATAACATATCAATACATCTTTTCTATATTTTTTTTTTGTATTTTCCCAAATAAAAAAACCAAACCAAACCAAAACAAAACAACCCAACAAAAAAATAAATAAATAAAAAACGTACCCTATCTAACAAGCAAAGAACAAACGACTCGAATCTACAACCGAGATAAAACAAGTGGTGCCATCCTTTGAGATGTCTTGTTAAAATAAAATATCTATATTATTATTTCTACCCACTCCACATCTCTCTCTCTCTCTCTCTCTCTCTCTCTCTCTCTCTCTCTCTGTCTCTCTCTGTCTCTCTCTTTTTCTCTTTCTGTCTTTCTTTCTTTCTTTTTTTCTTTCTTTCTCCCCCTCTCCCTCCCCTCCTTTCTCTCTCATGTTCATCTTTCTTTATCTGCTCATTTCTATTTCTAACTAACTGAAAACTCGCAAAAACATTATTTCATAATAGTAACTGCCACCAACTGAATATGATGCAATACAAAACGCTGTACACAATGCTAGAATTTCAGTCCCAGAGAGAATGGCGGAAGATGTTTTTAACAAAATACCTCTGGGGACTTGCTGTCTATTTATATCTACTGGTTTGTAAGCATTTTGGTATTGAATAATTTGTCAGAATTCCAAAACATTTTGGTGGCTTTAGCAGGTCCGGGTTGGTTTTGACTTTGCTTTGTTATTTTTAAGTTGTTTGTTTTTTGTATTTTAAAAAAATCGACTTTTAGCAATTATAACGATGGAAATGATCTTGTCATTCCAATAAACATGAGAATAAACAAACAAATCAATGCATAAATAAATAGATAAATATGAACATTGACATGGCGATTTTTTCAGATTCATTCCTCTCAATGCTTCATCTTTTGAAAATTGTTTTATAGTGAAGTATGCAGATAACACTTCTATTCTTGGTTTATTAAAAGATAAAATTGCCGAAAATAATTATTCCCCGCAAAAAAATTAATATTTCATTGATTGGTGTTAGCAACATCAGATTGAATTAAATGTTGAAAAACCCCGAAAGAACAAGTGTTTGGTGTAAAAAAAACAACACTTAAAATGTGATATATATATATATATATATATATATATATATATATATATATATATATATATATATATATATATATATTATTTTAAAAAATATTTACCACATATATAATGTGTGTGTGGGGGGTGTTGAAGTTGTCGAGGATGGATATGTTACCTTTTTACTGTGATAACATTGTGCTTTCATTTTTGTATTCATTCACAAGTGGTTAGATGCATCCTCGAAGAATTGCATATATTATGTTTCATCTATTCCAAGCACTGTACCATACTCATTTTGAAACGGTAACAACAGTATTATCATTCAATATATGATTGTAAAAGATACGGATCGGAAGTGGTTTAAATGTGTCAGTTTTTAAGATTGATTCAAACATTTAAAATCGCAAAACTCGTTAAGATAAAAGCAACAATGCCATTTGAGTTGTCATGGAGCTCAGACAAAGAACTAACCATCTAATGTGATGTTGCCCTTTTAGTCAAAAATCTCAAAATTCACTCTAATTTTGGCAAAATTCAAGCAAACGGTATCATTGAGAATACATCTTTATTTATCATTCAGGTATGCCAACGCTTTCCATTGCTATCGATACAAATGTGAATAGGATTCAATAATCGTAACGTCACTTCCTTCCTAATGACGCATGGTAACTTAGTAACACTGGCTCTAAACTATCGGAACAATGGCGGACGCCCGTATGAAATATTTCTCCGGCGAGTATAAAGCGTATCCAGAGGGAAAAAACATATACATTTGATCATGTTTTGACTTTTACACCTTCTGATCACAAGACATATGAAAAGTTCTAGCCAGCATGAAAAATAAAACGTAATGGTTTTCTTTGTTTAGAACCAAGATGTCCGCCGTTGCCAGGCGGCGTGCCATCAGACTATTGAATCGTTTGAAGTGGCGTTCACATGCAATTGTGTGTAGCAAATCACGACTTTGTTCGAATTCTCAAAATTCTTTATCTAGAATATAAATTTGGATCGTCGTTAGACAAATATTAAATAAAAGAAAAAATAAAAGTTTGAGAAAGAAAGAGACAAGGTCATATATTGGTAAATTAGATTTAAAAACTGGAAAGAATCTGAAACAACAATGAGTGCGAGAGAATGTTTGAGGTACAATATCTTTGTAAGCAAAGACTTATACGAGATGCATCCTTTCATTCGGCAGTTACAAAAATTGTGTATCCAGTGCCTGCAGTGTGTATCCAGCCGGTGCATCCCGTGTGTATCCAGGAGTGGTTACACACTTCCAATGAGTTAAGAACTGGAAACTGGGACGCCTCATTACTGTTTCCTAGACCCAAGATAATGTAACCATAAAAATTTACGAAAAATATTTCTGTTGATTTAAATCTTGACGAAAATTTGGTCTTGAATCATTGTGAAAAAAAAATAGTCAACAAACTCTGATTTTTGTGAACAGATGGTGTGTCGCCGGAAGTCACTCTTTTTTCTAAAGAACAATCAAAGAGGCTCTTTGTAACATATATTTTTCCTTGTTTCTGTTAATCGATATTTTTAGTAAATGTTTCGCAAAGAATTGTTAATACATAAATATACACAACCAACATTGTAAAATAATTGACCCATGAATGCAACGGTCTGAGTTTCTACCAAAGTACGAGGTTGATTATGCGAAATGGATTGAGGGTAGATATCAGTTTCGTTGCTTTCATCATTATAGTTGTCCGAAGCAAGAGTTTTCAGATTGTTTAATTGACGACTTTGTGCGGCTATGTGGTCTTGTTCTATGACACTCGCTTTCAGATCGGAAGGTCCTGGGTTCGAGCCTCGCTCGGCGCATAGTTGAGTTATTGGAAAAGGCTCATTACTCACATTCTCTCAGTGCACTCAGGTGTAAAATGAGTACCTGGCCGATAACAGCGTTGTCTCTGTCCGAAAATAAAAAATAATATCGCCTTACAGGCGTCATGTCTTGTCCTACATGTTAAATGGTGCTGTTGGACAGGGACTCCTTGTAAAGCGCTTAGTGGCTATTGAGCTATATAAAAGCTAGAAAAGATCAATACAAACCCCTAACTGGCGAGATTCATTCATCATGTAAGTGTCGAAATGACAAATTGTTATGATGAACAATTTTGTATTTGCTCCTAAAATAAATGCATTTTTGCCCTTTTGTTTTACAAAAAATGATGTTGTACATGTAAAAGCGGTAAACAGCCATTTGAACCTGACAACTGTAGTCTATTCTTAGTCTAATCTTAAATGAGTCTGCTTTAGACTAAATCGACGTTAAAAAGAAATTAATCGAGTGAATTAAATACTTTTTAAGTTAGCCGTCACCACTGAGATGACTACTTTTATCAAAACAATCTCTACAATAACAAAAATTACAAAGCCCTCCGAGTATTTTTTATATAGAAAATGAAGAGATAATTAAGGCAAACATAGACTTAGTCCTAGTGATTAAAATTAGACGGATATGGCTCAACGCATGATAATTGTGACAATATTTTATACAAGAAAAGAGCGGCCTGTATGCCTTATTATCTGTGGTAGTCTGATTTTCCTCGTTAAGTGTTTTATTTTTTTTTCCACTTGTTTTCATTTGCAAATGAAGTGAATGATATCATTATAACAGTCCCGAGAAGAATGTTCAGTATGTTCACTTTACAGACTTTTTAAAAGCTTCCAAGAATATGTCTATTCTCAACCTTCCTTACGAGAATGATCAAAATTATCAGTTACAAACAATCAGCATTACAGCAATAACCATCTACAACAACAATTTTAGTAGTAACAAAAACAGTCAACACGTTACCAACAACAACTAATATCAAAACAATTACATAAATCAATAACAATTAAAACCACAACCAAGACATGAACTACACAAGGCAACAAATCAACAAAAACAACAACGAAAATAGAAACAGAACAATATGAACATCGACCACGAAGCCACCACCACTATAAAAATGTTAACTCTACATAAAAAAAAAGAACAGGAAACAAAATTACAATATGATATATCACCAATAGTATGGAATGATAATGATGATGATATTGATGGTGTTAATAATATAATAATAATGATAATAATGAAAGTAAATTATTAATAATAATAATGATAATGATGATGATAATAATAATAATAATAATAATAGTAATAATAATAATGATGATGATGATAATGATGATGATGATGATGATAATGATGATGGTGATGATGATGATGATGATGATGATGATGATGGTGATGATGAGCAGCGTGGTTCAGTATTCGGTCTTTGCTTCGTACCCGAAAGGTACCGAGTTTGATCACCCACCGCTGCGCTGTGTGGCCTTGAGCTTAGTTTGCGGCGCTGAACTGCGGCTGACGTCTGGGTTATTCCAGTCTTTCCTTGGAATAGACCTTTGACACAAATTTCACCAATTGGATGAATACAGGGGAATTTTATTTTTCTATGTTTTTATTCTTATGATGATGATATGCCGTTATGTAGTCTTATAGTATGACACTCACCTTCGGACCGGAAGGTCCAGTGTTCGAATCCAAGACTCTTTCACCGTACTCATGTGTAAAAAGAGTACCTGGTTGTCAACAGCGTTGTCTCTGTCCTTTAAAACTGTCATATCGCCTAACACGCGTCATGTCTTATCCTATATGCTAAGTGTCGCTGAAGACTTGGGACCAATTGTGAAGCGCTTTTCGTGGATATTGCCCTTTATAAATGCTTTCAGTTTAAGCTTAATAATGAACGAATATAAAATAAGGTAAATGTAATAAGTAAATTTGAACATTTAATTTTAAGCCTTGTTTTCACCCCGATAAAATACGGTATTGAGGCGATTGGTCATATCTGTACATTTTTTTTTTTTTGCAACGTCCATGACGACCAGTCCCCTGTTAATGCAACTAGCTCTTATCCCTTGTCTCTCAACAACAGTGACAAATGCTAAGTACCATGTGCACAATGTTAGACATTCGTGTTTTTATCATCTAAAAAGTTCATCGCATCATCCTAAAATGGTCTTCGACTTTTTTTTTCCTCATAGTATTTAGTTCCATCCGACGTTATCTTATTTGTAGGTCTGATAACCCAATTCCTTATGGACTCATTGTTGTAACGGAAATCTAAAAAAAAATGACTCACAATATTGTGCATTACAACAATGTTAAACTAGGCCCATAAGTGGGTTCGGATGTCAGAGCTACATACGTCCGTTTCATCCAACATGCTGCGTGTTCTCAAGTGGCGTTAATTATGGATCGCATTCACAATGACCAATGGAATTGAATGAAATTGATTTTAAACAGAAAAGAAGAAGAAAAGAAAAGGAAATGAGTTTTATACTTTAGAAACTAGCCAATCAATATATTGTGATTTTCTAAAATCATTTGTAGATCAAATGTGCATTGCTATCTAGCCTGTATTTTTTTTCTTTATCACTCAGCTGTTCAGATTAATTTACCAGTTCACTACTGCACTCTGGAATAACTCGTACCTATATTTTGGCCAGAAAACTCGTCCTATATTAAACTGCACATATTTTGTACAACACACACACACACACACACACGCACACACACACACACACACAAAGACAGACATGGAAAAAATTACAGCCGACATAGTTTACGAAATGGAAATGGAGATTCTATTGGGGTGAGAAAGGTAAAGTTGGACACATACGTCTACACCAACACCTACACACGCATACATACA
>NC_088363.1:70222110-70242110 GCF_034508935.2 Berghia stephanieae
AGAATCGATGTATTTCATTCGTATAGAGTTTAAAATTTGGACAGTGGGTATCTATATCTATTGGATGGGATTGGATTGAATTGGGGCTAAGTGCACAGATTTGTAGGTCTGATATCCGAACTCAATTATGGGATTGTTTCAACATTTTTGTAATGAATACCATTTTGCATTGGTTTGAGGGTATTTCAATTGCAACAATAAGCCCAGAGGCTCTTTGGAATCGGAGACAAAGCTGTAGAATGGTTTTCATACTATCTACTAAACAGGCCACAGCGAGTTGTCATAAATGATTCCCTTATATAATCAACAAAGCTGCAATTTGGCGTTCCACAGGTTTCAGTGCTTGACCCTTTTATTTTCACAATGTACACAAAGCCCTTAAGCAACATCATCGCGACCTTCTGTCTCAGTCATCATCTCTATGCCGATGATACCCAGTTATATAATCCCATTTCATTAAAAAAAACATTGAAGAAACAAAAGAGCGACTTGCATCATGTCTAGATGCCGTTTTGCTTACAATTGCCTTCACCATGCATCACCTGAATGCCTTGAATGCCTTGTGAGAGGGAGTATAAACCAACTCGATCTCTGCGATCCGCCAGTTCTTCGCTAATGGAGAAAACCTCCCAAGAACAAAGTTTGCTACTTTGTATTTTCGGCTCCAATCGTATGGAATTCTTACCACCTAAAACCGGACAATGGGAAAGTCTACCTGTCTTGAAACAGCATTTAAAAACCAATCTTTTTCATTCTGCTTATAGTGTTTATGTGAACTTCGTGTGTGACTGTTGTGGTGAATTTGTAGTCGAATGTATGAACTTATGTGAGACCAAAAAAAAAACTGTTGTAAAGCACCTCTGAACACTATTTGTGGATACAAATTAGTATTATCATAAAAATTCTTGAATTTACGACATTCTGCTTACTAACTGATGAACACGTGTGTGTTGATTAACATAATAAGGTTACCTTTACCAGAAGTTTGACACCCTGACCGACTACTTTGTATTTTATCTGACTTTGTTTTTGCCACAACCCCGACGGAATCCATATATACATTTCTAATAACTATGTCAGTTCTACCCTATCGCCACTAATCAAAATTACGTGTTATTTCAATCTCATCCACTAGTCTCCCAGGATTTATCAAACGATAACAACGATGATAATAGCCGTAATGAAAATAATGACGGGTATTATTATAATATCTATAGTGTAAACAATTGTGCCTGCACGAGTTGTCTATTTGAGCGTGGTAATTGATGTGATTTCTGGTGTTGGATGTATGATCAATAAAGTTATTTATTGTTGAATGTCGCTCTCAATGGTGTGATTAAGTCTCCGACGTGTTGTTTGTAATTCAGTTATCCCCCTGAGTTATGGCAATGCCTATTTGCCTATTTATCTATCTATCTATCTATCTATCTATCTATCTATCTATCTATCTATCTATTTATCTATCTATCTATCTACCCTTCTATCTATCTATCTATCTTTTCTATCTATCTATCTATCTATCTATACCTTCTATCTATCTATCTATCTATCTTCTATCTATCTATCTATCTATCTACCTCTATCTATCTATCTATCTATCTATCTATCTATCTATCTATCTATCTATCTATCTATCTATTTATCTATCTATCTATATATCTACCCTTCTATCTATCTATCTATCTATCTATCTATCTATCCATTCATCAATAAATCTACCTATCTACCGATCTATCAATTCACATGTCGGTCTATATTTTTTTTATCTGTCTGTCTATCTATCTATCTATCTATCTACCTATCTATCTATCTATCTATCTATCTATCTATCTATCTATCTATCTATCTATCTATCTATCTATCTATCTATCTATCTATCTATATGTCTATCTATCTATTAGTCTATCTATCTGTATATCTATCTATCTACCTATCTATCTATCTATCTATCTATCTATATTTCAACCTACTATATATTATATATATATTATTATATTATATATTTATATTATATTATTATCATCATCATCAGCATCATCATCATCATCATCATCATTATTATTATTTTATTATTATTTTGTATTATTATTATTATTATTATTATATATTATTATTATTATTATTATTATTATTATTTATTATTATTATCATTATTATTATTAGTTTATACATATCTGTTTTCTATCTGTTAGATATCGATGTATATATCTGTTTATCTATCTATTCCTAAGTCTATTTTATTCACTTATGCATTTGTCAGTATCTATCTATCTATCTATCTATCTATCTATCTATCTATCTATTTATCTACCTATCCTATCTATCTATCTATCTATCTATCTATCTATCTATCTAGCTTTCTATCTGTCTGTCAATCTATCTATCTGTCTACCTTCTATCTATCTATCTGTCTATCTATCTATCAGTATTATCCATCCATCTAGCTACCTATCTATCCATCTATCTATCCATCTACCCATATATCTATCTATCTATCCATCCATCTATCCATCTATCCATCTATCTATCTATTTATCTATCTATCTATCTATCTATCTATCTATCTATCTATCTATCTATCTATCTATCTATCTATTTATCTATCTATCTTTCTTTCTAAAAAATTATACCTGTCCGTCAACCTGTCTGTCTGCCTATTCTCTCCCCTCCCTCGCTTTCCTCCCTCCTCAACCCATCTCTCTCTGTCTCTGTCTCTCTCTTTGTCTCTCTCTCTCTCTGCCTCTCTCTCTCTCTCTCTTTCTCTCTCTCTCTCTCTCTCTCTCTCTCTCTCTCTCTCTCTCTCATGGTGTATTTTTTCCGGACATAACCTCCCACAAGGATGTCCTGGATGCCCTTCCGTCAATGGCTATAATATTATGGCTGAGCTCTGTCAATGTCTTCGCTGTTCATTAGTCTCGTTCTGTGCTACCTCCTTTGAGGGTATCCGTCTGCTCTTTTCCCCCAAATCTCTATTTATCTATCTATTTATTCAGTTGTCTATTACTTTAGTTAATCATTCATCATTTATGTCGTATTTTAAATCCTGCTGAAGGGCAGTTGTTGAAAAAATACTGCTCAAGTGTAATGCCGATATCTGGTATCACCTTTCTAGTGTCCATCTATTTTTACACTTAATTTTTTTTTTCACAACAAATCTAAATGTACATCGTTCTCTTCGTATCCATCAATATAAAATGTTTGTGAATTTCGGCACACATGTTAATGTTAAGTGAAATGTATTGCAAGTACCTCAATCATTTTTAAAAACGTGAGGCTTTTAAAATTTCGTAATATCCACTGACTGAGCTCAAAGATCCTTACACGGTGTCCCAAGCCAACTGCCAGTAAAATTTTACAACTATCGTGTGATATAACACGCCTATAAGGAGCCACTGTAATTGTCATCAGCTAGGCACTTATTATACACACAAGTGTGGTTGGAAAATATGAATAAAAGTCCTTTTAGATGACTCAACTTTGCGCTGCCCACAGAACCTTCGTAATCTGAAAAAGCACTTTTAATTTTTTTGCCTGAGAACTCGTCCTTCGAATATTGATCTTAAAGTTTCAGGTTTGAGAGTTGATGAGAAAACGAGGGCCATCTTAATCGAGATTTGAAGGAAGAGTGTTCTGGCCAACATTTTAAATACGTGTTATTTTTAGATGAGGGAAAGAGCAGTCCTCGAACCCGGGATATACAAGTTAAAAGCTGAACGGCTTATCGAATAGGAGCTCTTTTTCAAACTGCATCTCTCTAAAGTACACACAACTAATGAGACGCGGGCAGTTGTTGTTATTTGAAGGCCTTTATTGTTTTCATTGGATCTTCCCATTGATTTACGTTGAGGTGACACGAGGATCTAGCATGGTGACACCGGCTTTGTGGTCTTGTTTGTGTATCGATAGTCCTGGACTGAGGATTAATTGCTTTTATCTCTACTTCTGAAGATTTTAGATAACTATTATAATATGGATTGTAATCAAATTTTAAAGGCCTTCATGTTGTTCACATTTCGGGATTCGCTCAAAACTTTTGAATAAAGAAGTAACTAAAGTTTATACACAGTTAGGTTTTAGCAAAGTATAAACTTGAAATCAGTTGGTCTCAATTTGAAGTTACGTTGTTATAGAAAAAGTTCATCATCGGCCCAAGATTTGGCTCCAAATCAGTAAGGCTATGGTTCGAGTCCCCCTATGGGCGCCGCAAAGTTGAGTCCTCAGAGAAGGCTCTTTATTCATATTTTTCAACCGATTCAAGCGTAATAATGATAAGAATGTCTGCCGGTAACTGTTGTCTCTGATTAAAATAATTGTAATAGCGTCATGTCTCGTCTTATATTTTAAGACTTGTTGTTGGTTGAGGTTTTCACAATGTTAGGGGTCATTTCTCTATGCAAAAGCTTCTTATTATTTATTTCTCTCTTTGCACGTGTTCCGTCTTCCCTTTCAATGCGCTGAAATGACGTAAATTTTTTGCACGGAGATGACGTTGAAATATTACAGGGAAGATGGATGTCAGAAGAGCAGAACAGGAACAGAAGAAAACTTGTCACTTATTTTTGATTGATTCTTTCTAGTTAAACCAGGAAACCGTGTGGTTTTGAAATGTCAAAACAAAAGCAACGACATGCTTGATTGATATGGATAAACAATATCATATATCACTTTGTTTACATTCTCTCACATGAAAAATCTCAACGTTTACGGTAGGGTTATGTTACCAGATATACAACGACAAAAATGCAGCTTGTGCAATCTGTATAAATGTGAACATGCATTTCATGCACGTTTTGAAATTGTTTTAGGTCCCTTCAATCCGCAGCATATTTTTTCCAGTTCATAAAAAGTTTTTGCTAGTAGGAGACCCGCAATATTTGAAATAAAGCCTTTTACAAACAGGCACCCATCCATGTTAATTATTACTTCATTGTTGAGCATTTAAGTGTTCAACATATCGATTTGATCACAGTCCCTTTTTTAAGGTGACAGACAAAGATTTCATACATTGATTGAATGAGAATTTGGTTGTGATCTTGTGAGAGCAGTTTTCTGTGGTCTAAAGCAAAACCTTTTTATGAACTGGAAAAAATCTGCTGCGGATTTAGCAAGTTTGCATTTTTGTGGGTTTCCCAGAAAAGAAAAAAACAACTTCACTCGTCCTGTAGCTCCGAAGCTGTCTCTTCAACGCAAGACACGAGACGCGCTAACTGTTGATGGTCTCTTAGAAAAATTGAGTATAAAACTAAAACTGATTGAAAGAGCCAGTTGAATCAAATTTTGAGATTGTAGTTGAAAGTGACCAGTTCGTTAACATGTGCCAGATTAAATAAAAACAAAACATAGTGTGAAAAGCGATCTTATCACGATCCATTCTGACATGGATCTCATAGGTTATCGAGATCAGGTTTCTTATGTATATAATCAAAATACAAAGGCATGAACACTTGCAGTGTTCAGGATTTGTTTTTGTTGTTGTTTTTTAAATGAAATTACAAAGTGATAAATTTATGGTTCGAGCGTGACTAAGCATTAACGAATTGGAATATTATGTCCTGCCATCATGCCCGTCCGTACCCTTCATTATCTATTTCCAGTCAACTGGCAAACCTTCCTTAATGGGAGCGATCTATATTCATGTTTTCGTCCAACCGAGTCATCAATCACGTGATTTGTTGCTGTCCAACGATTGGACATTTATGAACATTTATGAAAGTTGTAAATATACCCATGTGTCAAGCTGAACACAATGACCAATCGTAATGTTAAATAGTTCAAAATATGTGAACACTTTTCACTATGTAGGTAACTTTGAGCACATTTTGCAATGTGACCAATGACCTCGAGCACATGGAAAGTTAATATAGACCATGCCCATTCCGCATCGACCTTTGGTACATGTTAAATAGACAAATAGGTCCGTCCCACTGGTAGTGAGTATTTATCACAATGTTTGACACACAGATGAAGGAATTAAATCGCAACACCTGGCGACACTAGTTTTTTTCAATCGTCTTCGTTAAAAGTGTGAGTGATGCTCAGGATCTGTGGTCTGTTTGCTCCGGGTGATTGGCAAGTACTTAAGGTGGCTTTAGGTCGTCGATTCATAGTTATCGGTTGATATCAGGGGCAAAATGTACTTTATTTTAAATTTTCGAGTAAAAGATAATACAACTGAAAATTTCAACTAAAATAAAATATACGATAACTGGTGTAATTTTAAAAAGAGTATGTTGATTGAATAACCCGGGACTCGTACTACAAGACAATAGTTTTTTTAAAAAGCATCTATATCAATAACTTGCTTACATAGCAACAAGAGATCACATGACCATTAGGCGGAAGCATCCATTGTACGATCTGACAACTCTGATCAGCAATAATCAAGCAACAGATATCTTTCATATAAAAACACGAAATATACTCTAATAAGATAGGGACAGAGCCTATCTCTATAGATGAAGACTTACAAGACTATTTACTGAATTATATTTTTTCAGCGCTTTTGGTGTGATCATGCCGCATCGTTCACTAAACAATGCAACTATTATATTGATATGGAACATGCCCAAAATAAATTACCTTAATTTGAATTATAGGCGGGGTAATTTTTATTGATTCTTTTTCAGTTAAAACATTTGCAATAAACAATATACACAAGAATAAATGCTTAATGAAACTGATGGAATTAGGACCAGTAGGTGCAATTTAGACGAACTACGTCTATATTCAGAACTGTTTATAACATGGTCTTGTGTTCTTTGCATATAATAATGTATGTTCCTGTGATGCCATTAGCGTTTAAAAAATCAAAACCCCCAACATTATTTGTATTGCCATCATAATATAGATATTCGTATTTCAAATGCCTAATATGAGTGAAGCGGTTATTTGGTGACGGAAACTTTTTTCCAACTCGATTTTTAGGTTAAATTGCGCCAATTTTATGCTTAAATCGCCGTCAAGTGGAGTAAATAGATACGTTACTCGTGTATCCAGTCTTGTTATATTCCAATCGTGTTCGTCAATTATTTGTTTTCTTACTCGTTAAAACTCACAACAGCGTAGATTTGATCACAAATTGTGAAACAAAAACGCTAAAAGGAAACATTTATTTAGTTTTAGCTCATGCTGCGCCATGTATTCATGTATTGATATATAAATTGTATAATCAATAGCTTTATTTAACAATGCAATTCGTCCTTAGTGAGTGTGATTTATTTTACAGCTTATTTGGAGCAAAACCTAATATTTTCGCAGTAGCGTAGTTATACAATTGATTTTTTAAAGCAAGCATTCTTTCTATCATATTCTTCTCTTTCCATCTCTCCATCTATATATATATATATATATATATATATATAATATATATATATATATATATATATATCCATCCATCTATCTATCTATCAATCTATCTATCTATCATCTATCTATCTATCTATCTATCTATCTATCTATCTACTATCTATCTATCTATCTATCTATCTATCTATCTCTCTGTCTTTCTATCTATCTATCTATCTATCTATCTATCTATCTATCTATCTATCTATCTATCTCGCTGTCTATCTATCTATCTATCTATCTAAATATCTATCTATATGTCTCTATAGCTCTATCTCTTATCAATCTATTTCTATCAATCTATTTTTCTATTAATCGCTACATATATTTACTATCGCCAGAGTATATATATATATATATATATATATATATATATATATATATATATATATTATATATGGTGTGTGTGTGTGAGTTTGTGTGTATGTTTGTATCTACCTGTTTGTCTGTCCATCTGTTGATTTGTCCAAATACATATCACATATGGTCTAATTGATTTGTCTCTCCGTCCTCTTGATGCATCACTGTCAAACTGATTGACGTAGTTTTATAAGTCTACATTTAACTTTAATCAACAATCTTCCACTCAATCTGCGTACTCGCCATGCTGAATGCGCGTCACAATTATTCAGTTATTAGCCGAGCGGGCCATGTGGAATCAAGCTTCTATTCCATAAAGTAATAGTCGTCTGTTATGCGTTCTTATTGTAACAGCACTCTTACAACAACGGTTACTGCCGGTAGCCAGATACATATTCAGCCCTGAGTCGAGTGGGGTCATGCGTGTAAAGTGTCTCACCCAAGTACATAACGGGCTTATTTCTAAAACCCATTTCATCACTGACCACGCACAACATGGCTTGATTTTGCTACAAGAAGAGGCATCGTATCGTTGAGCCACAGACACCACGCTATAAGACGGAAGCAATCAATTCCATAGTCATATTAAATCATCTCTCCACATAATATTATTATAATTTGCATTATTTTTCTCGGCATCGTGACATATTACACCTTCTCCTGTTCGAATATCTCCGCAATTATTTCTCGACATCTTATCTCTTATTGATGCACAAAGGGCAATGATTCCTCTTTACTTTAAAAAAAAAACTCACTCTATTCTGCTAGTTTTTGCGTGTCGTGCACTCTATGTACTTTAAAATAATTTAGGAATGAGTCATGATGATTTTTTGTTCAATTGGTTGCTTTCAAATCTGTGTTGTAGCTACATGTGTCGATATGGTTATGGCTTAATGTATTTCCTTATTTCTGTTTCATTTATACTAGAATGGCACGTGCAATTTGACGATTTGGTTTGATGGGTTGCCGAATATAGTCTGTGTTATATTATCCCTGACAAGCATTTGAAGGGTACATGGGGAAAACTACAAGTGTCCATCTTTGAAATGTTTGTGACTGTCCCCTTTAAGTAATCTCAGTGGCTAAATGTTCCCTCTATAAACAGAACAGCGGAAAAAATACAACTATAACTCTTTAATGATTGTAATTTTTCGCCGTTCTATTTATAGAGGGAAATATTAGACCAGTGATGACATCCCTCAAAAGGGAAAGGGGGGGGGGGGTTCAAGTCACAAACATTTCAAAATGTGGACATCTGTAGTTTTCTCCCTGAGCTCTTCATTGAATTCTTTGTGTAGATGTCTTGGCACACAAAACACAATATCATATTGTTATAATATACTTTTATTATCTATAACTTCCCAAACCTTTTGGGGGTATTATGGTGTTCATGCTCGTCCAATTTTTAAGCTCTTGGTTTGCTCTTGACACTTTGCTGTGTTTGTGTATGTGTTTATTTTTGTGTTTTGTTTGTTTTCTTTTTCTTTCTGTTTTTTTAAAACGAAGACACATCAATTTTTCTGTAAACGCCATTCATTTTACAGGTAGTCTTGAAATTTGTCGAAGTTTGAAATTGAATAAAGAGTTGGGAGAGTTTGTCCAAAAATAAAAAGATGAGCACTCTTCATGGTATTATAGTTATAAACAATCGATTGCCCCCAAGAAATCAATCCAACACCAATCTCTTTCTTTTCTGCGCACGACAAAAAACAATCAGTTGAATCCACTACCTCTCAATGTGATTCTATTCTACTTATTTGCTTATTTAGTTCATGCTTCACTTTTCTTTTCTGGTACTTGACCATAGCACATTGTTTTCATTTTTATTTCTGACCATTTTACTGTATGCATGATCTGTTTGCTTCCTTGACAGGCGACAAGAACTTGTGGTCTCTGTGGTGGTCTTATGAAGGGATATCAGGTAGGAGTTCTCTGCCTAATTGTCCATTAATCAACTCATCTACTTACTATCCATTGAATTCATTCATCAATTAACCCATTCATTTATATGTCTTTCAATGTAGTCATCAATCTAACCGTTTGTTGACCGATCTACCCGATTTGCGTCCATTCACTCATCCATTTAATCCACCATCCATCTGTCAACCAAATCGATATGCGAAGGATGAGTTTTGTAGCCAAATGATTAAATACGTGTTTTCTCAGAGTACGGCAGTTAACTGTTAAATAAAACACATTTTTAAAAAAGTTTGGCCAGAAACCACCTTCAAATATCACTCAACTGAAATAATTCTTCAAGGGAGTCTCAGAATTGGGAGTTTTTGACAAGATGAGGGTTTTTTATTGATTGATCAATAAGAATTTTATGGCCAACAATTCTTGAATGTGTTTTTTTCCAGAGTAGAGCAGTGATGATCTAGGGACACCAATGTGAAAGTATTCTACGATATAAGATATGTAACTATAAAATCACACATAATAAATCCAGTTAATCACGCCAGCTTTAGACAGATCCAATGATCCACCATTCATTAATCGATGAATTAATTTAACAATTATTTGATAAGATTAATCGATTTATCGTTTATCCATTCATTCAATCATCAATAAACCGCCAATCTGTCCTATGAGACAATTATCTTGTCAAACGAATATCTCTATTTGATGTTTCATAACACCTTCCAGGCGTGAATAGGGCAATTTGAATGGTCATTTAGTGTGGAAAAGGTAAGGGGGGGGGGGGGGGGATCTTGGTTGAATAAATAAATCGAGCAATAGTTTACTGTACACAGCCTTAATCGTTCTTTATATTTTAAACTGTGGGCTAATCACTTATTTGTCCAAAATGCATGAGTTTTTTTTTACTATGTGGAATGATATAAAATGGTTTGCCACAATTTTTCTGCCTAAGACACCTACATCAATACGCGATCTGACGTGTTTTGACCACAAATCTCTTGTTAAAACAACATTTTGGTTTAACTTGTTGCATGGTTGAATTCTATTTACGGAAGTGTATCTTTCTTTAAAATAAAGAATAAATTGTTTTGCACCCAGTGATTTTTCGAAGTTTCTTCTGTGTCCAATTGCTTTTTTAATCATGATTTATCGATATAGGCTATTTCATCTATTCTTTCTCCTATTCCCCCCCCCCCACCCCCACCCCCGTCCCTCCCCCGCGCTCTCCACCTATCTTTGTGGCTTGCTGCCCCGTGTTCAATATAACTTATTTTGGTATCTCTTCTTTTTCTAGTCTCCCACTTACCTATTCTCAATATATACATCATTGACAATTTTCTTTCCATGCACCGCAATCCACACACACACACACACACACGCACACACACACACTCTCTCTCTCACACTTCTATCTATCTATCTATCTATCTATCTATCTATCTATCTATCTATCTATCTGTCTCTCTCTCTCTCTCTCTCATCTTTCCAATTTGTCTTCACGCCCTACATTTACAAGAAGATTTCCGTCTCTCCTCCCTCATATCTATCTATCTATCTGTCTATCTATCTATCTATCTATCTATCTATCTATCTTATTCACTCTTTGTCACCCACTCATCTACTTACCTACCTACCTACCTATCTATCTATCTATCTATCTATCTATCTATCTATCTATCTATCTATCTATCTATCTATCTATCTATCTATCTATCTATCTATCTATCTAACTGCCTATCTATCCAGCTATCTATCTATCTATCTATCTATCTATCTATCTATCTATCTATCTATCTATCTATCTATCTATCTATCTATCTATCTATCTATCTCCATTTATCTATCTATATATAGATATCTATCTATCTCCCTTTCTTTTTTCTCTCTCTGTTTCAAAACACGCACACAAAAACAAACAAACAAAAAGGAAAGCAAAACAAAACCAAACACATAAATCATTCCACACAAAAAATCAAGCACAAGCAGACACATACACTCACAATATACAAATACAAACACACAGAACGGGAAAGGAAGGGAGGGGGAGGGGGGGGGGCGAATATTGGTTTGAGCCAACATAAGAGCAGATCGTGTGGCAAACAAAGAACAATAGAGAGAGGGTTTAAGGGTGTTGTTTACGATCACAAATGTCTTTTCTTCTTTCATAATCAAATTACGAGGTAACTCAATGGTTGTTTACGATCATCCCTGTCTCGAGATGTGGTATAGAGTTGTTATTTGAAGACGTTAACGGTGGTATCGAGACGTTTCAGGTTTCCCCTTTATCATCACGTGAATGAACACCGACAACGTATTAAAAACAATAAATGAAATATGACAGGCTTCATCGGCCAGGATTTTTTGTCGCAGTCAGCAACATATTGATTTTATTTTCCCTCTTGAGAAATGTAGGGTTGGGCTGGTGTTTGCTTTTGTCATTTAAGTTTCAACTTTTTGTTGTCATTTTTAAAAAAAATAAATATTTGCAACAATGTACGTCACAGTTTTGACACTTATGTGTAAGTCTGCATTATTGCTGTATGACTAATTTTCATATTTAGATAATGCTCTGTAGTATTATCTATTCTAGGGGTTCCGATAGTTCAACTGGTCTCGATGGCTCAAGAGGTTCTGAGGGCTCAGTTGGTAAAGCAGTCGCTTCACAACCAAATTGACTGAGATCGATCCCGGATGCCGTCGAGAGTATTTTTCTGAGCCTCTTGTCCATCCAGCTGTGATTAGGTAGCGCGGTCTGTTAGATCTGGCTGAAAATACTTTGCGATAGACTAACCTCATATCCAAAAGGTGGAAAGCAATTGCTATTGTCCATTTCATGCTGTATAAACCGCGATAAATTCCGGATCTATGGGTCTAATGACTCCGAAGGATTACTATAATTTATTCACGTGTAGAGATAGCTCGTTAAAAAAAGCTTTTACATAGAACAAAATCCACATTATAATGAAACAAGATGTCCCAATCAAAATGTAACACTCACTATGTAGGATGGAAAAGACAAGAAGTTGTTAGATTTTTTTCGACAACAACAACGTCACAGTTGGGTACCCATTTTAAACTTTAGTATGGTGAGAAAATGTGGGTAAAGTGCCATTTCCAAGAACTAAACTTTGCACTGCATACAACGGGATTCAATAGGATTCATTTTGTACTCATCTCTTACGGCCAGAGAGGTGATTGAGTCTTAATATTCCATCGAAAAGAGTTTTCTCTCTCTCTCTCTCTCTCTCTCTCTCTCTCTCTCTCTCTCTCTATCTATCTATCTCTTTTTCTTTCTTTCTTTCTTTCTTTCCTTCTCTCTCACTCTTTCTCTCTTTCGTTCTTTCTCTATTGTGTCCTCACTAACTCTCTCTCTCTCTCTCTCTCTCTCTCTCTATTGCACACATACCCACACACACACACACATACACACACACAGTTTCTCCCTCTCTCTACCACAGACAGACACACACGTACACACACATAGACATATATATATATATATATATATATATATATATATATATATATATATATATATATATACTTAATAACATATTATAGGCGTTGATAGCAAATCTGTACTGGACCCAATATACCAAAATAAGAAGCGGCAAAATATTTGATCCTGGGTAAATCAAGCGGTGTGTCCGACGAGGTTGTGTCCTCTCAGCGTGCCTTTTCAACTTATATACAGAATCTATATTCAGAGAAATAGAGATGATGCACGGCTTGTTGTGAATGGAAGAAACATCAATAACTTGAGATATGCAGACGATACAGTACTATTGGCAACAAACAAAGAAGACCTGCAGAAACTAGTAGATGAGACCGATAAGTATGGACTGAAAATTAATATACAGAAAACTAAAATATTGGTATTCATACCAGCAGAAGAAAAACCCAAAGCTATCATAACAGTAGACGGAAAAGTAATAGAACAAGTACAAGCTTATACATACCTCGGCCAGTACATCACAGAAGATGGCAGATCTATTGCAGAGGTCAAAAGAAGGATCAGCATTGCCAAAACAAACTTCATGAAAATGAGAAAAATCCTCACTTGCTTAAAACTATAAACAAAAACAAAATGCGTATGGCTAAATGTTACGTATGGTCCACATTCCTGTATGCCTGTGAAACATGGACCATAACGAAGGAGATAAAAAGAAAAAATGATGCCTTTGAGATGTGGGTATACCGCAGAATTCTGAGAGCACCATGGACCAGAAAGAAATCAAACATTCTTGTTCTTATTGATGCAGGCCAAAGGTCCAGAAAATTGTTGGCAAAAATGAAAATGAGAAAACGGAACTATTATGGACACGTTCGGAGATACAACACCATCCAAAAATCAGTGCTTGAGGGAGAAGTAGGTGGCAGAAAGGCACAGGGCAAACCAAAGAAGCCCTGGATAGGAAATGTGGGGGCAACAACTGCAAAAAAGATAATCGGCGTTCCATGGCATTCAATCTCTGTAGGGAGACGGAACTCCGGTAAGGTAAGGCAACATATTATAGAGTGCAATTTGACCTTTTATAACTAGAAACTTGATTCAAAATGCCTACATCGGGAATTATGACATTTAAGCTACCCAGTTAGAATATGATTTCATATAGTTTTGTTTGTTTGTTTTTTGTTTTTTTTTTTTGTTTTTTTTTGTAGCTTTTTTTTCGGGTTTTTTTCTTTTTCTATTTTTTCTTTGTTTTGCTATTTTTTCTTTCTTCTTTTTCTTCTTCTTCTTCTTCTCCTTTTGTGTGTGTTGATTTGTTTGTTTTGTTCACATTGCTTATTTAGTTGTCGCTGTTCCTCAAACAACTAGAGTGTATGATGTATTTAAAACGATATTTTAACCCTTGCATTTGGAATTTCCAATCAGATCCAACTATTTTATATATATATATATATATATATATATATATATATATATATATATATATATATATGTATATATATATATATATATATATATATATATATATATATATACACCCATAATTATTCTTATGGTCAAATAGTCAAACCTTAATTTCGGTCAAAAATGTAAGTATAACCAAAAAGATTTTACCCCCCCCCCCCCCCCCCCAGACAATCAGAAATAACATGGGCGGGGTTATTGCGTGGGTATAATAAAAGGATTCTGGGGCTCTTGTGTTTGAATCCTCGATCTCGGTCCCAAATGCGGCGTTTGAAAAGTCGCAAAATAGTTGGATCTGATTGGAAATTCCAAATGCAAGGGTTAAAAGATCCTTTTAAATACATCATACACTCTAGTTGTTTGAGGAACAGCGACAACTAAATAAACAATGTGAACAAAACAAACAAATCAACACACACAAAAGGAGAAGAAGAAGAAGAAGAAAAAGAAGAAAGAAAAAATAGCAAAACAAAGAAAAAATAGAAAAAGAAAAAAACCCGAAAAAAAAGCTACAAAACAAAAAAACAAAAAAAAAACAAAAAACAAACAAACAAAACTATATGAAATCATATTCTAACTGGGTAGCTTAAATGTCATAATTCCCGATGTAGGCATTTTGAATCAAGTTTCTAGTTATAAAAGGTCAAATTGCACTCTATAATATGTTGCCTTACCTTACCGGAGTTCCGTCTCCCTACAGAGATTGAATGCCATGGAACGCCGATTATCTTTTTTGCAGTTGTTGCCCCCACATTTCCTATCCAGGGCTTCTTTGGTTTGCCCTGTGCCTTTCTGCCACTACTTCTCCCTCAAGCACTGATTTTTGGATGGTGTTGTATCTCCGAACGTGTCCATAATAGTTCCGTTTTCTCATTTTCATTTTTGCCAACAATTTTCTGGACCTTTGGCCTGCATCAATAAGAACAAGAATGTTTGATTTCTTTCTGGTCCATGGTGCTCTCAGAATTCTGCGGTATACCCACATCTCAAAGGCATCATTTTTTCTTTTTATCTCCTTCGTTATGGTCCATGTTTCACAGGCATACAGGAATGTGGACCATACGTAACATTTAGCCATACGCATTTTGTTTTTGTTTATAGTTTTAAGCAAGTGAGGATTTTTCTCATTTTCATGAAGTTTGTTTTGGCAATGCTGATCCTTCTTTTGACCTCTGCAATAGATCTGCCATCTTCTGTGATGTACTGGCCGAGGTATGTATAAGCTTGTACTTGTTCTATTACTTTTCCGTCTACTGTTATGATAGCTTTGGGTTTTTCTTCTGCTGGTATGAATACCAATATTTTAGTTTTCTGTATATTAATTTTCAGTCCATACTTATCGGTCTCATCTACTAGTTTCTGCAGGTCTTCTTTGTTTGTTGCCAATAGTACTGTATCGTCTGCATATCTCAAGTTATTGATGTTTCTTCCATTCACAACAAGCCGTGCATCATCTCTATTTCTCTGAATATAGATTCTGTATATAAGTTGAAAAGGCACGCTGAGAGGACACAACCTCGTCGGACACCCCGCTTGATTTCCCCAGGATCAAATATTTTGCCGCTTCTTATTTTGGTATATTGGGTCCAGTACAGATTTGCTATAAACGCCTGTAATATGTTATTAAGTTAAGAATTTGCACAGAGTGAAGCGGGATATTCAAAAAGTTTTTACCAAAGCACACAAAAATATACGATCCATTTATGCCTATTGGATCCCATATATTCATTGACCACGCTCAATGTTGCTTGAAATAAAAGAATTTTAAAGGCAATAAGCAATAGCATCGGCAATAATGTCACGCTGATCTCAAATTTTAATTACAAACTTGAGCCGGAAGGAAATCGCTACGTCGCGTAGAAAGCGCCGCCTATCGCCTAATGTCGAAAGGAATTATAAATTGTGAATTACTAATCCCGAATAAGCTACCTGTTTTTACGCCTTTCTAGAACCCCCTTGACTGCCTCAGTTAATGTGTTAAAGTGTAATCAATACATCTTTGTATTAGATATCGTTGGTGTGGACAATCTTTGCATGCATGTTTACAGCCAAGACACCTTTGCATGCACGCTTAAAGCCTAAACACCAACCAGCTAGTTTCTTGGCTTTAAATACGCGACATAATCTCTTTCTAAATCAAGTCTCCATCTCGATCTTAACCACAGAATAAAGAGAAGGGGCTACCTCTTTATACTGTGATTTCAACCCCCATGCTCATTCCTTAAGAATTCCTTCTTTGAAATGTCTGTTTTTCTGGGAAAAGAAATTGATGATTTATATTCTGAAACAAAACTAAACATGAACACAAATAAACACACACACACACACACACACACACACACACATACACACTCACAATGTGACATATAATGTGCATTAAAAAAATTCCACCGGATTGGTTGTGACACTCCTCAGCTTCCAAAATTCAATATAATTATACAAAGAAACATGTATGTAAAAGTAAACAAAAATTACCATTCATATTAAGTTCTATTATTTTCTATAAAAGTTGAGTACTATTATTTCATGGTTTATGTTTTTATAATTTCGTGCAATATGTACATAATGTACACTTACGGAAACACTGCAATGGTTTTTAATCCAGTACTGGTTGGTTACATAGCGCGTGAAGACAAAAGCGGTATCAAACTTGAATAGCATGTTCTTTTGTGATTGGAATATTACCAAATTTGATGGCGGAATGGTTGGCTGAGTGACATCTGTGAAAATATGAGATAAATCCCATCGGAATTAAAACGGAATGAATTGAACCCCGAAACCTGATTTTAGAATCAAAATTATAGCAAATACTGATTTTTTTCCTTTAAGTTTTCGCAATCTAAGACATTGTATTCAATTCTCCACACAAACGAATTGAAATTGTTCCCAAGTTTCATGTCTATGTCTTGTAATTCAATTCCCAGCACCCATGTCATCCCGGCATAATACCGCTTTGAGACGGTGGGTCACATATTTATAGAAAATAAAATAAAATTCACTTTACTCATCCCATAGGGGAAATTTGTCTCTAGGGTCTATTCTTAGGGAAGACTGGGATAACCCAGGCGTCAGCCGCAGTGCAGCGCCGCAAATCGAAATAGAGCGAGGTGACTTGCTCAAGGCCACGCAACGCAGTGGCGGGTGATCGAACTTCGGGTACGAAGCAAAGACTTTACCGCTGAGCCACAGTGCCCCCATTGCAAAAATTACGGACATAAGGAAGAGCAAATTAAATGGAATTAGTATTGTCCATATTCTTGTTGGAAAGTGTAATATCAACCCTTTTTTTAACAATTCCAACAACAGCAGGACATTACTCGGCTGCACTGGTCGATGATCGTAAAGACTTTCTCATAAGATCAAAACATCAATGCTATGGCCAGGCCCAGTTTAAGTCCTGACTTGAACAACAACAAGCACGTTCGAGGACATGTTAAGGATGTCGCAATGATAGGCGGGATACCATTGAGAACCTCAACGATTTGACAGCAGCAGTAGTTGGAGAGGAAGAAGTTTTCCTTAAGTGGAAATTCAATATTCCATGAGGCGACGAGTGTTTTCATGCTTCAAGAAGAATGGTCAAGAATAAAGAGAGATAGAGAAAGAGAAAGAAAGAAAGAAAGAGAGAGAGAGAGAGAGAGAGAGAGAGATAGATAGAGAGAGAGAGAGAACGAGAGAGAGAGAGAAAAAAGTGAGAGAGATGAGGAAGAGAGAGAAATAGAGAAAGGGGGAAGAAAGAGATAGATAGAGATAGATATATAGATAGAGAGAGAGAGAGAGAGAGAGAGAGAGAGAGAGAGAGAGAGAGAGAGAGTGAGAGAAAAGAGAGAGTAGAGAGAGAGAGAAGAGAGTGAGCGAGAGAGACAGAGAGAGAAATAGAGAGAGAGAGAGAGAGAGAGAGAGAGAGATTAAGAATCAGAAAAGTACCAGCAAAAATCAAAATTAAAAAAAAATAGCTATGAGGATGGATTCAAACCTAGATCCTTCTTTTCCATTCACCAGTATCCTGTAATAGCTATCGTTCAATACTGCCATGTATTTTCTCATTCAAATCTTAGTCGAGTTGGGTTATGGGTTTACAATTCCATTATCCAAGTACAAAACGCTGGCATCATTCTTCCCCCTTAAAGTGCTTTAGCACATTGCGCTATTTTAAACATTAACGATTTTTTTCCTTTTCGCTTTTTTTTTCAATTTTAATCATTGATCTTCGTTCAAAGCTCTTAAAGATTTTACCAGAAGAGAAACCGTATTCATTTCGCTCACCTACACCATCATTAATTTAGTTTGATATGAGTAGGTAAACCATTAATTCCCACGCTTTAAAGATTTACTTAGTCCTCCCACAACTCACCGAAACAGAATGTATATTTAAAAATGATAATTTCAGGAATCGTTAAACATAGACACGCCTCTTTTTTTTTCGGTCATGGTGCCACAAACGTTCAATTACATGGGAAATAATATCGAATCGCAGTCTCTTGAGTAATAAAATGGCAATATGATACTCGACATTTAGTGTACATAATGTGGGCGATGTATTAATCGATCGATATGTTATCATTATTGTATTATTGTTATCACACAATGGGGATAATAATAAATGTAGGTCATGGAAACATTGCATTTTGGGATACAGAATAATTTCCTGGCCATTCAAAACTTGTCCTCTCCTCACTATAGATTATGCACTGGTTAACTGTCGTACTCTGGACAGACTCATATGAAAAAAATGGCTAGAAAACTCGTCATTCAAATATTGATCGATTTAAAAGACCCTCATCTTGACAAAAACTATATATATATATATATATATATATATATATATATATATATATATATATATATATATATATATATATATATTTATCAGGGAGGTTGATTTGAGGAGTCTGGTAAAGAGGTACATTCCTCCCAGACACCTCAAATCAACCTCTCTGGTGACTCCAGGAACTCTGGACGAAACAATGTTGTAGGAGAATAAGTAAAAACAAGATGAGAACAAATAATTACTAATTCGCTCCAAGAATTTGTCGAGCAGTCTACATTGTTCCAGCTAACTCCCCCTCAATCAGACACACACACACACACACACACACACACACACACAAATACAAAATAATATATATATATTATATATATATATATATATATATAATAGATAAATATAAAAATAAATATATATATATATATATATATATATATATATATATTAGAGAGAGAGAGAGAGAGAGAGAGAGAGAGAGAGAGAGAGAGAGGAGGGGAGGGGAGACTTTCCCAATGACATAGCAGGAGTGCATTTGCATTTGTCTCCAAATCTGCCTCAAATTCCGTTCACTTCTGCTTATTTTTTTTTACCAAAGTAACCCCATCAATAATGACGCTTTTCAACGCGGCCTTAAAAGTCTAATATTATTTACTTCGGTACTTTAAAGTAAGGTCAAGGTCATGGCATAAACGG
>NC_088363.1:70249610-70262110 GCF_034508935.2 Berghia stephanieae
TCACGTTTCCTTCTTCTTCTTCTCTTCCTCCTCCTTCAAATACTCCTCTTTTTTCCTCTCTCTCTCTCTCTCTCTCTCTCTCTCTCTCTCTCTCTCTCTCTCTCTCTCTCCTCGTTCCAACACCCGTCCTTTTTATACCTCCTCCATACCTCCATATTTTACTACCACTTTCCCCTCGAACTCACATCGAGCTATCGTGTTTCATCACAGAGACCAGAAATTAAAACAAGTTCAAACGGTCTAATGCAATAAACAGGGTGGCACATTGTATCAGTATTCGTTGCTTTGGTAGATAAAAGTCACATCAGAACGTTCCATGACTAAAATGAACGTTTTCCAGATAGTAAATAAATGGAATCAATCACGGAATTGCGAATCAAGTTCGCCTACAAATTAGCGGTTAAGCCCTATACCTACAAAACTTAATATCTGTTTTCCTTATTATATCTCCAAATAAATCCATGAGGTTTGGTCTAGATTGTCGTCGTGTAAGGCCAGGTATTAGTTCTTTACTGGTCATACAGTGGCAAATGAAGGAGCAGGGGTGTGGGAAAGCATGAAACAGTGGCAGACAATGCAGAAAGAAAAATACAAAAGAAAATTATCATAAAGAATCAGCCTGTCGGAATGACTGATCGGAGACCATCTGATTTCCAGTTATCAAGCAATCAATCAATCTATCTATCTATCTATCTATCTATCTATCTATCTATCTATCTATCTATCTATCTATCTATCTATCTATCTATCTATTAGTCTGTATTTCCCTTTTTCTGCCTCCTTTCTGTCAATTATCCATTTTTTAAATATCTCCCTATCCCTCCCCTCTCTCTATATTTCTATCTCAACATTCCTCCGATTTTGTGTTGAACAATTGACAGCAATACATAATGTAGAGTGCATTCTATTTTTCTCAATTCGGTCAGAAATCTTTTAATTCAAATATTGATCGATTAACGTGACCCTCTTATTTACTTACTTACTATCCAGCGTCGTGCTCATTGACATTGGCTGCCCGCACTCTGCGATGACAAATGTCTGCCCATTCCTCCCGTTTGTTGACGGAATCGTACAACTCTCTTCCATTCATATTTGTCCATTCTAGGATATTTTTATATAACTAGGCCTAGGTCTTCCTCTTCTTCTCCGATTGCCCTCTATGTTTCCCTGTACCACATCTTCATTAAAGTACATGAGTTTCGATATATGTGACCGAGTTTTCTCTTTTTGACGACATTTAGTAGTTCTGGCATGACTTCCAGCTCTCCCAGTATGCTGTTATTTGTTTTTCTTTCCCTCCAGCTTATCCTCATCATCTTTCTGTAAAACCACATTTCAGCAGAGTTTATACTTTTCATGTATTTGTTCTTGAGGATACATCCTTCTGCGGCGGAGGTCATCACTGTCCACACCAATACTTTTACTAATTTTATTTTCAAATTTTGCCCAATGGATTCATCTTTCCAGATATTGTTTAGAGAGGTCATTCTTTTTTTTTTTGCCATTGCAATTAGGATATTTATATCGATCGAGCAGTCGCCATTTTGCGTTTTAGTGAATCCCAAATATCTAAAATGAGACACCTTCAATCTCTTCATTTTTAATGAGTATGGCTAGACCTTTAACTTCTCTGATTTGCATGTATTTTGTCTTTTTTTGGCATCTAATTTAAGGCCTTTAAGCTCACTTGCGTTGTTTTTAGATAATTAATGAACGCTGTTGCCTCTGAGTGGTTGTTAGTAAGGATTGCAGTTTCATCTGCATATCTGAGATTTCATATTTTTTGACCTCCTATTTTAATTCCAAAATTTTCAGCAGCTGCTTCTCTCATTATTTGTATGTGCTGAATAGGTGTGATGACAGAGTGTAACCTTGGCTTATGCCGCGTCTATGCAGGAGAAGTGGCAAGCAGGTTGAGACAAATAGAAGTTAGATAGTTATCCCTCTTTATCCTCATACTTGGGCGTCCTCGTAATTGCAAATTATGTAGGGGTAATAAGATCATAGAAGTATGGGGCGACGCTGTGAGAAAATATGTATTGCGTTATTCAAAATCCTGAGAAATTTAGGAGGGATTTGAAATAGATCACTGCAGCTTACACAGGCTCTGATTGTGAAGCATTCGGTGTGGTTGTTGTTCCAGCGAATTCTAAGTTACTCATTGTGTATAAGAATTGTATGAGGGCAACAAGGTGTGATGGGAAACCCATGTCGTGCAGGGTCTGAAAAAGTTGTTCATGTTCAACACTGTCAAACGCTTTGCTGTAGTTCATGAAAATGATGTATGCCTCTGTGAATTTCATTTAGTTTTTCGATGATGACCTGAAGTGCGCGGAGTATGTCTCCAGTACCTCTTCCTGGTCTGAAACCGGCCAGTTCCTCTGCTAGTTTTGTTTCTATTTTAACTTTTAATCTTTTAGGATTTCATTGAGCATGATTTTACTAGCATGACTAATTTCTTTTTGTTTCGATTCCTCTGGCCATTGACATGTCTCCCCGATCTTTCAACAGAGTGAGTGTAGGACCTTCACCGCATGTTCTCCATTCGCTTTTATAAGTTCTGCTGGGATGCCAGCCAGTCCCGGATATTTACCATTCTTTAGTCTTGATAAAGCCTTTTCTATTTTGTGTATCCTGTTGTTTTGAAAATGTATGCCCTTCGCCTGTTGTGATTTGAAAAGTTGTTCTCCGAACTAATTCCATCGCACAATGATTTGTTCAGGATTTGTTAGGGTATGTCATTGAGAGTCTTTTATTGCCAACTGGTTAGGCTTAAACTGCTTTTGTTTCATTGTATTCATTTTATCATATATTTCATTTGACATATTGCAACGGCCAAATAGATTTATGTCATGCCATTCCCTTTTAACCCCGTGTGGTGTCCGGGGTCCCTCAACTGAGAGGGTCAAGAATAGCCCAACGCCAAGCCAGCGTGTCGTAAAAGGCGACTAATGGTGTGTGATTCCCCCATCTTTGAGTCACCTGGTCCTCCAGGTTGGGGGTTGGCAAAGGGTTAACACCCCTTTCCGTTAAACTCAAACCGTTACAGAAACGCAGACAGACAAACCAAATCCTTTTTTTAGCTTGGGCGACCGAAGAGTTTCTGGAATGACAGAATTTATGAAGGATAACAGACAAAGCCGAAAGGACTCTGCTGACCCGATGACGTCTTCGCCAAACAAGCAGCTTCGAATTGCGTCGTGGAACGTTCGCACCATGTATGAAGCAGGAAAAAGCTCTCAAGTTGTGACTGAGATGAGAAGATACAGGCTGCATATGGACACACGCTTAGAAAGAATGATTCCACTATAACAAAGAAAGTATTGGACTGGAACCCCCAGGGCAGAAGATCAATGGGAAGGCCACGAGGAACATGGAGAAGAATTAAAGAAGCTGATATACAGAGAAGTGGTAAGACCTGGAATGAGATTAAAAAGATAGCTCAGGACAGAGAAGGATGGAAACTGTTTGTCTGTGGCCTATACCCTGACCCAGGGTGAAAAAGGCAATGATGATGATGATTCCCTTTTAACCAGGCTTGTTTATCTTCTTTGAATTACTTTTTGACATGTCCTTTCAGTTTTTTTGTGTTCTTCCATTTGTCCTTTAATTCTGGCCTCTCTTTTTCTGTTCATCAGATTGATAGTTTCTTCGCTTATCCATGGATAGAGTCTGCTGTTTCATGACATATATTCCTCATATCTATCCACAGATCTTGTGGTGTTTTTTCGTCTTGGATGTCACAGAGGGTCTCAAATAGGTTTTCTATTTCGGCAACAAATCTGGCTTTTGTTTCTGGATCTTTTAGTTTATCTGTGTCAAATCGGATCATCTGCGCTTCTGCCTTTCTCTGTCTAAAACATTTAATCTTAAATGCCACAGTCTACACCTGGTTTTGTTGAGCAATCAGAAAAACTTATAAATCACCATTTACTGGTTTGTATGTAGTCTTTATGGTTCTTTATGAGTCCATCCGGTGAGGTCCAGATATATTTCCTTCTAGCGTGACGGTTGAACCAGGTGTTGAGAATCATAAGATTTTTGGTTTGTGTGAAAGTGAAAAGGTGTTCCCCTGAGTCATTTATCGTCCTAGACCGTGTGGGCCCAATCCTCTGTCCTTGTTGGCACTCTCACCTTTTGCGTTAAAGTCACCCATGATAATGAGGGCATCTCGAGGTTTTACTTCTTCCTTAACTGATTGTAACTGGTCATATAAAATTTCAATTTCTTTCTCGTTATGTGTTGACGTCGGAGCATAGTCCTGTATGATAGTAGTTGTCACTGGTTTCGTATCCAGGGGCATAACAAGTATTCTTTCAGATATAGGGTTGTGGCTTATCAGACTGTTTTTAGCTTGACAGTCAAGGGTTATAGCAACTCCCGCCTGCCCCTTGTTTTCCTCGCTGTATGTGACAAGGTGTTCTTCGTTGTTGAAATGTCCACTGCCCTGCCATCGGCATCCACATAGTCATGTGATATTGATGCCTTGATGTTCGAGTTCTTTCGTAAACAAATGGAGTTTTCCTTCTTCTAGTAATGTTCGGATATTCCATGTGCCCATTGTGATGGTGCGCTTTTTCTTTTGTTTTCGTTTTTAGTTTTCTTTCTCCACTCTCTACTTTTCCCTTTTCTGATTTTCCATCCGTTCCAAAGGAAGCCTCAACAGAAGTTTGGTTCACCTGCCTCAAAAGTCAACCTCCTTTGCAGGTTTAGGCTGATTTCGTCATCTCCTGATGTCCTTCATGTCTGGAAACTTCCTTCCCCATGGAATTTGACCCAGGCAGCTCGGTCAGGGGGGGGGGGGGATGCTAGCTTGGGCGGGTTCTTTTATTGTTTTATTTGTCATCTTCATGTGCAGGTTTTGTGACAAAGGAATACGTCGGTGGTTTGCCATTGCCTTCCAGACGGTTATGGCCGCTAATCATTTCAGTCTCTAGTGCGCCCCGGGCATAAAACGATGCCTTTCCACCTCTCGCGTTTCAAGCCGTTGTCCTGATTCGTGGATCTTCCGTCTTTTCCGCGACAGATGTATATACTTTGGATGAAAGACATGTCAAAAAGTATAAAACGTGAACCCTTTTTGAGGTGTAATGGATGGGGCTATTTGACAAGTGGGTGGTCATTTTAATCGATCGCTATTAATTTGATGTAAACGTTTACTGATCAAAATGTAAATAAAGTATTTTGTAAGAGTCCGTCCATCTGTCCACTTGTAATATACAATTGGTCATTGATCATATATTAATCATAGATGAACACGAATCGCCATCCGGGCAATTTGTCTCCACCTAATGAATGATTGACTTCGTTCAGTTCATCAGTCACGGTCAAACTGTCGTAGTTTATACTTATTGTTTTGTGTTGATTCAATTTTCAAAAGAAGGACATTGACCGCTAGCCTTTTTTGTATACCCCTCAGCCATGGGTAATTTAACTCAGTGGAATCAGACTGGTAGGTAAGGTTTTGTGAAAACTGGATTTAGAGAGTAGTAATTAAAGAAAGCATACATGAATAAATAAATGAATGATAGATGCACAATTACACAAATCGTTTCAAAATTATTCCAGTATTTCCCCCAGCATATAGGACTTCATAGTAATTTTGTGACCTTGCGATCTTACAATGATTGCTTTACCCACGTAAGCTGATGGTTTCTAGTCATGCTTTAGCAACGCAAATTAAGTCTTTGGAAAAGGCTCTTTACTCACATTTTCTCATTATACACAGATGTAAAAGGGATTACACAAGTGGATCTTTCTCTGTCGAATAATAAGTGCAATTGTATTTATCTTATATTCAGTTTGTATGTTGTTTTCCATTATCCGACTCAGATTAATAAATGAAAACCAAATTGATTCTAAAAATAACCTAGTATTGTTTTTTTCTGTGTGTGTGTGTGTTTTGTGTGCATGTGTGTGTTTGTGTGTATGTGTCAAAATGTTACAGAAATGGCATTTTCCCACGGCTTTATTGTCCCATAATTT
Source organism: Berghia stephanieae (assembly GCF_034508935.2). Classification (NCBI taxonomy): domain Eukaryota; kingdom Metazoa; phylum Mollusca; class Gastropoda; order Nudibranchia; family Aeolidiidae; genus Berghia; species Berghia stephanieae. The sequence continues at coordinate 70,255,596 of NC_088363.1, forward strand.
GTAAGGAAGAAGAAAATTCCTTAAAATCTACAGAGCTTTTCCGTCTGACATTAATATAACCCAAGACGCATGTCAAGAAAAGATTAATTTTTGTGTGTTTTACAACAGAAATAATAGAAATATATCACTGGATGTCTAATTACAAAAGTCTGCTGTATCCTAGAATTGTTAAGATTAACACTTTTCCTAATAAAGCCAATAGTCTATGGTCTCACGATAAAATGATGAGCAAGGAAAACTATTATTCTCACATAAATATGATACGTGCGTTAGAAAGACAACGGGTACGATTGTTAGAATAATTATATTGTTAATTAAACTTAGCAATCATGTCACAAATTGGACAATTAAAAGTAAAACGTAGCTATTCAGAGTGGTGAGGCATTTGGAGAAGTTTAAACGGATTGTAGCAATTATTTGTTATCCTGTTTGATTTACTAAACTGAATACAAGCAGAACTCATTATTCGTGGTGAGTTTCATATAATATTATTTTGCGTGGAAATTCAACCAAGGTGTTGAGGGTTTATGGGAAAATGGACGTTTAGCCTACTAAATTGACCAATCACTATTGGGTGGACAGAGGGGAGAAAAGTAATCTCGTTGACACAGAGAGATACCTTTTACACTATTTACTGTGGGGAGAAAGTCATTGGTACATTCCACCTCCTTATTGTCAATAAGCTATATATATAAATGCAATTTTTAAATGTATTTCATTTTACTGACATTCAACAAAAGAACATAAAATAATATCAACCCAACTGAGCAAAATGACACCCTGTAAGATTTAAAACTTAATTAATCCCATACTTCGTAAAATTTGAGCGGTTTGTGAATTGGGTATGAAACTCATACTCGGACCGGTAGGCTTCGGGTTCGAAACCCATTCTGGAAAAGGAACTCCATATTCATTCGCTCACCGTGCCAAGGTATAAAATGTGTAACTGGTCATTATATAAGCGTTGTCTCTGTCGAAAAAAAGATTATAACACATACACGCGTCATGTCACGTCTTATAATATTTTAAGTATTGCTGTTGGCTGATGACGCCTTGTAACGCGCTTTGGATATCCCGTTCAAGTGTTTATTTTTTTTAAGAAGGGGGACCTCAGTTTTGCAGATCTTTCCTTAGATATCTTGAATCCATGCCGACAAGCTGAATATACCTGTTAGAATAATCGGCCCTCCACATGTTGGAACATTATTCACAATTTCTTTAGATAAAGGATGCAAAAAGGAATTTCAATGCCATTCTATATTTCATTGGGTCAGACTATTTTTGGTATGTGCTCTTTAAACGGGAGGCGAGCGAAATCGACTGTTCGACATTTAAGGTGGTTATCCCAGATACGTGACGAGTAGATGTTTTAGGTGTGTGTTTTACACCTGAAATAACAGAAAATGTCACCGGATGTCTAATTGCAAAAGTCTGCCATGCCATGCCATGTTAGGATTAACACTCTTTCCTTATACAGTTAATATTCTGTGATCTCAGGATGGGATGATAAGCAAGGAGGCCTGTTATTCTCACATGTCAATTATATGCGTCAGAAAGAGATGGATAAAATGCTTAGGGTAATTTTGTTGATAATTAAATTTAATGACAATGTCACAAATCAAGGTAATTGTCCTAAGACACGCCATTAGAGGATATGAAAGAAATTAAGGTAATTACATGTATAATTTTCATTCCTGAATGAATTATTGAACAAAAAAAAAAAGAAAAAAAAAGAGCTTGAACTACAGGATTGAGCTTGATTTTTTTGTTTTTTGTTTTTTATTTTTAAAGGAGAGAGAACTTAACAATAAGCCACAATTCTCTGACAAAACCCATCTTTTTGTTGTCTTTTTTATTTTTTATTTTTTATTTTATTATTTATTTTTCCCTTTAACTTGAATGATTGATCAGTTAAAATGACGTGCTGTGTGACTTTTTGACAAGTCGAGGGTTTTATTAATCGATCTACATTTGGTGTTGGAGTTTTATGGCCAAATGAAAAACGTGTGTTTGTGTTCTTATTCGTTTGTGTGTTTGTGTGTGTATTTATGCACTTGTGAGATCACAATTGGAATACGGAGCAGTTGCTTGGGACCCCTACCTGAAAGAGGATATTCAAAAACTTGAGAGAGTCCAGAGACAAGGCGCCCGGTTCATAACTGGAACTATAAGAGCAGAACCCCAGGATGCATGACAAAAATGTTAGAAGAAAGAAACCTCATCAACCTCCAACAAGAAAAAAGAAACCCGTCTGTCATTCATGTTCTAGATTATAACAGATCAAATACCATCAATAAAGGCAGACTCTTTTTCACGCCACGACCAAACAAAAGAAAAATCCGCGCACTCACTTTTGCCAACCACATAACCGAAAACCCCATTGAGAGATACGCCTCAAACAATTCCAACTGCTTCAAAATCCCACAGACAAGAACACAAAACTACAGAAATTCTTTTTTCATTAGAACTATCTCGGAGTGGAATGGGCTGGATGAACTGGTCATCATGGCACCACATCTAAACGATTTCAAGGCCCGACTGATATGGGCCCGCGCCCAATGAGGACGCCGCTGAAATACAACCAGACCATTGGTTTCTTCAGCGCCAACCATACAGATACAGATATATATATATATATATATATATATATATATATATATATATATATATATATATATATGTGTGTGTGTGTATGTGTGTGTGTGTGTGTGTGTATGTATGTATGTCAGAGTACGAAAGTTAGAATGTAGTTCTTTTTCAAAATTTGACTTAACTTTCCTTTTTATTTTGGGTCGCCATGTTCCCAACCCCCCAAATTGTATGTCACCGTATTTGTGTCGAACGATCAACGTTTCGATTCCAATACTTGGAGTTTTTTTAATACTTATTATGTTCCCGGACTTTTTAAAGGTGTGTCTCCATCCTAGAGCAGAAAATAAAAGAATTGGTTGCTTTGAGAAAAAATCTAGATACAATATTAATTATGGTAATAATAATAATAATAATAATGATAATAATAATAATAATAATAATAATAATAATAATAATAATAATAATATAATAATATAATAATATAATAACAATAATATTATTATTATATTATTATTATTATTATTATTATTATATTATTATTATAATAATAATAATAATAATAATAATAATAATAATAATAATAATAATAATAATAACACTAATATTAACAATAATAATAATGATAATAATTTTAATAATAATACTACTATCTTTTTAACCAGGGGCTGTATCGGGTGAGAAAGATAACCCTGGATAAATTGATTAAAAAAACAATAGACCTCAAATCGACTATTTTGTAAGAAACTTCCAACTCAAAAAATACGTATCTATGGTCAACATATTCATGATTTGAATGTGGTTATCACACGGAAGAGGGTGAAAGATGGTCAAACTAAATCTAAATATTTTTCTTCCGTTATTTGCCGTATTTGTTAATTTTAAGTCTGTCCTCATTTACTGCTCACAAATAGAATGAATATGTTACTGTATTATCATGTCATGAAATTGTATGAGATGACCACGTTTTGTGAACAATACCAGTCGGTGTACGGGAAGTGAGAGGAAGATTCACTTAGTACTAACTGTTGCAACCATGATTATCACAATTTCACTGACCGGAAGTGACGCTATAGTGGCCGGCGGTGAGTGAATCGAGCGCTGGTCAACAGCATTTGCATATGTAGCTACTAATTGGATTGCCTGTCTATGTTTGCATTTGTTGTTGTGGGTTTATCCGATCGAAACCGACTATAGGCAGTGCTAAAATTGCTACAATAAAACCAAGTCTGACACCGGCTGATACAAGGGCTGAGAAGTAGATAGCATAACTGTAGCATCGATTGGATAGAAAGAGAAAGTAAAAAGGATAGAGCAATGTGGCATCATGTAGGGATAGAAGAGAAAACCCGAAATGGGCAAAAATGCATTAGTATACATGGAAAGTTCATTGAAAAGTGGCTGGAGTGTTACTCTCAACAAAAAAGTGATATTTAAGAGAATGTAAATATTTAATATTTTGAGTTATTACACGATTCAGTTTCCTTTATGCACGTCCCTCTCAGCTTGATAGATGGATTGATGGATGAATAGATAGGTATAAATATAGATAGATAGATAGATAGATAGATAGATAGATAGATAGATAAATAAATAAATGGATAGATAGATAGATAGATAGATAGATAGATAGATATATAGATAGATAGATAGATAGATAGATAGATAGATAGATAGATAGATATATTATAGATGTATTGTTTTTAATTCTCTGTCATTGTGGTAACGGTTACAACCATTGTAAATTTCCATAAATGGGTAAAGTTAATCTTATCTTGATAAAGATGGAGGATGGCAGAATCGCTCGATATTTTACCTAAATCAAGTTATCACTAATAACAATTTTGACCTTTTGTGTATTCGTCCATGTTGGTCTTCACTTATTTACCGACTTATACAAACTGCTGCAATTAAAAAAAGATCGATACGAATTGTTCAGACCGAGGTACACATTGAGTTCCAGCAGATCTAGACATAAAAAATAATGGACCTAGCTTTTTCTCACTCAAGCGCTTTTGGCAATCTGTCAAAGTTATTTAACATTTTCTCTCTCTAGAGATTTTGTTGTCAATTTTGGCAAGGCTCACCACTCGTATTGATGCATCTTCTTTTATTTGTGGTTCATGTGCAGTGTGGCAAACTATGTCCCACCGTCACAAAACGGTACCACGTCCAGGATGCTAAAAAGTGAATTTCCAGTCAATATTATGATACCTGAATTAAGTTAATTAATATGTTCCATTAACCAGTTAACCGTCGTTCTCGGGATAAATACGAATTTTAAATAATAAATAAATAAAATAAATAAAATTCCCTTTATTCATCCCCAAGGGGAAATTTGTCTTTAGGGTCTATTCCAAGGGAAGACTGGAATAACCCAGGCGTCATCCGCAGAACAGCGCCGCAAAGTGAGCTAGGGCGAGGTGACTTGCTCAAGGCCACACAACGCAGCGGCGGGTGATTGAACTCGGTACCTTTCGGGTAGGAAGCAAAGACCGTACCGCTGGGCTACGTTGCCCCTTTGGGCTGGAAAACCCGTCCTTCAAATATCGATCGGTTTAGATGACCCTAATCTTGGCAAAAATGCTCAATCCTGGGACCTTGCGAGATCCCGGGTTAGAGAGTTTTTGCCAAGATGAGGTCATTTGAGGTAACAGGTTTGAGAGTTTTGTCAAGTTGAAGGTTATTTAAATCGATCAATATATCACGGACGAGTTTTCTCTACAAACTTTTTAATACGTGTATCTCCAGACGGTGGCAATTAACTGGTAAAAGAGAATGAACATAGTATCTCAGAGTGCAAATTCTAAATTTCGAATTTCTAGTCAATTTAACTTAGAATCCCGTCAGTGCATTTCGCTCATGTCGACATGTTACTTCCTGTCTTGATGCTCTGATATTTTGGCAGCAACAATAAGCAAATTCAGCAAGTGATCCTTTTTTTTCTTTTCCTGAAAGAAATATATAGAAAACCACACACACACACACACACACCCACACACACACACACACACACCAACAAATAGGTAACTGGGCGATTAAATCAGTAAATAAATAAATAACTAAACAGGCACTCATAACAGAAGAAATATTTTTCCTTTTCATACAAAGCGTAGTAACAGTTTTTAACTTGAAACATTTAGTGTTAAGCATGTCTGTCTTTTTTTATTTTTAAAATCATTATATTCATTTTTGTTTGATACTTTTCGACCAAAAAGATAAAATAGATAAGTTATGAAAATTGTTTCTATGCGGATAAAACTTTTCTTCCTACTTCCTATTGCGATTTAAACATCGAAATGATCAATAACTTCAATAAATAAAACTAATAAATAATACCTTTCCCTTGATCGTGAAGCGAGATCTCTACTACTGAATTATCCGCGTCCTTATTATATAAATTTCTTGACGGCCAAATTATGGCTTTCAAAATTTAATTATACTTTGCATCCCAGCTTGTGAAGATGTATTATTATTACAACAAAATCAATTCAGTGCATAAAATCTTGCTTTTATGATTCGCGAAATCAGGTTCAAGCCTCGCTGTTAGCATCTTGTTTGTTCTCTTTGAGCATGAAAATAGCCCCTTTTCAGCGTTGCACTGCCTTGGTTATCTCGGTCTTTTCACCAAATATACCCAAAAGAAAAATTCCCTATTCGTGTGGATAAAGGAAAGTTCATCTTTATTTATCGATACTAGTAAAGAACACACAACATTTGCGGGGAAATAAAGGCTATTACGAACAGGCACTCATATATTTTAATTATGATACTACTGTATTTAACATAAATCACAAAGGAATCTTTTAAGGAGTCAACAACCAAAATTGGTCCGGTTTGACGTATGTGGATGTCCGCAATGTATCTGGCAATATGACGGCCAGATAGCGATTCCTAACATCAAAGGACCGATTATTGTGCCCTAG
>NC_088363.1:70267110-70272110 GCF_034508935.2 Berghia stephanieae
TTGTGTCGGGTGTGCCAGTGACGTATTGATATTTCGCCATACTTGATTTTTTAAATATTATTATTATGCGCTTTTTCGGTAAAATGATACGAGTATCATTCAGAAATAGAAATCAAATTAGCACAGTTCAGGAATCTTGAATAACATCAGATAATTTTGTGCCATGGAACTTGTACATTTTCATTTTGATATAAATAATACCACATATATCTATCTCTCTCTCTCTCTCTCTCTCTCTCTCTCTCTCTCTCTCTCTCTCTCTCTCTCTTTCTCTATCCATCCATCTCTCTCTCTCTTTCTTTCTCTCTCTATCCATCCATCTCTCTCTCTTTCTTTCTCTCTCTTCCATCATCCACTCTCTCTCTCTCCTCTCTCTCTCTTTCTTTCTCCTATCTATCCATCTCTCTCTCTTTCTTTCTCTCTCTATCCATCCATCCACCTCTCTCTCTCTCTCTCTTTCTTTCTCTATCCATCCATCTCTCTCTCTTTCTTTCTCTCTCTATCCATCCATCCACCTCTCTCTCTCTCTCTCTCTCCTTCTTTCTTTCTTTCTCTATCTATCCATCTCTCTCTCTCTTTCTTTCTCTCTCTATCCATCCATCCATCTCTCTCTCTCTCTCTTTCTTTCTTTCTTTCTCTATCTATCCATCTCTCTCTCTTTCTTTCTTTCTCTATCCATCCATCCACCTCTCTCTCTCTCACTCACTCTCTCTCTGTCTCTCTCTCTCTCTCTCTCTCTCTCTTTCTCTCTCAGTCTCTCTTCTGTCATTTCTTTCTCTGATTGTGTGTATATTAATTTTTAGTTTTTTATGTTTGTGTATGTCTATGTAATAGGTATGTAGTGCGTATATTGATGTGTTTATTGTATATAATCTTGTAATCAGCGATCCATCTCCTATTGTTTCTCATTATTACAGCTACAGATCTATGGCTACAACAGTGATATCTTTCCTGATTTTAAATCAGCCATGCCAGCGCCACACGGAATTGCAGCCATCGCTCTTTTTGCAATAGTTAGTGTATTGCTCCATTCCATTGTTTCACCAAATACAACATCAACATCATCACTACAATCACCACCACCAAAATATTATCACCACCACCTGCACCAACACCACCACCGCCATCATCATCATCAACAGCATCATCATCATCATCATCATCATCATCATCATCATCGTCGTCGTCATAATTCTTTTATCTCTCTTTTTTTTTTTAAATTTGAGAACCGATCGATAGTTGAAATAAAATTTCTCTGACCAAAATGAAAAAAGTGTTTCGTTGATATCATATTTCTTTTTCATTAGTTGGCCATTGTTATTTCTTGAAGAGAGAGAGAGAGAGAGAGAGAGAGAGAGAAGAGAGAGAGAGAGAAGAGAGAGAGAGAAGAGAGAGAGAGAGATTTGTGTCGGGTGTGCCAGTGACGTATTGATATTTCGCCATACTTGATTTTTTAAATATTATTATTATGCGCTTTTTCGGTAAAATGATACGAGTATCATTCAGAAATAGAAATCAAATTAGCACAGTTCAGGAATCTTGAATAACATCAGATAATTTTGTGCCATGGAACTTGTACATTTTCATTTTGATATAAATAATACCACATCTCTCTCTCTCTCTCTCTCTCTCTCTCTCTCTCTCTCTCTCTTTCTCTATCCATCCATCTCTCTCTCTCTTTCTTTCTCTCATCATCATCATCATCATCATCATCATCATCATCATCATCATCATCATCATCATCAAAAGCACCCCAACAACCAACATCACCAGTACCCTTAATATCATTAATAACACCAACATTAACACCCCGACCACCACCACCCCCATCTTAAGCACCACAACTGCCACCGCTACTCCCATCACTACCACTACATCCACCATCACCATAACCACCACAACATCATTGTTTTGTGCTCTTTGATTGTCATTATCAATAGATTTATGTACCGTTTCGTGCTATGAACGAATTCTTATTTCATAATTATTAGTTACACAAATTGTCATAATAAAAATAGACAAAATCTGATAAAATTTTATGCGAGAAATGAGAATCTATCATCCACATTCTTTAACCTCTCCTTACCAACCATAGGACAATCGTCACATGCGTTGGGATACAGCCAACGTTGTTTTTTTCATTCTGATTTCTTTTGAACATCACAAAATGGACACTTTATCATTGATGCTGTACATCAAGTTAAAAAAAACTCATAACATCTGCCAGCCGGATATAAAGTTATAACATACAAAACTATGTGTAACCTTTAAAAAAAGACAAAAAACTTGAGCTGTTATATAGCACAATATCCACTAAACGTGCTCAAAGCGCTTTACATGGCTCCCTGACCAACAGCAACACTTAACATGTAGAGCAAGACATGTTGCCTGTTAGGCGATATTTGTTTCGGACAGGGAAAACGCTGTTAACAACCAGGCACTCATTTTACACCTGCATACGGTGAGAGAATGTGAGTAAAGAGCTTTTTCCAATGACTCAACTATGTGCCGAACTCATGACCTTCTGATCCGAAAGGAAGTGTTATACCACAAGACAACATAGCCGCACAATCTTTAAACGTTTATAGTCTTAGTGAGAACTATTCATACACTGGCTGGCGAGAAACAATACAAAGAGTAGAGCTGAGTGATGTCAAAGTCGTTCCTTCTATACAGCTAGTAAGGCTGAATAATATGATGTATAGCGTGTAATTATTACTTTTATTACTGAGTGAAAAGGTCCATTTTTGTGTTGGGTGGGTGTGAAGATTCAGAGAAAATCCTGGATATAGCACTGATAAGGAAAGAGTTAACAAAATCTAGAAATGACAGTCTATCATAAGTATAAATTGATATGAGCAAAGATTCTGTTACTGCAAAATGCTAGATTTTCATTAGACCTACAAATAATTCACAAAATTTGAAACGTGTATTACGCTGACAGCTTTTTAAGGGTAAACAATTTTGTATTCTTTAGTATGGTAACTTGACTTTCAGGAAAAACAAATTATTGTTTATTCCTTGAGAATGTGTTTTTTAAAATCTTTAATTTGTGCATATTATATACTCATTACATTTCAGGTATCGGATAAATCTAATCGAGAACTTGAAGTATTTTTGAAGGCGACGAATAAAGTGCCTTATAAAGGTATTTGATGTTGTTCTTTTGTTATTGCTGTTATTATTTTTATTATTATGATTACTATTATTATTATTATTATTATTATTATTATATTATTATTATTATTATTATTATTATTATTATTATTATTATTATTATTATTATTATTATTATATTTTGTTGTTGTTATTATTATTATTACTAATAATAATATCACCATCATCATTATTATTGTTATGATTATCATCATCATCATCATCATCATCATCATCATCATCAGCATCATCATAATTATTGATTTTATTGTCAATATCAGCATTATCGTTTATATCCTCATCACTACTGCTATCATCACTATCACTATGTTTATTGTTTTATATTGATATTATCAATTGATATCTTTAATCCTGATCATTATATCATTATCTTTGTACTCTCATAAAAGCTATCTTTGTAATTATCATGCATATATGGCACATTTCAAACCAATTTGTAGCTTTTTATTTGTCTCCAATTGACTCAGAGAGAGAGAGAGAGAGAGAGAGAGAGAGAGAGAGAGAGAGAGAAGGAAAGAGTGAGAAAAGTGTAGAGAGAAACAGAGTTATAGTAATATATATATATATATATATATATATATATATATATATTGTGTGTGTGTGTGTGTGTTTGTGTGTTTGTGTGTATGTGTGTGAGAGATAGATAGATAGATAGATAGAGAGAGAGAGAGAGAGAGATAGATAGAGAGAGAGAGAGAGAGAGAGAGAGAGAGAGAGAGAGAGAGAGAGAGACAGAACTTATTAATTTTATGGAAAAAAAAGTCTGTATTTGAAAAATTAATACAAAATTAGGAGTCGGTGTCCGCAATCACCATCATGAATAATGAAAGTAAAAAAAAATCCTTACAGACAACACTGACAACACACTTTTTTTACATTTTGACCAGACAACTTTTATTTCAAATAAATTTCTAAATGCCTCAAATTTGACACTTATTTGAAGTGTTGTTTGCGACATTTTGATACATTGAGAGACATCGCATTGGATTGATATTTAAAGTAAAAGTTTTCTCGTCAAAATTAAACAATGTATTATGTCAGAATACAGAAGTACAGATATTTGATATAAGAAATTAATGGTTTGAAAGAATTCCAGTTTTGCTATGAACGGGTTAATTTCTAGGACCATATAGATATCGCTGGTTAATTTCCAAGCATACGCCTGAGATGATGTGACGTCATGGTTATCTTGCTAATCTAGTGCTAATGGTCAACTCGAGTCGCCACTAATCACTGTTTTCAGACAGATCATGTCTATGTATTCCCTGTTTTAAAATGATCAATAGATAGATCAGTTTTATCATCAATCATCTTTACTTACTTCAATTACATTAAAGTATGAAATAGAAGGATGTATGGGCGGGGGTATTAATAGATGGGAAAAAAGGGGTGGGGATGCATTTTGGCCAAACTTCAATAGACGGGGGAGGGGGTTGGAATAGAAAGGTGGGTGCATCTTGGCCGTTTTCTAATTTAGGCAAGGCGAGATATGATGTAGACAATTAATGGTTTTCTTTCAATCAAATAAATTGCAAGTTAAATATCAGCGACGGCATAGAGGATCTCTTTTTCACCGGAACATTCCGTGAGCTGAAATTTAATATAAGGGGCGGGGGGGGGGGGGGGGGGGGGGGGTTGCGAACAAGCTTGGGTGGGGAAGGGGGGGGGGGGGTGCGCAACAATTCCGTAAAGCGCTTTGATCACATTCTTTATTAGTAACCAGCATCAACTACAAATCCAATCACTCTTTCAGCACGAAGATAGATAATGCCTGTATTACAGTTTGTGATGAAACTAATTTAATCGCTGTGATTTCAGATCAT
>NC_088363.1:70277110-70279610 GCF_034508935.2 Berghia stephanieae
GATTTGGTGTTGCTTGTGACATAAGTAATGGTGTCACCGGTCTTATGTCACAAGTCACATTCAGATGCTCTAATTTCCATGTATATTTCTATTTTTGAAGTCTTTGGTTTCTGAAATATTATTAAATTCCATATTTAACTGTGGTTATTACACTGGTTTGACTGAAATTAATGATATATTGTCGAAATTGCAATTTGGTATTGCTTGTGACATAAGTAATGGTGTCATCGGTCTAATGTCACAAGTGACACAATGTCGCTAAATAAGATATGCTTTTGGTCACATTATTTCCCAACATTTTATTCCAAACGTTTCTGAACATTGCTGGTAATAAGCAAATGCAATATTGTTGTTGTTGTTAATGTACAAACATTTTTATGAAATAATATATTTGCATTCTATGTTGCTTGTGACCGATGACACCAAAAAGCAACATTTTCTCCAATAGTTGGTAATATTATTGTACTATGATTGTTGTTGATTGTGTCTTTTTGTCTATAACTTACTAAATAAAGTTTGATACTCAACAAAAATCATTTGGTTATTGAGTTTTCTGTCTCATTTCGGTGTCACCGGTCACAGGTGACACCAGCAACGTATAGGTATTGTTGACGATATTATGATGCGTTAGACCTTAAAGTTATCTAAAGGGCCTTTGATTCATGAAGTACAGGGTTTTTGCTACATATATAGAAACCTGAATGGACTATTATGTCACTTTTATTTTGAGAAAAAAAATTGGCACCTTTTGACCTTGGCTCATATATATATATATATATATATATATATATATATATATTATATATATATATATATATATATATATCTTTTACTTCCTTTTAATTGGCACTGAAATTACTATAAAATGTCAAAAGCCCATAAAATCCCTAGACAAAGCACACAAATAACAAATAATGTTTACATACCTTTGGGAACTCTTACACGTAAACATCATTTTATGTTCATAGAAGATAATAGATTCTTATAGAGCGTACGGTATCCTCAACCATGAGGCGCTTGGCGCTTTTACATCAACACAAAACAATATCAAATAAAGTACATGACATAACAAAAAAGAAATGTTTTCAAGGATTTTTTTTAACACAGACAATGATTTGGACTCCCGGGTGCTCTTGGGTGGATAATATAAACGATGAAGTAAAAAACCGAGAATCATGCAGATAAAGATTTTTCACATTTATTTATAAGCTCGTATCTCAAACTAGCTCGCGCGACATCCGACGGGTTTTGCCAAATCACCTCTCCTTTGTCTTGGCCTAACTGTGTGAATGTTTTCTATATTGGCTTATATTTTTGCCTTTAAAAATACAAAATTTTAACTGGCAGGTTTATAATTGTTATATTTTTATGTTTTATGAGGAAAGAAGGATATTAATCAGAAACATTCATGTTTTGTTTTGTTTTTGTTTGTTTCTTTTTTTTGGGGGGGGGGGGTTGTGTTTTTTTCTACTGGGATGTATTTATTCATTTTTTTTAAAATTGACTACGTCGTCCATCTAGCTGTGTTTGGGCCGCTGGCTAAAACTGTGGGAAAGTACTTTGTGATTGACAAGCGACCTGTGAAGAAGTTGCTACTTCCTAGTCAACGATACTAAAGAACAAAACACGGGATAATCTGCGGCTCAAAGTGTCTAATGGCTTTAAAACCTAATTTTGAAACCTTAGAATTGTACCTCACAGCTTCCTCCTGTTGATAAAATGTCTATACACTAAATAATGCATTACACAATATTTGATCATGAAGGCCAGTGCTATATATATATATATATATATATATATATATATATATATATATATATATATATATATATATAATATATATATATATATATATATATATACATATATATATATATGTATATATATATATATATATATATATATATATATATATATGTGTGTGTGTGTGTGTGTGTGTCTATCCATCTAACAATCTATCTATCTATCTGTCTATAGTATCTTTCAATTTTTATTTATTTATTCCAACTGCCCACCTGTCACTCTATTGTATAAATGGAAAGCGACAGGCCTTACCCTTTTCTCATTTCCAATTCAACTCAGCAAGTGGATTTGGCTATTCTCAATTTCAATGCCATCGGCAAGTCTCTCCTCTCCCTTTCTCGCCCACTTCCTCACACCCCCATTTACAAACTCATTTCTCTCTCTCTCTCTCTCTCTCTCTCTCTCTCTCTCTCTCTCTCTCTCTCTCTCTCTCTCTCTCTCTCTCTTCATTATTATCTTCTTTTTCCTTCATCAACTTCTCGTCTCATCCACGTTTTCCACTTCCTCTTTTCTCTTTCTCTCTCCATATCTCTCTCTCTCTCTCTCTCTCTCTCTCTCTCTCTCTCTCTCTCTCTCTCTCACACATTCTCTTTCTATGTTTTTTCTTTCCTTTTCTTCTCTTTCCCCTCTTCCATATTCCTCCTCTTTCTTATCTTCTTCTCTTCCTTTTCTCTTCTTCTTTCTTCTTCTTCTTCTT
>NC_088363.1:70284610-70317110 GCF_034508935.2 Berghia stephanieae
TTTGTGCGAGATAGTCATTGCTAAAAAACGATAACTGAGTGACGTCAACTTCTTTCATTCTGTTAATTAGTTCTGTTGTTTTTTTTTCTTCTTTCCACTCCTCATTTTCACCGAATTCCATACTGGCACTTTGGATTCACCTTTCAGTAAATGAGATGTATATTCACAATTAGACGACTGTTGCAGAATATAGCCATAAAGTACCACATTTGCCTTACCAGGTGAGTACTCCCGTGTTTTGTTATTGAGCAAAACAAGATAAGAAGACAGTATTTAGAACAATTTCATATATGTTAAATGATTAAAGGAATGACATGCAAGTACACATACCGATTTCTTTGATGTAAGGCACTGGCCTTTTGCAATGTATGTATTCCTTATATTATAAAGAATTAAAGCTAGTAAATCAATAAATACTGCTTTGTCCACAGGACATCTTACATCTCACAAACCCCCGTCCTGACTATTTGCATGTCAGTTCATAGTATATATATATATATATATATATATATATATATATATATATATATATATATATATATATGTGTGTGTGTGTGTGTGTGTGTGTGTGTGTGTGTGTCCTATCCAAACAATTGCCATTGCCCGTTTCAAGCTATAGAAACCGGGATAAACTCCGGCACCATGCGCCGAATGGCTCGGACGGACTAAAAGAAGAAGATATAATATATGTACAAGGTGGACTGAAAAGTCTTGACGCGGCTCTTGTAGTTTAAAAATTATAATAGATACGAAATTGACAAAGGTATCAAAACAAATCTCAGTTTATGTCCTTTCCGTTTATCAATTTAAATTTCACTATTGTCACCTTTCCCAATAACACAGGGCCGCCAACGATGCACCAGTAATTGCATCGCGTAGAAGAGGAATTAAAGTGGTAACTTCGACACCATCGTCACCTCCGCCTGCATCTCGCCATCACTGCCAAAATTTGCCCCCTTGAAGTATCTCTTAAGTCTAAAGAAAAGGAAAAAGTCACTTGGAGATAATCCAGAACTGTAAAGGGGGGGGGGGTGTTCTATGACTTGAAGAAAACTTCCTCTTTCAATGTGATCATGCGTTTATGTGAGAATTATCGATATCCAACGGGCCTTGTTGTAACACATGGTTTCTCGAACGATATATCCATCTCTTCCCTATGAAATTCCAAGCCTTTGTGAAATGCCAAATTGTTTTATCCAGCGATTCACTCGATTAAGTTCGTCAATTTCTTTGGTTGATTTTCTGTGGTTGATGCAATAGCCCTGTGTGCACGACCATAAACGCATTTCAGTCATTTATGACTGTTTACGGGTGCACATCTCTCTGTAGTAAAGAACTCAGTCACAACACGCTGTTGATTGCATAATTTATTTGTGTGTGATTTCTTCGACCGCATGTTGAAGTAGGAGTTCCTTCAAATAAGATAAATTGAAATCAAGAAATAGCAGATAAACAAAATTTGGTGACCTCATAGAAAAATAAATTAAACACATTTTGATGTATAGTTTATACTGGTGAGTTCAATACAAGCGGAGATATTTCAATAGGTGTCAAGACTTTTCTGGCAAGCCTAGTATATAAAATGATTAAACAACAATTCACATTCGTCCAAGACGGTCATTTCTATTTATTTTATCTATAAAATGAATACGTTGTATTTCCTGACGAGCCCCAAATGCGAACGATTTACAGTGGGTCAGTATAATAAATATGTAGAGTTTTATTGGGTTTTACACACACACATCGTCTGCATCACGGCTGTAAAATTTTAAATGTAAAATATTGAGCATGGAATATAATTAATGTTCGGACCGATTCTTACTTTGATGGATGTTAAAATATTGGTTTAACGGTAGCCTTTTAAATCTCCAAAGTCTGGTTCCCTTTAACAAGATGAAACCCTTCTGTCATAGTCATACGATGTTTTCAAAATCTTTCATGAGCACGTACACCATTTTGAGTTATCTTTGCATTCTTACCATTATTTTGTTTTAAAAAATCCTACATAAGGATGTATCAAATTACCGGTAGAGATGCTAAATTTGTGAATTTTACCATGTTCTTAATAGAAAAAAAAATCAATAAACAGATCAATTAATTGCTTACCCTCGAACCCACATCATTGTTTATTTTCAATCATTTCGTTCTCTCTCACAGAGACAGGCGGTATTGGGCCTCGTTGATGACTAGAGGAGTGATATAATTACTGACTGTGTCGTGTAGGTGACCAACCCAATTCGTATACTTTCTCTCCACTTAATTGTGTTGTAAAATTCACGAAAGCATGTTTATAGACAGTAATTGGCATTATAATCATGCCTGTACAATAGGGCTTCTAATATATGACATGTACTGTGCAAAGAAAAGGCAAACTTGGAGGCTGAACATAACGGAAAAGATATGTCACCAAGGTAGAAGACGAGGGCGAAGCTGGCATGTCCTTGTCTGATTTTGTTGTTAAAATTTGATGAAAATAAAACAACCTGTGAAAACAAAACAAAAATACAAAACAAAAACTGCATTTAAAAAGCATGTTAGCACAACAAATAACAAATACAAAGGTATCCAAGAAGCTGCTCGCGTTTGGGGCAACCCATAGTCGGATTTGGGGCTAGAGCATTTGTGTTTGAGGGAAGGTGGTTCACTTTAATTCATATTTCCAGCTCATTTTTCCATTATAAAACACATTTATTGGTTTCAAATCAATCAGAAAACGTAAAATATTGTGACGTTAAAGGTTAGGAGATCTTCGCATAAAACCCCGGGCATGAGAAGATTTGGAAGTTCAACTAGCAGAAATCTGTTCGCATTTGGAGCACCAAAGTGTTGAAAATATTGTTTGGCCTGGTCTAAGAGCCACAATAATGTCTCCCATTTACCTCTTCTTTTCCTTCTTCACAGCGGTTCCATCCTGCTAGAACAATATCTACCAAGGCCAAAGAAATTCAAGCATTGCATCATCATCACCATTAACAAACTTCATCCCAGGCCTCGATAGTAGAGTTGTAACGATTATCCACTCATAACCGGTTATCCGCGGATAAACCATGGACGGATGCTCAACGGATAAAACAGACCAGTTCAACGGATATTCATTTTTATTCGTTACAGACCCGTGGAACGAATAATCATCATGACTGAATCATTGAATCACTGATCCACCGATAACTCAGCTACTAAATGATAATCAAGTTGAAATGAGTCGGGTTGCATTGCGTCGTGTGATGAGTAGACCCAGACAGCGTTGGCGACACTGATGTTGTGCCGGTGTCATCAAAGGATTATCTTGTTGCTCACAGCTGCCAATTGTAGTATTTTGAAAAATTAAAATTAGATTTAAAAATGTAATGACCATAATTTTATTATACGACAGCATTTCCATTCCATAGGTGTGTTTTACTTTGAAGAATTTCTAGTTGGCATTCTCAATGAGTCTTTTATTTTCTAAAAAGAGCAAAGCCACCTGAAACCCCGCCCCCAAACTCTCACTTGTGTTATTATTATCCTATCGCAATGAGCAGTCTATACTTCCAACCGTTGCTATATTACAATTACTAGATTTAAGATTATTCGATGATTATCCGTTTATCAGTGAATAATTTTGATGATTATTCGTTTATTCGTTGATCAATAAATGTACGGATAAGATCCAAGACAATTCGACAGACTGTAGAACTTTGCCCTCCTTGACAAAACACATTTTATTTTCATGCTTGACCTTAAAACTTTTACTTTAAATTATATTGATCGAGTAAATTGACCGTCAACTTGTCAAAAAGACCTAAATCGGTCACTTTTGTGAATTCTCAGGTTTGAGATTGTTTGACGAGATGAATGTAATTTTAATAGGATTATATTAATTGGAAGTAAATGGTTTTCTGGCTAAAATGAAAAAAATGCGTTATTCCAAACTGCACAGATCTGTTTTAAGACGTGACTTGTTAACAACCATAATTATTATTTAGTTAAGACCAATGTATTGCATAGATGGAACAGCTTAGAATTTTGAGTAATATAAGTCGTATCTACATATATAAGCACATTATATTGTTTTCATTCCAGCATGAAAACTTTTCTTCAAAGTCTCAGACTTTTTTTTAATATGAGACTTTTGATAGTGGGAGATTGATAAGGTGTGGAGGAGATATTTCTAAGACAAAATGAAATATTTCTTTTTTCTGTCATTTATTTATATATTTATTATTTACTTATTGATTGATTGATTTACTAATTCATCTATCCGTTTATTTATTTACTTCTTTATTCATCCATTTTATTTATCTATTTACTTATTGATTTATTTTGTCAGTATATGACACAATTGGTTAATATAAAGCTAGATTATATCGAATCTTATAACAGAGTAATGTCCAAAACAATAACTATATTATAGTCAATTATTGGGAAGAAAAACTGGGTGATAAATAAATGCATATGAAATAATAGAGTATGTTATATAAATATTTAATGACGTGAAAATGAGTAAAGAGACTGAGAGTGAGAGAAAATTTGATTCAAGAGCGATGTCGGTATTTGGAGTCTGAAAATAGGTTTTTGATGTTATAATAAATTCATTAATGTCTTTACGCCTAGGAATCTCAGATTTGAATCTAATCATATAATATATTTAAATAGCGCACATTGACAGGAGGGGAAATCATACATCCTACATATTATAACAATTACACTTCTCAGATATTATGGACTATTTATATACACACAGTCCCATTCATAACATTATTAAGACAAAAAAGAATTCATCAGGTGAGTTTTAAGGCACTTTTTGAATGTCATTTCAGACGAAAATACTCAAATTCTAACATCTAATGGTAGTGAATTCCACACATTTGGGGCGGCATGAGAAAATGCCCTATCAGAAAATGTTTTCGAGCCTTTTTTAGGTACACGAAGAAGGAGTTGATTTCTAGGATTCTGTCTCAATTTTTTTTAACAAGTTAGAAATTATGTTTTTATATATTGTATCCCTTTTTGTATTGAAAGAAATATGAAGAAGGATAGTAATAATCTTTTGGTTTTATTATTCCACATACAAGTTATCAATTTGTGCTTCCTGAAAGCGTCTGAGAATACAATTTTACATTTGTGACCCACCGTCTCATTGTAGTATTATGTCGGGGTGTGTGTGTGTGGGGGGGGGGAGAGAGAGAGAGAGAGAGAGAGAGAGAGAGAGAGAGAGAGAGAGAGAGAGGGGATGATATGCTGAGAAATGAATTTACTTTTAAAATATGCATATACGGTAAATGTCTAAGCTATGCGAACGAGAATGGTAGGTGAAGTGATACTAAGGTGCTAGAACTGTAAAAAGCAATAAACAAAAAATGAAATAAACAGCTTCGGAAAAAAAAAGAACAAAATATCCAACACAGCACGTTTTTGGCTGAAAATCTTTCTTCTTTGTAAGCTAAAATTCCGAATTTCTAAACATTTTAACATTCGATTCGCTTATCGGCATCTCCTATTCCAGACACAATACCAGAATGAGGCGTTGGGTTATATTTAACATTGAGGAGATAGGTGACTGATTGGACTGTAACCTGAGCGATCAAGGTTCCAATCCCACTTCAGATATATTCACATACTCTTCACATACTGTGCAATATTTTTCGACAGATTTTCTCAATAAATTTTCAAAGTATTGTCGGTATCACATGTTTGTTTGTAGGATACGAATTAACTTAGATGTTGACTAGACGATAGCATCCTGTGATGCTATACCAAATGGCTAAGTTAGATTAGGCAATTTGTTCTAAGCAATGGACAGTTTTTAATTACGTCTCTTTTTCTTTTTTATATTTTAAAATTTTATTTTATTTTGTAAAACTAGAATTCAATTATCTTTTCTATATAGTTTGAAAGAGAATTAAGATAGCATTTTACTTGGTCCATAATCGACGTGGACACATTAACAGGTCTGATAACCGAGCGCAATTATGGGCTTGATTCAAGATTGTTGTAATGGAAAATAGTTGCCGTTAGTTTGAGAGTATATTTCTATTACAACAATGAGCCCATAACCAAGTGGGTTATCAGACCTGCAAATTAATACACATCTCCTGTAACACATCAGGGATGGCTGAAAGTTTTTGCAGCCGCATCTGACAAAACACAATTTTCTCCTATTTATTTGGCTAGAAAACTTTTCCTTTGTATAAAATATCAAGATGGCACCTGACTAATCAAAATCCCCTATAGCCAAGACTTTTTTGAAGTCTTAGTCTCGTGATTAAGAATGTTTGACAAGATAGGGACATCATAATTCTTCAATATAAAGTTTACTGGCCAAATAAATCTGGAAATGCTGTTTTATCAGTGAATTGAAATATGAAAATATACCTGATTTATATTCTTTTACAGAATTATGTCCCCTAGTAGTACAGTTGTAACGATTATCCGCTCATAACTGGTTATCCGCAGATAAACCGTGGACGGGTTCATACAAACCTGTTCAACGGATAATCATTTTTATTCGTTACAGACCGGTGCAATGAATAATCATCAGGACTGAATCATTGAATCACTCAGCTACCTACTCGACACTGGTGTTGTGGTGGTGTCATCAAAGGATTATCTTGTTGCTTACAGCTATGAATTGTAAATATTTTGAAAAATAAAACTTAGATTTTAAAATGTAATGACCATTTATTTTACGATAGCATTTCCATAGGTATGTATTACTTTGAAGAATTTCTGATTGGCATTCTCAATGAGTTTTGTTTTCTAAAAAGAGCAAAGCCACCTCAACCCCGCCCCCAAACTCTCACTCGTGTTATTATTATCATCCTACCGCAATGAGCAGTCTATGCTTCCAACCGTTACTTAATTCTTACTATTACTAGATTATTCGATGATTATCCGTTTATCCGCGGATAATTTTGATACTTATTCGTTTATTCGTTGATCAAGACTTATTCCATGAGTTTGATCTGTATATTTTTTTTATCTTTTGCATTCTTCCACTTAAAAAAACAACAACTTAATGATGATAGTGTTTACTGCTTACAAAAGTATTCAGATGTCCATTTATCATTTTAAAAGTCTGTAGGAACCGATTTATGGAAGGTTTTGAAAAACAAAAAAGAAGCAAGGCAACAATTTAAAAAAGCAAAACAATTGCATTTGAATATTATCCATCAAGACCAAAGCACAGTTTTGGTCACATCAAAAGCATAGAAAAAGAAACACACAAAAGAACTTACCATAAAAGTCAAGCGCGCAAACAAGTCAAAAAGAAAAAAAAATCCGATCAAATGAAGCCTACATGATGGCTCAAACAGCACAACGTCTACATTGTATCGTTTAAATAATGTGCTTACTTCTAAATATAATTGATTAAATAACAAATTGCGCTGTCAGAATATAGAAGAGATCATTTCTATGTCATCTTATATCACTAGTGTGTAGAAAGTGTATGCAAGTTTCACATTGAGTGCCCTGATAAAAAAGTGAACTATTTCTATTTTTAATCAATACCTCACTTTGCTTGACAGTTTGTTGGGTTTTTTTTTTTTTTGCGTTTTTTTCAACACGGAAAATTACTAAAAAGAATAACATCAAACTCTAATCGTGATTAAAGATAAAGGTAAAAAAAAAAGAATATAGAAAGCTATGTTTTACGTTTAAATCCCCTAAACAAGATAATGCCGTCTAAATGTAATTCCATGTTCACTTACAGTTGGGTAAGTCTACTTGATCTATGTCATTATCATGCACATATAGACCTTCTGCCAGTATGCGTAATTTCCGGCATATTTAATTTGCATTGATATTTCACGGCGATCTGAAGGAGCGCAACTCATGGAAATAACTCCATTTTAAATCACCCACTTTTCGCGATCCGTATGACATTAATGTCAAGAGCAGCAAATTGTGATATTCCATTTATCTACAGGACAGATTCTCTAAAAAAAAAAAAAAAAAAATTAATCACTTTCGTGACCTATTCTGTATTAAATACGTCCTTCCTCATCACTGGTATTGCGCAATGATTTAATCTGTTAACTGTGATATTTATTGCCGTGATACCGCTTACGACAAGTAATGAAAAAAAGCAGCATTTTTCCAACACATTTGTTTGTTTTTCGGGTTTTTTGTTGTTGTTTGTTTGTTGTTGGTGGTTTTTTTTTTTTTTGGTGTGTTTTAAAAAAATAGAAAATGACATTTACTTCAAATAACGATCATTACAACATATCGATCATTACAACCCCCAATTTGTCATCAGCTAGGCTGTTTTTTTTTTTTTTTTGTTGTTTTGTTTTGTTTTGTTTTTTCTCTTCTTTCTTTATTTAAAAAAAAGTTTTTTCGAAGTTTGAATACTTTTGGGCAAGTTGGGTTTTATCTTAACCGATAAAACCTTGAATTAAACGTTTTATAGCAAAAATGAAACAAAAGCGTTTTTGTTAAAGCACAGCAGAAAAGTCTTCGAGCCAATCATCGCACTTCTCAGTGGGATCAATCTACACTACCTGCTTTCAGCTATATCTGCAGTTTAAACTTTATAGTATTCTGATTTTATTATAAAATTACCACTTTATTATACTTGTTAATAAGCCAATTGGACGTGTATATATTGTTATGTTGAGTAATCCGTGTGAATCACTGAAAATCATTAATAAATACCTCTTTTAAAAATAAAGATTGAAATATATTATAGTGTAAGAGTATAATCTGCATTCTGCATATATTTAACAGAGACATCGATAAGATATTTCTACCGTCAAATATTTGTTTACATTTGTATGTACCTGTGAATGTGTTTGTGTATGTGTGTGTGTGTGTGTGTGTGTGTGTGTCGGTAGATAGAGCACTAGTTGGAGAAAGAGAGAGAAAGAGAGAGAGAGAGAGAGAGAGAGAGAGAGGGGGGGGGGGGGAGAGTGAGAAAGAGAAAGAGATAGTTTGCTCAACCGGCTCGTGTATGAATAGTTCGTTGTCTATTTTTAAAATAAATTATTGTTGTTGTTGTTAGTTTGTTAGTTTTTTGATCTATTTTTTCTTTTAAAGATTAGACTTCCCATGAAACACATTTCCTTTGACTTAAATCCATTGAGTCGGAAGTGTCAGTTCTTCATTTCCCCTTTATCCTGACAGTGTACAGACAGAAACGTAACATGCTGCCATACTCTGTTCCAAAATAAAAAAAAGAACCCAAAGCGTATTAAAAATTTTGGCTTACAAAACTTCTCCTTCAAATATCGATCGATTAAAATTAACCACATCTTGGCAAAAACTCTCAAAATGAAGGACATTTAATTTTAATAAATCGATATCTGAAGGGCGAATTTTCTGGCCAAACGTTTAAATACACGTTTTTTCCAGACTGCGGCAGTATATTATTCACCCAAGAAGTCAGAACATACAATACCATAAAACCAAGTTGGTAGAATTCTTATCCATTTATTAACGTGGTAACGTTTTGAGAAAACCTAAAACAAAATAAAATCAGTTACTAAAATGATAATATCGAAACAAGCGACTTAAGAGCCCACGGTATGCAATGTCAAGTAGGTAAACACAACATTTGAGTATAGATAGAATGCGCTTGGCCAAGGAGTTCACAACATTGCCATCCGGTAGTATAACGAACCAACACACAAACTCTGTGTAACCATGAACTTTTATAGTCTGGTTAATACATTTTAGTGAGAACAACTCACAAACGCGGATGGCAAAAACAATAACGAAGGCCTGAGTGACGTCATCTGCATACTATCTATTGCTGGTGTGCGTAACCTTCAAAGTTTATAGTCTGCTCGAAAGAATTTAGTGAGACATAATCGGCCAATTGAAGATAGAATGTTATGAGCGAAACGATGTTTACCAACTTGACATGGCCTGATCTAGATACGCATAGTTCATATTAAAACCCTATTGCCATTCTCGAAGTTTCCTGTCTCTGTATTTCAGTCTCGGATAAAATGCTAGAAGGATGGGGTAAATAAAATAAATATGAACTTTCAAGTTACGTGATATATATAACTTACTCTTGAGCTATATATTATTTGCAAGACAGGATTGCATTGTACCAATGTGTTTGTGTTACAAACATGGAGTAAACCGCTTGTTTTTTTTAGTTGTTTTTTTTAAATTTCTTTTCAAGTTGAATATGAAAAGATAATAAATCTCTTCCCATGTCAATAATTGTCAATGACGATGCAGTTTAATTGTTTTTGTTTACATTTCAACTTATTTACATTGATTTTGTTTTGTTTTGATTTGATTTGATAAAAATGTATCTTACTGTTGATTTTTCTGGATGGTACGCCTGATAAACTTAGAGAAAGTTAAACACAAGTCAAACGTAAATGCAATATGATATTAAATAATTTAAGAAAATCGGTATTAATCCAAAACGTACATTACCTGTCGTGTGCACTAATTTGCAGGTATAGTAACCCAAATTGTTATGAGCTCATTGCTGTAATGGAAATATTCTCAAACCAACGCAAAATATTCTCCTTTACAACAATGTTAAATCAAGCCCACAATTGCGATCGATTATCAGACCTGCAAATAAGTATAATACATCGATATTTTATATGAATTCTTACTTTAAAATGATTAAGAATTGATGCTGTATGATCCAGTTTGGTCATAACTTCATTTCTGGCTAAATACAATTTAAAAAGAAAAAACATCATTTTCCTTCTAAATTTGGGTTTAAATATAAGAGTCCGGCCTTATCAAGCCAACAAAAAATGTGCAATACCGTATTTTAATATGTTTATACGACTATACATGCTTATAATAATAATAATAATGATAATAATATAATAATAATAATAATAATAATAATAAAATAATAATAATAATAATAATAATAATAATAAATGGCATTTATATAGCGCTTATCCCGTTGTCACAGGCTCTAAGCGCTTTACAGTGATATAAAACAAAACATATTACAGTGAGACAAGTGTGAAGGAAACGTGATACGAATTCAATTTAACAACAACAAAATATGAAAATAATATTGCAACATTATGACGTAAAAAGATAAAACTTTAAGCGAGATTTGAACGTTGTCAACGAATCCGAGCATCTCACGTGTGATGGGAGAGAGTTCCAAAAATGGGGGGCCGAAAATTGAAAAGACTGTTCACCTATTTTACGCAATGACTTAGGTTTGACAAGGATTGATTGCTCATTGCTTGACCTCAAGTTTCTATTGGGGACATATATGTTTAGAAGGTCTTTAATATAGGAGGGACTGTTCGTGCTCAGGGATTTGTAGACAACAGTACAAATCTTATAGGCAACTCTTTTTTCAACAGGAAGCCAATGTAACTCACGGAGAAGAAGAGTTGCTGACGGGTATTTTTTGTTATTGCGTACAATGAGCCTGGCTGCGTTATTTTGAGCAACCTGAAGTTTGCTAATTTTGTCTTTAGCTAAATTCGCCCAAAGGGAGCTACAATAGTCCAATTTAGATAGAACCAGGGAATTAATTAAAAGTTCTGTTATATGCTTCGGTATTAAATTACGAATTTTGCTTATTTTTTTCATTTCTATGTACATAGATTGTATGGTGTTATTCACGTGGCTTGTCATGGAAAGATCTTTATCAATGATGACGCCAAGGTTTTTTGCTTTATTTGAAAATTCTATTGTGCTATTTCCGAGAGTAATAGGTGATTTATTTGCCTGTTTAAGGATACTCGGCCTTCCACACATTAAAATCTCAGTTTTACTATCATTTAATTTTAACTTATTGTGGTACATCCAAGATTTAAACTCATTAAAACAGCTCGTAATTCGTTGTATTAAGAACTGTAAATTACTATATATTTGCGTATCATTTGCATAAAAATGATAACTCAGATTGAATCTGAATATCACACTAGAAAGGGGCTGCATATATACAGTAAAAAGGACAGGGCCAAGAATAGAGCCTTGTGGCACTCCAAAATTTAGTAAAACTTGTTCTGACTGAACACCATTCACCACGACAGTCTGCCATCAATCCTGTAAAGATGATGTAAACCATTTAAGGGCAATTCCTTTTATGCCGAACGTATTTTCTAGTCTTCTTAACAAAATGTCATGGCCAATGGTGTCAAAGGCAGCTGAAAGATCTAAAAGGCATAATGCATTGATATTGTTAGCATCAGCACTACATAACAAGTCATTAAAGATTTTAAGAAGCGCCGTTTCAGTACTGTGTTGATGTTTGTAGGCTGACTGAAAGGGTTGTTCCAAACTGTTGTTCTTAAGATGAGATGTTAATTGTGTAAGAACTACCTTCTCCAAAAGTTTTGACAAAAAAGGTAAATTTGATACAGGACGATAATTGTTTAATATATTGTGGTCCAGTAATGGTTTCTTCAGAAGTGGTTTGACGAGGGCACTTTTAAAGCACGATGGAACTTCGCCAGTCAGTATGGATGTATTTATGATTGATGTAATGGATGGGAATAATGTATCGATGGAGCTGGCCAAAAGCTGTGCTGGTAGGGGATCAAGGTCGCAGGATTTAATGGGGGCTTTTTTTATCAACTCGTTTACGAAACTAGGTGAAACTGGTTGGAACTTGTCTAAAGGGGTACCACAGAATGTATTTGTATCTATAAATGGTTCATGCCGATCTAGTTCTGAACGAATGTTATGGATTTTGTCTTTAAAAAAGTTGACAAATGTGTTTGGCAAGTCTCTTTGATTGGTTGTAGATGGTAATGAAGTGCATTTTTCACGTCCAAGTAGATCTTTGCAGATGTTAAATAATTGTTTACAAGATTTAGAAGTTTCGAATTTTGAAAGAAAATACGTGGTCTTTGCCTTTTTTATTGTTGTCTTCCAGGCACGAAATGCATTCTTGAATATTTCACGATGAATCGTAAGGCCTGATGTTTTCAGCACTCTTTCTGCTCTCCGACACTTTGTTTTAGCTTCTTTAACGTCCGACGTATACCACGGAGCATACTTGCGGTTGGTGACGGTCCTTGTTTGGAATGGCGCATGTTTGTCAAGCGTTTCGATGAGACAACTATTCCACTGGTCTGGAGAAATCATTGAATTTTTAGTAAGTTTTGTTTCTAAATTGTCCAAATTAATGCCTTTAATGTTCCTGGTTGATGTGGTGGTGGTTTCTTGGCATGGTTTTGAAACGTCAAGATTGAAAGAAATGAGGGAGTGGTCCGAAAAGGGGAGATAATCGACGGTGACGTTGGTTTTTTGGAACTCTGAATTTTCTACAATTACCCAATCTAAAATATGACCAGCAGAGTGGGTTGGCGTTGTTACGATCTCGCACATGTTGTTCTCCGATAATGACTCGTGCAATTTGGCGGTGTCTGTGACGTTGTCGAAGTGAAAATTAAAGTCGCCGAGTATAATTATGACATTTGTCCTCCTTAGAAAGGCTTAGAACCGAAATAAGGAGATATGGACGAGTTATTGGCGCTCTATGCATACTTAAGGATAAACACAAAAGGTAGAGTAGAATTATAAAAACTACACTCATCCTGTGGTGTATTTCACTTTCATCCTGACAGTTAATCTAACGCCTCACACTTTCAGTTCACATAATGATTATATTGCGCTTTTTTCACCACCTCCATAATTACTAAAGTACACAACTTTCATTATCTATCATTTTTAGCGAGGCGCTATATGCCTCGCTTAAAATCATTCCAGACTTTATGAATTATGTTACCGTTTAAAGTTTTTTGTTTGTTTGTTTGTTTTTTTTTTTTGTTGACTGAAAAAAGGTTTTAAGCCGACGTGTACGTTTATGCAGGTCTGACCAAATTGTTGTGAGCTTAGGCTTATTGTTGAAATGGAAATATCCTAAAACCAACACAATATAATATTGTTCATTACAAAAATGATAAATCAAGCCCATAATAAATTGCGCTCGGTTATCAGACCTGCTAATTCATCCACGATGGCTTGAGCCCAAGAAATTCATCTGAGGACCATGACAACTGTCACATATTATTATTTGTTCCAAATTTTACTTCTACGTTCCAGTTTTTTTGCAGGCGACTTTACGTCGCTCTTTAGACTATAAATTAAAGTATCTAAAAGACATGGCACCAAATGCAACCCATCGTTTCATAGCGGTATGTTGTCGGGAGTAAACAGAATACAAAACGAGAGTTTCAAGTTAAAGTTAGTAAACTGTAAAATTGATTTTTGTTATTGTGAAAACTTTTATTTATTTTCCTCAATAAATCATAAAATCTCAAACCATTTCTCATTATTTTGACTACATAATCAGATTATATCCTTTAACTCATCCCGATATAATATCGTTTTGAGGCAGTAGGTTACAAATTATGTTTATATAAGTAATTTTGACCCCGATTCTATATGTGGATGTGTAGTCATCTCTTTAAGCCATAAGGTTGATGGAGTCGGAGTTTATCCCGGTTTCTGGGACTTTATATATACGGATAGTGACAATTACTTGCTACCCTTTGAATTTAAGGCTGTTCTGTCTCAAAGTTCTTTCCGCCGCATCTAATAGATGCTACTACCCAGTCATTGCTGGGTGGACATAGTAGTCAAATAGATATCTCGACTGCACCAAGGATCGATTGTGGTACCTTGGTTGTGGCCCGAGTGCTCAGTTACAGAGATATTAGAAGAACCTTCGTGCAGTGTTTGGAAACGAATGAATCCTCAATCAATTTCATTTCTAATTTTTAAGACACATACATATTTGACTCTCCGTCTCAAAACGGTATTATATCGTGGTAAACCTGATGATTCATATTGAATATTAAACTAAACCTATACTTTGAGTTAATTAAAGTAATTGCCTTTAATGCGGAGAGTGAGATTTGTTCCTTAAACTTTAATAGAGTTACAGTGGAATCCTGATTAAATCGACACCACCGGTTCAGAAGAATTGGTTGACTTTAGGCAAAGGTTGACTTAATCCATTATCAATAATTTGTTAAAAATTAGATACAGAACAGAAGATTAAGTTGGGACCAACAAGAGGTGTTGACATTAAGCAGAAGTTGCCTTTATGCGGATTCTATTATAATTCATTTTCTGATCAGTTTGGCCTTAGAGTCATCCTCTCCATCCAGTTCATTCCGAAATAATACCCGATTGAAACGGTGGGTCACATTTTAGGTGGCTTGACGCGGATTAGACATGTATGTAAATAAACTCTTGTGTTGAGAGTTGAGGCCGAGTTAGTTTAGTTTAAATGTTTATGTTGAGTTTTTGGAAGGACTTCATTTTGCACCATTCATGAGTCCAACACTGAAGGTTCTCGGTACTTGATCACTTGCTCGTTATATATAAGGTATTTTATTACAAACATGTATTATACTACATAAAGTGTTCTTTATCTATTTTCGTACATGAGTGAACTACTTATAACTTATATTTTTTATTTAAAATCAGGCCTCACTTTGTATACACTTGTCAAACTACTTACACGTTTTTTTGTCTAAAATTTACAATTTGACATCACTATATTTGTGGCACCAATTTGTTTATGAAATTTGTATGAAATGCATGTCCTTAGGAAGTAAGTTACGTAATAGTTATATTATGTACTTTTGTAGGTGATATAATATTATATCAAAGTATTACAGCTATTAAAGAAATTTAATTGGATTTATGCAATAGACGATGGTAGTGAGTGGAATTCCCTATAAAGCGGAAGACAGCGGAGAAACGTTGATCGCTTCTGGGACGATGAATTCTTCATCGTTTTACAGCCTTGCTCACATGTCCTTTTCAGTTGGCTTTGTGTCCTTGTTCTAGAATGAAAATATTTGGTTTCCACGGGACCCAGCCAGAACTCTTTTGCCAAGTGGGAAACAATCAAATGAGGGGTGGCCTTCAAAACCTGCTAAATTTCTTTTGCATCATTCAGAGAAAATGGCTATTTTTGTCATTTGTGAGTTTAAGAGGGAAATCCTTTGCTCTATAGAACAATACCCTGGTTAGTATTTTGGAAGATCAAATTTTCTGTGGATTCCAATTTATCTAATAGATTGAAAGAGTGTTTTTTTTTTCATTTTCTATCTATGAGTGACTTAGAAGATTTTGAAAGTCACCTTCTCAAATGGACGTGTCTTTTTGTATGTTTATTTCTTTGTGATCATCCCTCCATTGATAAGTTTTAAGTATTATGTTCATTGTGTAACCATAATTAGAGTTATCGCCTTTGGCCGAGCCCTGTAGCAATATAAGTTTGGGATTTTTGGAGTGGTCTCAGACAAGACACGATGTGTTGGCTCTTGGATCTACTTTTGATCTCTGTTGAACGTGTTCCTTTGTCGCACTTTTGTTTAAAATACTTGCAAGTTTGATCAAAATCTGTGACCGTTCTATAATTTTCCTTATTAAAAAACCCCGCTAAAATAACCTTTAAAGTTTTGCAAGCAATGTAAAACATTAAAAAAACAAAAAACAAACAAACAGCAGATAAAATATCCTTAACTGTTTGTTCGTATCAGTCATGGCACAAGACCGAAGGGCTAGAGCTCAGCTGCTGGTCGCTGGTTCGGATAAGTAAGTGAGGTTCGTCAATTCAAAGCAAGCATGAAACACGCGTATCTTCTTTGTTCAGATTCTGATTGTGTTTCTGTAATTGAATAGAAAGCAGATTCTCTAAAAAAAAAATAAAAAATAAAGAAATCAGTATGTTTGTTGGCTTAAACGCATGGGAATGTGATTAAGAGGAATTAACAGTGTGAGAAATAGACTTTTTGCCCATATACTTGTTTAGATTGATAGAGATAGAAGAAGGGTGACAATTCTTTGGAATCATAAGACTAGCACAGCTAAAACAGAACCCTACGCGGACAAGAATTTCAGTCTAAGGGGTCCGACCACACCTAGGTCATGACCCTTGATGCCTTTCTTCTTATTTTATTGATAAAGTGCCAGCATCTGCAATCAAGATTTTTTAAATTGATTTTTTAGTGGGTTTTCGTTTGTAAGCGTGTGCTCTTATCCAGAGCACCATCGATGACGGTGAAGGAACGACACCACTTATTTCTTATGTTGTTGGTAGAGTCCGTTTTCATTCCTCCTTTTCCATACACAATTTGAGCTTCTCATTGAGGTTTCATTGAGATTCGAATTGCTTTTATTGTTCATCTGCCAATGATATTGAGTTGGCGTAGACGGTAATTATTGTAGTGTATTGATGTTCCCAGAGCCCTCGTGCTCCGACTTTAACTTGAATTTATAGTTGTTATTCCGGCCAAGATCTTGCGCCAAGTCTGTGTGTTACTTTGATTTATAGCAGAAACCTTAAATAGGACGATGGTTTGTCAGGTATATTAAATAGAGCATGCATGAAGGATACAGAGCGTGAGTGACAATTGACTGCTATCCTTTTGACAGATCGATGGTCTATTGGTGGTAGATAGAGAAAGCAATAAAAAGGAAGTGGTTTGGTTTAGTGTAAAACACAGAATTGTTTTAGAAAGACTTGATTGATGTTGCATATTGGATCCCTATTGGATACAGCTTACACAAATTGACTTTTGTATTATAATGCATAATCCGATATACACCCAAGTGATTTCTACGACATTCACATTCTGTTGGAAGATGCCATTCATATAAGGTCATAAAACATTCTTTTTTAAATTAATAAGAAATACTCTGCTTTATTTTATTTTCACATTACAACAAAGTATGGAATTTTTACGTTTCTGTACAATTCTTTATATTTCTTATTTTGTGCGTGTATATATCTATCTAGATATTTTTTCTTTTACTTTACAACGATGTCATTTGTGTGAATAAAATGACATGTAGTATGCAAATCATTGAGTGACTGCTTGTTGAAGAATAAATATTGTATATGCGTTTATTGATATTTTTATGATACCAAATCATTGATATCCTTTTGGCGGCACCACTTTTAGGTGTTCAGTTAAATTATTATCTGCTTCTAACATTTGCCCTCCAAATAGCAATTGACAAATTCAATCAACATCTCAAGTATATACTTCGACAGTGGTTCATGAGCGCTAATGTCGTTTTATTGCAGAACATAATATCATAATTATTCCTTTGATTAAAATGTGTTCATCATTTTTTCTAATACTTGCAATTCTTAAAGTATAAATAAATAATGCATTCCCTACATCGAATGTTTAAGTGGCGGCAAACTCAGCAAATCTATTGCACCAATTAGTGCTATGTCAGGCAAGATGAACAAGATGCAGAGAATTGAGTTTAAAGTCAAAAGTATCCAATCTGAGAACTTTGTGTACCTATTAAGAAGTTTAAGAAATTAAATTAATTTTTCCTGGATTGAAGCATTTAATTTAAATCAAATGTTATAACTTAGATTTTAAATTATTCAATTTCAGCATCACATTCAACCCGGTATTTATAATATCATAGAATTGAGATGATGAATAACAAATCCATTTGAATTTATCTTTTACATTTTACATGTTATAACGAATGCGGATTAAGAGGAACCAACACGTTAGACAGGTTATGACGGGATGAACCAGCTAAACCAACGTGTACTCATTTGCAGGTCGTTAAACAATGAAAATTATTGATCATTACAACAATAGTAAATCAAGCCCGTAATTGTGTTCGGTAATCAGGCCTTTAAATATGCGCACGTCGAGTTGTAACAATTTGATTAAAAGTTAAAAAGATCAGAATTATAAATATATTGGGGGGGGGGGGGGTGTGTTAAGATAAAATATTTTCCTTGGTCTTAATGAAGCATATTGATTCACTTCTCGACTTATAACTGAAATTAAATTTTCAAAGTCAAAGTCACCCCGATATAATACTCGTCGGAGAAAGTCGATCAGAAATTAAGAAATAAATCTTAGCCAACATTGAAATAAAAATCATTATTTAAATAAGCATGTTATGATAAAATCCTTTTGAATATGAGACCTATTATTTATTTTTTTGTTGATTACAGATTTACTCGTGCTTACATCTTCAAACGAATGCAGTTTTCTTTATTTTTCTGTTGATTACAGCTTCAAGAAATTTAGAAATCTTTATTTTCTTGTTAATTACAGTTTCTAAAAATGCAAAAAAAATCTTTATTTTACTGTTGACTACAGCTTCTAAGAAAGGCAGAAATCTTTATTTTTCTGTTGATTACAGCTTCTAAGAAATTTTAAAATCGTTATTTTCCTGTTGTTTACAGCTTCTAAGAAATGTAGAAATCTTTATTTTTCTGTTGATTACAGCTTCTTACGAATGCAGAATAAAATACATAATAAATTCTTTTTTTTTAAAAAACTCAAAATCAGCCTTCCAAATGTGGGCAAAAAAAAAAAAGAGAAACAATTAAACCAAAACAAATGAAAAAGTTGAAAATGGATTTTATTCTTTTTTTTTTATGAGAGTGAACCATATCTCGATATGCTGAAATGAATTCCTGTTATATTCTAAAATATCTGCCTTTGTTCATGTTATTTTTAAATAATTCTTATTTAAAAAAATAATTAAATTATTTATTTTCAAAGTCAATAGCTCAAAATCAAATTGTCAACTTATGATCCTTCTTTCCACTACCGTCCCCAATCCCTTATTTTCTCACATACAGTAGAAAAAAATCCGTTTATTTAGTCGATGTGTGTTAGTAGATCTACAATAATAAATTATAACGATATGATTATAAAGCGTGTAATGAAATCAATGATAGTAATATTGTATTTCACATTCAATATTCTACGGAGCGGTGGGATGACAATAAAAGATAAATTTACAATTTGCTCTTATGTTTCATCTTCTTTTTGTGCCTATGTGGTATGAACCTAAAGTCTGGTTTGAGTCCTGCTGTGGGTGGCGCAATGTTGAGCCCTTGAAAAAGGCTTTTTACTCTTATCCTCTCATAGTAAAATGAATATTTAGCCGTAACAGCATTGTCATTGTTCAAAAAAAAAAGTTGCGCCATGTCTCGTCCTACATGTTAAGCTTTGTTGGCTTGGGACCCTTGTAAAGCGCTTTGAGCGCATTTGGGAGGATATAGCGCTATACAAAATGTCACGTTTAACAAAAGCGCTTATTAATTTTTAATTCAAAAAAAGTTTAATTTCATTTATTGTTTTTAATCCACCCTTGTCTGAGCTATTAACGGGTGCACCTGGTAGGGTACCTATTTCCTTTCTTAACTTCTTCCGTATTTTGTCTCCTACGATATTGCTTTCTATCCTTGATCAACCCCACTGGCTTTTGCCTAACACCCAACTGAAACTATTTGACAAGTTGAAGACTGTGATATATCATCTTCATAGAATCCACAGTTGATTCAGGCCTTTTTGTGAAAATGGTTTAAAGTAAAATCGAACCGCGCCATTTAAAAGGTTCCGTTTTTGAAACCAAAGAAAGGTATAGATGGTCTGAGCCAAAAAAAAAAGCTCAGCTACGTTCGCCCAAAATCTTTTCTGAGGGATGTTCTACATTATTCATAGTTCTTTTTTCTAGTAGTGCTAGAACATATCATTCTCTTTTTGAGAATCCTAACAGACAAAGTGGACTAAGCTACAAAGACGTGTAACTTGCAAATGGTGTTGAATTTCAAATCGCAACAAATACTAAAACAGTTTTGGTGCACGGCTGACCTTTATCAGTAGCAGATACCTATAACCAATGATGTTTGTTGTGGATGTGTCTCTTTGTATTCTGTTTCCTTTGCTTATAAAAATGAAGAATGAAAATGGAGAGTGATAGAGTATTTCGCCATGTACGCCACTTGCCGAGTTTCTCTTTAAATTGGATTCAATAATGTTAATGTTGGGTCTAATTATTAGGAAAATACTTCAATTCTTCAATTTTGAGATTTTGGTGAAAAACGATATTATATTATCCTAGATATAATATTATTGAAGTGCAAATTCTTAAAATATACGAAAATGACACGAAAAACGCGGTCGAAAAGGGTAAAATTGTTACCTCCTCAAAAGGTCATTTTTTCTAGGGGTATGAGATAATGTGTCAAATATTTCTCAGAATCTATTCCATGAAAATGTCTGAAAAATTCCATAGTTATCACAGAGATGAAGTATTATTTATGTCACCATAGAGATTTTTGTTTTGTTTTGGAGAGGGTATATTATGTATTTTGAGTTATAATCCAAGTTATAATTTTTAAACATTAATTTTGTCCAAATCTTTTTTTTAATTTGCAACCTTTTACAACTTCGTAATGTCCTATTACAAATTCCATAAGTCGCAGCTGTAAAATCTCTCTATGGTGACACAAAATGCTCTGTTGATAAGAGGAAAGAATATGGAGGTTATTCCTTCATTAGTTTTTGTGGAAAATTTGCCACAAGACTGTTTTACTTTTTGATGACAGACCTCTGAATTAGGACGCGAAACGGGTTACAACAGAGTTAATGTATTTGTTTTTCCACCAAAAATGTTTTTTAAAAAAATCCTATAATGACAATACAGAATGATTAAAAAAAACACCCAAGCCGTACCTTAAGAAGAGTCCTGAATAAAAGCACTAGAAATCCTGCTCCATGCTTATATGAATTAGGTAATCAATGCGCTGTTCAAAATCATCAACCCGGCCCAAGGCAATGATGATTCACTTTCCAAAGACAAGTTCTTCAATGTTCTTTATTGATATCACACGCCATCCAAAATGTACTGGATAGCATGGTGGAGACATCCATATCATTCAACGGGAGGCAACACTTTAATTAAACAAGTTTTTGAATCACTCTAAACAGAGTTATGTCTCTTCAAAGACCTTCTTTTCAGTGATTGCTTGTTTTGTTTGTTTTTAATGCTTTTACGGCGCTTGCAACATATTTAGGTCATATCAGCGCTATTAAAAAGGAGGAAAATTGGATTGTTAAAACAATCTAATTATGCAATTTAAAGTAAGACAAAGGGGAATGGTTCAAATAGGAACAGATGTAAATTCCAAGAGCACACTATCAGTGTACTTAGTTTGAGAACACCTCAAAATCATACCCATACACCAGCACAAGATCCCACTAAGAGGAATACACTCAAATGTTTACAAATCACATGTTAAAAAAAAAATAACAATATTTTACAAGTAAAAAAATATCATCTCCTAAAACTATAACTATACATTCGACTGTTTCCCTCCCAGTCAAGGACTACGGCCAGAATCAGGAGCGTCAAAACTTTTTATTGGTCAGATACAAAATCGCTATCGGTCATTTTACACCTGAGTATGGTGAGATGATGAAAGCTTTCCCAGGGAGTGAACTTTGTTCCATGTCGGGTGTCATACCACAAGACCTCAAAGCCAAAATTCAGATACCAGTGAAATCCCCTCCACAAAAGGTGAGATGTCCATTTCCACAACCAAAGATTTAAAAAAAAATTAGAAAAAAAGGGGGGAAAAAATTGGAAAGCAAAAAAAATAAAATACTAAAGAATAAATAAATAACTAAATAAAACCCTTTACGTCTATTTTAGTAAAGTTGTCACAACATTTTAAAATGTTATGTATTTATCTGAATAAAACTATAAAAATGGCAGTATTTTGTACATTCCACGATTAAGCAGCAGCAACAAAACAAAGGATGACGAAATGCATGTGGGAGTGTTCGTTACACATTGGGCATGTCTCATCGAAATCATGTATGGGTGGCGACTACTCTACAAATGGGCAAGGTCCAGGATACAGACTTGTGTTGGTTATTTCCATCAATTCATTACAAGTGCAATCGTTATGAATGTGCCCTACGGTATTAATGTAAAATATTAAGTTATTCCTTAAGTCAGTATGTCATAGATATCATGAAATCAAATGAATATTCAATATAAAAAAATGATTAATTTAACGTTTTTATTTCTCAACAATATCATAAGGAAATATTGGAAAATAGGAACAGTGGCAAAAAGAAAATTAAGGCCATGCAATAGTCACATACAAAAAGAATCAAATTGAAAAATTAATGATTAAATGACCACATTTGTGAAATAAAAGACTAAACACAGAATGTATAATTTACAAGACTTATGATACTGATCGAAACAAAAGGTTTAAATTATTGGTTTTAGCGTTAGCACTGTAAAAATGCAGAGTTGATATTAGTTATGTAAAATTAGCTACTTTTGTTTCTGGAGGAAACTTTGCCTCTTGATTCAAAGTTACTGCATTTGTCGAATTTAGAAAATGAAATGGTCAACATTGCAGGATATAAAATGTCTGATTGGAAAAGATGTAAAATGTGCAGGGTGTTTGATAAAAAAAGGGTAGGATTATAGATTGAGATATCTTGTCAATGAATTAAAGGGGTAGCATGGCTCAGCAGTACAGTCTTTGATTCGTACCCGAAAGGTATTGAGTTCGATCACCCGCCGCATCGCTGTGTGGCCTTGAGCAAATCACAGCACCCTAGCTCAATTTGTGGCACTGCACTGCGGCTGATGCCTGGGTTATTCCAGTCTTCCCTTGGACCCTAGAGACAAATTTCCCCTATGGGATGAATAAAGGGAATTTTATTTTTTTTATTAGCATTAAGACATTTGAGTAAACAATGTATCAAATGAATGGATATCATCTACAGTTTTGTTCAGTTAAGCAGCCATTCCAGTCTATTTCAGTTACTGTTTTCATGAATGGACCCAAACATTGAAGGGCAACTTTTTCACTCATACCGCAATAAATTGTTTCAAAATACTGTTGAAAAATGCTCCCCAGAAATCGGTCTTGCATTACTTTTTTTTTTGGTATCAAAAGGCAAGCAATTTATATATAATTCTGCAGCATCATTGAACACAAATAAAAACAAGAATGAAATGAAAGTAACCTCTTTTGAAAGGCAATGCTACGATTGAGGAAATGGCCTTGCTAAATTAACTCAAAGCAAAGATTTTGAAGTACTGGTTCGAAACCAAGTCTGGCAAGTCAGTGATCGGAAAATTATCGACTGTCGATGATGGTTCAGGCTCCCAAGACATTTCTTGTGAAAGTTCAATTCGAAGGATCCGAAGTAAATTCCAAAAGCACAATGAGATATCACCAATGATAAGGAGAATAGCAAATGTCCAGTATGGATAATCTGCTGCCACATAGTTTTTGTTTGTTTAGACACTTTTTTTACTGATATGAAACCATTTTCAACACACTCGCACATTTTTTTAAAAGTTTAAAATCCTGTAAACAATTAAATTTCCTTTTATGGTTATTTTGTACACACATGCCATGGGTATAAAATGAAAGCAATTCAAAAGGCATTACCAGTCTCTGCTGGTAAATTCAAGCTTTATCATGGACACAAAATCATGAAATAAACATCTAGCACTTTCACTTGAACAATGCGTTGAAGTGATCAAATCAGCAGAATAAAGGAAACTCACAGAGAGAACATTCTAATGTTGGCAAAATGCTGAATAAGGACATGCTGAAAAGGGAGGCAGAGAATATGAAAAACTGTGGGGCATTGTGTCCCCTATCAAAGAGAAAATGCAAACCAACTAGGAATGAACCAATCAATGGCCTCCTGTATAAATGGTTAATCGATGCACCAAACCAGAAAATTAACGAGAACAGGATAACGCTAAAAGAGTAAGTCTTCAAATTTGCAGCAAAGTTTAATATTGCTTATGACATCTAGTGGCTGACTGGAACATCTTGGTATTTGCGAAGCTGTGTGGGGAATCTGTTGATACAGCCTTGGTTGATCACTGGTATGCGAGATTACCCACTCTACTTCAAGGCTATGTTGACAGACATTTTCAACATGGATGGAAGTGGATTGTTCTATAAGACATCATCTGATATGTAAGTCAAGTAAACAATGTTTAACCAAAATAATTTAGCATTTGTTTATATTTTTTAAGTGGAAGATGTTCTCGTTTATTTGTTTAATATGTGTGATAATTCTGAATTTTAACTTTTTGGTTGCTTCATCTTAAACTTCATCATTGTAAAAAAAATAAGATTTCATCATTTAAAAACAAATCAAGCAACTTATATAACCAGTCGAAACCAATAATAAAACCCCTCATAAAGAAGTACGACCTTTGTCAAAATGATCTTAAAAACTACCACCCTGTCTCCAACCATCCCTTTTTGTCAAAGGTACTTGAAAAAGTGGTTCTGAAACAGCTTCTTGCTGCATTCAGTTGAATGGTCTATTAGAAGATTTTCAATCAACTTATACATCAAACCACTCAACTGAAACTGCTCTGTTAAAAGTTTTTAATGACATTGTTTCAAGTATTGATAATGGAAAAAATGAGTATTTGGAGCCTCTTAAATCTTAGTGTGGCCTTTGATAAGATTGACCATGTTGTTCTCTTAGATCAATTAAAGAATAATTTTGGAATTTCCGACTGTGCCCTGAATTGGTTGATAACTTACCTGAAAGACAGACGCCAATGTGTAGAAATTCAGAATTTTAAATCAGATAGTATTACTCTTCAATTAGAAGTTCCCCAAGGCTCTCCATTTTATTTAGTCTTTACATGGCACCTCTAGCTAATATCATAAAAGATCATAATTTTGGCTGATGACTTACAAATTTACAAGTCTGTTTTAAATCAAATATACCCAAGCTTGTCTCTGGCATTGAAAGCTGTATTTTAGACATAAAAGACTGGATGACGTGAACAAATTGCAACTTAATGAGTCAAAAACTGAAGTCATAATGATAGGTAAACCAAACAATCTCAAAAGCTTTAGCAACTTCCAACTTGATTTCAATGATTGCAAAGTAATTCCATATAAACAAGTGAGAAATCTTGGAGTTGTTTTCGATGAAAATTTGTCTATGAGCAAGCAGATCAGTGCTCTCTGCAAAAGCATGTATTTTAAACTCTCAAAAATAAAATCAATTCGGGACAATCTGACGACTAACATTACCAAACAACTCATGGTTTCTCTAGTATTTCTAAATTGGACTATTGTAACATACTTCTTCTAGTCTGTCTGATGAGAGTCTCAGAAAACTGCAATCTGTGCAAAATTCAGCTGCTAGAATTGTATTGATGAAGAAAAACTGACCACGCTACCCCCAGTTTGACAACTTTGCACTGGCTTCCCGTCAAAGCAGGGATTGAATATAAAATTTAGACCACTGTTTTTAAATGTTTAAATAGCCTTCCCCCCTCCCCCCACCCCCTGGCCCCTAGTATATTTCAGACCTGATCAAAAAGAAGACAAATTCTCACATCTGAAGGAGCTCCAGCAACACCACAATGTTAATCATAACAAATTTAAATGGAATCATTCAAAACACATCTTAAAACATTATTTTTCAAAAAATACTTTTACACATATGTCTTATTTGATAATTACGTAATATGTGTCACGCTAATTATGTTGTGTTGTATAATGTTATTATTATTCATTGAATTGTATTTTTATTGTAAAGTGCTTTGATATTCAATTGCATGGAAAGCACTATTCTAAATGTACATCAATATCATTATTATTATTTATGTTGAAACAAAGCCATGCCACATTAAAAAAAAATTGTTTATTTCTTAAATTATTTTAATTCTCAGATCATTTTATGTTAAGGGTGAGATGTGTGGCAGGGGGAATAAGTCAAAAGAAAGGGTAACCGTTGCCATCTGTATTTGATTGGTGAAAAGAAACAGCTTAATCATTATTAGAAAATCTGCAAGACCACGAGGATTTGGTCGTATTGAAATGTACAGGCATTCTCAGAGAGCTCGGATGACATCTGATATCTTCAATAACTGGTTGGATAATGAACAGTAAATTAGGTGTCAAAATGACATGCATTGCATTTCTTCAACAACACATCATCATATCCAGATAGGAAATTGAGCAATGCAAAATGGCAATATTTTCAACCCAAAACAAAGTCTGACCTATCCTTGGACCACAATGTCATTCAAGCTCTCAAGCTTCAGTCCAGAATAAAGGTACAATTTCAGTACAAGTTGTCACAGATGGAAATAGACAAAACCTACTGGAGTTGATGAAGAAGGTAAACATTCTCAAGGCAATCCATTGGACTGTCTTGTCTTGGAAGGAAGTTCCCGCAACAATAACAGCAAAATGTTTTAACAAAGCTGTAATCAACGCACAATCACAAGCAAGTGGGCTAATTATAAACGAGGAAAACGAGGATGCCCCTATTGTCGTTGATAAGGAGTATAATCAATTAAGCTACACATTTATTGGCATGCCCTTTATTCAACTTGTCAGGATTGATGACTACTTGCATGTCTGCGACACTGGATCAATTGATCAGAAGCGTGACACAACTGACATCCTTTCTTCATTTCAAAAGGATTGTGATGATGATGCCAACAACAAAGACGATGACAGAGAAGAAGACACAATAGAAGAACACATCAGCTTACAGGAAGGATTTTCCTGTGAAACTTAGGCAATTTTTTAAACCAAAAATAAAAAAAATAAAATAAAATTGAAACAAAAAAAAAACAATTAAAAAACCCATCCTAATGGGGCTTTGGCAGTCCTTAGCCTGAAACCAAATTCACAACATACGGATTTGGCAACTCAAATAGTGTGCTCCAATTGTGGTGCTATTACAGATTTTTTTTTTTTTTTTGATAGAGACAATGCTGTTATTGATCAGGTCCTTAACCAAGAATCATAAAATTCGATCAAAAAGATGCACCAATCTGCTATATACAATCGGAATACAAATTAAAAAAGATAAATGACAATAAATCTTAAATTCACTAAAACTAGATCTTTTAAGATTTGTCCTTCTTAAAAAAGCCTTTAAGCTTTCCTTTTCCACGAATAAAAACATTTGACAACATCTTCATGAGCCAACTGTCTTCATCTTTCCAAATCCCTTTTCCTCCCTTGGCAGCCTTGTGCTCTAGAGCAATCATCTTCCTCAAGTAGCTGTCGAAATATTCGCCATCGGGTGGAGTCTTAAAGTCTTGGACTTTGCACAGGCTGTTTTTAATCAGAGTGCTGCTAACACTGATTCTACCAAAATAACCCTGAAGATAATAATAATAATAATAATAATAATAATAATAATAATAATAATAATAATAATAATAATAATAATAATAATAATAACAATAATAATAATAATAATAATAATAAATATAATAATAATAATAATAATAATAAATAATAATAATAATAATATAATAAACAAAACAACAACAATATATAAATTAAAGATGATGATGATGATGATGATGATGATGATGATGATGATGATGATGATGATGATGATGATGATGATTATAATATAATAATAGTAAATCAATCCTAAAATTAAAAAGAAATTTCTTAAAAACCCTAACTAGTGAGAGCATGCTGTATTTGAACAGTTACATGTTGATAAAAGAAGAATAACATATTATATTTTAGAAATAGTTAATAATTCCTTCACATGGACATGGAATACCTGTTTTACTCTGATATCACAATATAAAGTTTCGTGGTCCCTTGAAAACATTTGAAACCAAGCATGTTTTCCTGATGCATGACTTTTCAGCCACAACACAGCCTCGTGACTCAAGTCTAAACCAGCAGGCAGGACACTAAGGTGCTGAGATTTATCTGAAAATTCAAATGAATTATTTCAGATACAAATTAATATCATTGAGAGGAGAAGAAACAAAAAGCAAATTAATAAATAAATAAAATAATAATAACAAAAATAACAAAGCAAAAAAAAAAAAAAAAAAAATAAATAAAACAAAGAATAAAGAAACCAGAAACAAATAATAGCAAAATACAAAAAAAAAAAAAAGCAAATAGCAAACGACAAATATTTAAGGAAAACAGTATATGGAGTCTTAAATGTTGTATGAATGCAATAAATAATGTCCTTTACCGATAATAATTCATATGACTGCCTAATCTGTTTTGCTGATCATATTTGTCATTACTTATTGTTGCTGTTTTTAAGGGTTTTACGGCGCTTGCAACACTTATAGCACCAGTAAAGAGGAAGAAAATGAAATAGTAAAAAGTTCTCGACTTACAATTAAGCATCCAAGAATAAGGGAGGCAAAGGGGAATTGGTTCAAATAGGGAACAGATGTAGATTCCAAGAGCACACCATCAGCGCACTTAGTTTGAGATCGCTATATGTCTCATCCAGACACAGGCAAAGGTCCCCGCCAAGAAGAACACACTCAATTGTTTACAAATCATACATATGTAAAAGGAAAAACAATACAGTGCATAACAGAGAGATGATTTATAAGAAAAGAAATATCATCTGCCAAAACTATACATATGACTGTTTCCCTCCCAACCAGGGTATCTGGCTAGGACCAGGACAAAACCATGTAATCTCATTCACAATCTCACAAGACAGAAAGCAAGTTGGAAAACAGATCTAGGGGGATAGAAGACACAATATGTACCTCACTGTCCACTATGGGAGGTCAGGAACATCACCCAGTTACTTATTGTCAATTTGGTTATGAGTTTGTAATAAAACATTGCACATAGGTAAATAGTAATTAATTCTAATTTTGGCATTGAAAATGTAAATATATCATCAAACTGTATACATTTATTGACTCAATCTTTTTTTTTCGAGGGTGTGTGTGCGCTATTCATCAATATTTTTTTGGTCTGTTATTAATTTTGTGTTTTTTCTTGCTTGTTTGTTTGGTCATGTGGCTATTTCCCTGTCTGTGTTGTGATTTTTAAAAATCAAATGAATGACCATAGTGCATATGTCGTAAGTAACCACTTGTGAGAAATTCAACCTACTACAGTGGAACTCGGATACAATGGGGACTAACAAAAAATCCCTGTTGTAGCAGAGTCCCGCTATATCCATACATACAGAATTTGAAGCATACCAATTCTGAGGTAAAATA
This sequence comes from Berghia stephanieae, assembly GCF_034508935.2. NCBI lineage: Eukaryota > Metazoa > Mollusca > Gastropoda > Nudibranchia > Aeolidiidae > Berghia > Berghia stephanieae. Next base: position 70,314,347 of record NC_088363.1, read on the forward strand.
AAAAACAACACAAGGTCCACGTTTCGAGTTACCTTAGTAAATAAATCAGATGACGTGACTTTGACTTCCAGTCCTGTAACCTCCCCCCCCAACCCAAGTATACCTCACCCCCTCTTCCACCTACTTCAGTCACAAGATGGGTCGGAACAATGCAACAGTTAATTCTACCTTCCTCCTCTCCTCTGCTTTCCACCCATCCCAACTGCACCACTGACAGCCACTGAGTGCACTTCAAAACTCAAGTAGCGCCCAATCCTACCCTCAGGCTTCACAAAGAGCTCTTCACCATCTCACTTATCATTGGGCATAGTCATGGGTACTCGAAGTACATAGAGAAACGTCAATTGTACTCACAATAACTGCAATTCGCCCACTCCTACCTCATCCCCGTTCCCCATACTTTATGTGCCATGTGTGAATTCCTCTTTCCTTCTTGAGTACGTAATTTTTCTCAACTGGGTACCAAACTTGCGACTCACAACCCCCCCCCCCCCCCCCCCCAGCTGTAGCCGTGTTCCAAGAAATATTCCCCCCTAATAGCCATGCATGATTTATAAGAATTTTAAAGACCGTAGAGAAGGGATTAAAACATTTCCTGTTGTAGCCGAGGACGTTGTACATGAGCTGTACTGTAGCAGGAAGATCAAAATTAAACTCAGTAAAATCGATTCTTTGTGACTTAAAATAGTGTATGGTTAATGATGATAATAATTAATTTGCAAAGCTTGACATAGCATCATATCTCTCAACATTGTCATGTTTATTTAACCAATTTAACCAACTGAGGAGTACACCCAAAGCCTTCAAACATAAACACTCTCCTTCTCTGTCACGCAATGACTTAATACTTCCTTCTCACAATGTCAGTCAGTCATTGAGTCAACTTTAAGCAAAATTCCATCTGTAGCTGCTGACTTCATGAGAGGTTTGGTAATAAAAATAAAGAAGAAAAAATTGGAATAGCTATGGAGTGTTGACTTCAGGCGAGATAGTCTCTTGTTGACTGCACTGTATTTGTGAGGATGACAAGAAATAAAGTATAACATATTTACCAGTTGATGTTGATGTTCCAAAATAACTGGGCAATCTCTTCAATTCGATGATAGGTGTATGCTCTATCTTTAATGTGCCATTATCAGTGACATGCCTTACATGACCTTGTAGTGTGTAGTTATTTTTGATGTACTCGGATGGAATCTGGTTAACAGCTATAAACTTTTTAGTCTGTAATTGGATACACAAAACAAAAATCCGATCAACAAGAAACGTATTTTCCTGTATGCTGAGGAACATATTTATCTATTTCTTACCATTTTCAGTTTGACCGGAAATCTTTTACATCACATATGTATACCTTTGTGAGACTTTTTGACCAGTTAAGGGTCATTTTATTCTTTCTATATTGGAAGTAAAAATTTTCAGACCAAATTGACAGATGAAAATTGTATGACATCATTGTGCATGTTGTATGACTTCACAAATGTTAGAGTCATTACTTAAGCCAATAATAAAAATAACAATAATATAATAAACATACCACACATTGAAATGAATTAAGGAAAATCAGATTTAAAAAAGAAAGAATATTGTGGCAATGTTATTATGAAGGAGTGTACTTCTATATCTTTTTATTTCTATTTGCCATAAGGCAATCGTAATCAAAGTTCTTTATCCTGGCCTTTTAACTACGACCTAATAGACGACTTCTGCTCTGCTGACTAAATTCTTAATAAGTCCCAGGCAACTACAACATTACAAAAAAAAAGGAGGGGGGGGGGGAGGAGGAAGATATATATGTAGTTCATTTCTATAGTTGAAAACATCTTATATCATGTTATAGAAAGGTCTACTCGGACAAAAACATGTCATCATCCCCTTAACAAAAAATAATTTCATATTGGCTGATTTTATGATATAAATATTCAATAGAGACAATTAAACATTTCCAAATTAACAGCATTTTAACAATTGTATAAAGTTGCTGCATTGTATTTTTCCTATTTTATTCAAATCAAAATTTTTATCCTTAGAATAAAGGAGTTCTGTTTATTTGATGGACCATAGAGGGCCATCATACTTTAAAACTATCACTCAGGTATATGTTACAAGCAAATATCAGAGAAATTTTTGAAAATTTATAACGTCTACCCTTGCACATTACTTAATTGTATAAGGTCTCCCTTTTTCTTCTATATTTCAATGGTGACAGATTAAATGATGAAACCAAAAAGTTAATAAAGACACCTCACTACCAATAACTCTCTCGAGCTCTTCCAATGGTGTAATTATGTAAAAATGCATCCACAAGGTCAGGGCCAAAGAAAAACGAATCTGTGCTTAATTTCACCCAGTTTTGCATCAATCTCTGACAGAATAAGGAAATCATATAAAACAAGCCTTACCCAAGACTTACAAACTTGGTAGATGAAAGCTTGAAATCAGAAGCTTCGTTTTTAGATAAAAGCAAGATTGACATTCTACCATACATACAGAATGCATTTATAAATGGAATGCTTCATACTAAACTAAAATATCCATACCGCCTTCATCTTTCCAATAAGTATCAATACGGCAAATGCCCCCAGACCATATGAAGTCCACTGAAATGAATATTTCAATTTTTAAAAAATTTGGTTATAAGAAAGAGTGAATCAAAATAGAATACAATAAATTTTGTTAAAATAAAAGGCATGTAATTATCATTAACAAAAAAAAAAAGGGTCGTACAATAGTGGAAATGAATAAAGTTTTTAAAATGTGAGGG
>NC_088363.1:70322110-70389610 GCF_034508935.2 Berghia stephanieae
TAGTAGTAGTAGTGGTAGTAGTAGTAGTAGTAGTGCTGCTATGTGGTCTGGTGGTATGACTCTCGCATGGAAGGTCCAGGGTTCGAGATCCTCTCTGAGCAGGTCATAATTGAGTCCTTGGAAAAGTCTCTTTACACACATTCTCTCACTGTACGCAAGTGTAAAATGAGTACCTGGTTGTTAACAGCATTGTCTCTGTCAGAAAAAATTGTAATATTGCCTAACAGGCATCATGTCTCATCCTACATGTTAAGTGTTGCTTTTGGTTGGGGATCCCTTGAAAAACGCTTTAGTAGATATTGCACTATATAAATACTCAAATTTTCAAACGCTTTTCGTAGCAGAGCAGCATCGGTGGTAATAATGTAATTTGAGGAATTGACAATGGCCGGGGGAGTCAGATGGGGCCAGAGATTATGGCAGCAAATATTTAAATGAGGTCCAATTTCGAGTTCCTTCTGCCTCTCTGTATTTCCTGTTTTGTTTCATGGTGTGGCAGACCTGGATGACGGCGATGCCATACACTCAATGGCTGGAGTAATTGAAGTGGTGGGTGACAGGTTTGTCCTTGTTTTCAATGGATTGCAGATGTTGCCCAAGCCTGATACTAAATCTCTTGCCAGTTTCTCCCACATTAATGTCTTGTGGCAATGTTTGCTGATTTTTGTGTAAACTAAATTGTGATCAGCGCAGTGAAGATGTGCCAGTTGTCACTCACTTTATCCATGAAATTGATGGAATTTTTCACGAATAAGTGTGGGCTTAATTGCTTCTGCAACGTCCACAAGGCTTCATCTCATATTGGTTACAGGCATATCAAACGATGTATTATGTTTTAATTCACGCTTCCATACTAATACTATGAAGCAGTATAATTTCTGCGCATCATTTGTTTCATCTATTTGCCTTGAATTCCTCTCATTCTTCTTTAGTGTGTTATCATCGTTTTTTTTTTATTGACAAAGGAGAAACCCAAAACGTCCACAGCATTCGTCTTCTTTGATTCAATTTGACAGTTGAGAGATGACCTTACGTGTTTATTAAACAGAAGGAAATTACACATTTTCTTGTCAAGATTTGCCTCTAAACAGTGATCTCTGGAAAAGTAGAGACACAATTTTGTCAGCTTACATTGATGATTTGAAACAAGTTTTTTTCACAAACAAATCCATCCAGAAGGATTTTATACAGTTGGCCCCCAGGTTTAGTTGGCCTCAATATGACGTTTTTCATATGACATACAAAAACATACCAAAGACGTCTACCTACTCTCAATTCTTGCAGATGATGGTCGATAAAATTGGACAGATCTGAGGAAGAAGTCGGTTTTTCTTTTTCTCCGCTCATCAAGTTAATTTTTTCCCTCTTCGAGTAAGAAAAGGTTTAGAAAACTTCCTCTCTACAAGAGAGTTGGCTCATTTCTTCATTTAAACGTTCCTTCAAGACAGGCTCTGTTAAAGTGAGAAAACATGATCACTTCGGGAGTAAAATTAGGCTATTGGACTGATGACTGAAAGATCAGACCCAAAAAAAAAAACATACGAAAACTGAAAACATTCTAACACAACAGTAACAGCAGCAGACTATAGAAAAACCTCTTCAAACTACAATACATTGCTAAAGTCGAAATCATAATGGGGCACAGCGAATCATTTCCAGCTTGGCGTTTTAAATATCATATTCTAACATTTTTTGGCATTCTATCTTTTTAAAACGCACTTAATTTTCCCTTAAGTTTACCATTTTGGTGGACTGATAGACAGTAATTGTTAATTAAGGATTTTCATCCATAAACTGGCATAAAAAAGGAGAATTTTTTTATATCTGCGTGGTATTTATTTGATCACGTAATTTGGATTTTTCTTTGATTTATTTGGCATTTTATGAAAAAGTAAAATGGCAATCATGTCACAATGTTGTTCTTGGTTCTTTCAGTCATAGGACTAAAATCGCGCACATCGAATAAATGTGCTTCGGGCCGCATGATCAGTGGCATTCCAAAACAAATACCTAGAAATTCTCAATCTAATTGTGCATTTTCAGGCACATAGTGACTTCTTTCTGGTCGTATTTTCATTGTGGTATAACTAATCAGTGTCAAATATGTCTGAACTCATTTGTTTCTACCGCTCTCCTGGATTGAATCCAAATCAGTTGGAAAATGTTGCAGACAAAATCAACATCGTTGTTGGCGATGACTGTGTTTCGTCTTTAGAAACAGAAGTTTGCTTTTACATAAAAACAACTTCTATCGGTAAGTCAATAATTGTATAAGTAGATATTATTTTCACAATATTATTTATGGGAGTGGGAGTACTTCCGTAGTTTAGTTTCAAAGTTTCACACAAAATATGTTGTTGGGCGTACTGTTTTTTCGTTATAAAACAGATTTAGTTGTTTTACTTTAGAAAAAATTTGCAACGAAGCAATAATGTATAGAATATATTATATTTCCATTTATGGCAGGTAGTGGAGGGTACTGCCTAGCTTCAGTTCATATTCGTACTTGCAGTTACAATACTGGACTGGACCAATGAGAAGGGAGTGCGTGAGTTAGTGTGATGATTGATCGTTTCTTATGCAGTGTCTTAGTTCCTCGCTACATAGACCTACTCTTTACCACTTTAGCGAGATTCAAGTATGGATACCTACCTTTGTAGTATTGAGATGGTTTGGTGACGATATGTATAATTTGCGATTCCTTTTTATAAGAGTTTTGATTTAATTGTCCCTCCTAAACTCAGAAACGAATGACATTTAGTTAACCCATTAATGGCGAGTTGGTTACATTTTAATTTCACTGTACATAGATGCCGAGAGGTTCCTTTTAGTAGTATGAACCATATCCGAATTATAAAAAAGTGAATGAAATGTGTCCAAGATTAGATAATAACGAATGCATTGAATAGATTGTAAATTTGCTCCATGTCCATGGAAGTTAGTTATAATTCTATGGACCATATATTGTTGTTACGATTAGACAAAATATATTGCCTCGGGAAGGTTATGGTTATCTTCAACTCTAGCTTTATCAACTTTAACCACATATTTTCCCCCGTGTTTCAGATTCTTATCTTACCCCAATGTTTACTCCTAGATTTTTTACTTTCATATTTAAAAAAAATATAACGTGGAGTACGCATATCTTTTTGTATTTACTCTTTGTAAGTAAAAATGCGATAAAGAGCAAGTGTATATTTGTCAGAAATATAAGAATTAGATTATCGCATCTCTTGGTTAGATTCTTTTGTATTGGAGGCGCATCTTAGTGGTAATCAACAGCTCTGACGATATTTGATCCCCAATTGAGGATGATATTTTTTCTTGTATTTATTCTGCTTTGCATCACCCTTTATGATTCACACCTTTTCATATTTTTGTCTTTTTGTAAGGCACTTTACAGATATCACCCAAGTCGACTTGGGTATGATTTGTAAATGAGCATCTGGTCAGTGATAGAAATTGTGAAAGTGCTGGAGCATAAAAAGGATACCTAAAATTAAAAGCCACTTGTACCTATGCAAGAGAAATTTGGTTCCATATGGCCAGCTGGAGATAATTAATGTGAAACTTTGTCAAGGCCAAATTTATTATATTTTCTCATTTTATTATATTCTCCATTTGAAGAACTAAATAATAACATGTTTCTGAGCATGATAATAATAATAAAATGGAGAGTGCTATATACATGGGTGCAAGAGTGCCGATTGGATTACCGAAAAAACGTCGCCGGCTTTTTGCGATTTGGATTTGATTGATTTTTTAATTTTTTTTTTGTGTGACAAGAAACTTAACAAATTACTCCATTACAACCTTTGGATTAAACATACAACAATTGTGGACTACTATTATGAAGACTAGATGCTGAGAATAATACTTCAAATGACGAGGTGAAGTCTGTGAATCTTGCAGGCTTTTTCAGATTATATGTCTGGTCATAAGTAGACTTGCAGGCTTTTTGAGGTCCAGTTGCTTGCACCCATGTATATATGATATTTGTTTATCTAATTAAAGGTGGTCAATTTTTAACATTTCTTTAACCCTTTTTATTTTGTCTTTATATTTCAACTATTTTCCGTTTTTTATTTATTTAAAATTGAGCTTTTATACAGCGCAATACCTATCCACCAAACATGCTCAAAGCACTTTACAAGGGGTCCGTGGCCAACAGCAACACTTAACATGTAGGATGTGACATGACGCCTGTTAGGCGATAATACAATTTTTTTACACCTGAGTACGGTGAGAGAATCCAAGGACTCTTCTATGCACTGAGCGAGGCTCGAACCCAAGACCTTCCAATCCGAAAGCGAGTGTCATACCACATAGCCTTCACATTTTATTTTGAAGATTTAGAAAGTGGCACTTTTAGTATGGAATAATTTTAGTGTGAATTTTATTTCTCTCTTCAATAGAACTCACAGAAGAAGAAGAATTCATTCTGAAATGGGTTTTATCAATACCTTTTGAGGATGAAAAGTTGGCCAAGACAACATTCTTTTCTGACTTACCATCTGATTCCCTTGAGATTGAAATTGGACCAAGGTAAAAATAAAATCTAATATTTTTGTCTTAAACTAATTTGTCATACTAATAATAATGAAAGGCCTGATGAAACTTTGTTGACATAGTGTTTATTGTATGATTGGATCACTTTGCCATCAAGAAAAGCTTCATGGACCTACATCGTAGCAAAAGGCCTTTTACACACATTTCCCGTCTCCATTCAGGGATGGTTGTAAAGGTGTAAGTAAAATAGAGCAGTTCTCTTATTTATTTTCCTCCTTTTTCTCCCTCCTCTTCCTCCTCTTTCTCCTCTGGGTGAAGTCTTTTGACCGCCCATGGTGAGAAGGAGGTCACTTGTATTTTCTATTCCCCTATATTGTAGCTGTTATCTGATTTGCTTTTTGTCTATTTCTTGGGATGGGATTACTTGGTTTTGTCCTGGCCCTTGCCAGAGTCTTTGGCTGAGGAAGAAACAGTCAAATGTATAGTGTCAGTTTTCAGAGGTGATTTTTTTTGCCCTTGTAAATCATCTCTCCATTATGTACTTGGTGTTACATTTTTTTTTTGTTAACATTTGAGTGTAGTCCTCTTAGTGGGATCCTGTGCTGGTGTCTGGATGAGACATTTAGATTATCTGAAATTAAGCACCTACATTGATGGTATGCTCTAGGCAGCTGCATCTGCTCCCTATTTGAACCAATTCCCCTTTGTCTTGCTTTTTCTTGGGCGCTTTAATTGTAGTTCTATAATTTTTTTACTATCCCATTTTACTCCTTTTTACTGGCTCTGATATGACTTAAATGTGTTGCAAGTGCCATGAAGCCCTTAAATACAAACAAATAACCTCCTCCTCTTTCTTCTCCTCCTCCTCCTCCTCCTCTTCTTCTTCTTCTTCTTCTTCTTCTTCTTCTTCTTCTTCTTCTTCTTCTTCTTCTTCTTCTTCTTCTTCTTCTTCTTCTTCTTCTTCTTCTTCTTCTTCTTCTTCTTCTTCTTCTTCTTCTTCTTCTACTACTACGACTACTACTACTACTACTACTACTACTACTACTACTACTACTACTACTACTACTACTACTACTACTACTACTACTACTACTACTACTACTACTACTACTACTACTACTACCACCACTACTACTACTACTACTGCTACTACTAATACTACTACTGCCTACTGTGTCATGGTATTCATCACTCAGCAATTATTGTGCATTTGATTAATCTCTAATCCAGATCATAATCGGGGTATTTCTTGTAATAAAAATAATAATGATGATGTTGACAAAAAATGTAATAACCATGATAATATTAGACTTGAATTCTAAACGACACCTCCTTCTGAGGTGCTAATTGCTTCGTAAATGTTATTAATTATTCCCATCATTAAAAATTATGCACATATCTTTCCTAATAGGTTGAACTTCTCAACGGCATTTTCCACAAATGCTGTCTCGATCTGCAAATCATTTGGGTTCAAAAGTATTGAACGTATTGAAGTGTCAACACGGTACAGAATTTCTTTTACACCTGGGCTTGAACCAACATTTGAAGAAGAATATGAGGTATAATTTTATAATGAAAACGGGACAAACATACTTTTTTTCCTACCTGCATTAAAAAAGGGTTGTCTGGTAACTGCTTGTGTCCCACTGAATATATGATAAAGCTTGTTGACACTGACTAGAGTCGCATTCTTGCATTACAGTAAACTTATAAAGTCCATAACGAGCTGGAAAATCGTTGTGATTTTGTTATTCTGCTAAACTTCAACCCTAGAATCATTTGCCCAAACACATAATAAATATAAATAATACGCAATCATTTAAATTAGAAAACTCGTCTTTTCAAACAGTAAATTAGTTTGGAATAGTGAATTTCCAGGATATTTTAAATCACAAAATTTTACTGCTTTTTCACATTATGTTTTCATCAAAGCATAATTCTGCCAGTAGGTGAAAATTGTGCTGTGCCATCTCTTGCTGCCTATAGCATTTAATATGTTTTTGAAACATTTAAACAATCACTCGTTAAATTTGATTTTTTAATTCTATGAGTCCTAAGCTTGTTTTTTTAAGTTTTTGTTTTTATAGGTAACTTGTTCTTCAAAATATTTCTTACACTATGTTATGAATAAATAATATGTGACCCTCCGTCTCAAAACGGTATTATGTCGGGATGATTCATAACCCAAAAATGTCAATTTATAGATAGAATGATGAGATATTGGACCTTAGAAGTTTTTGCAAAACAATAAATAGTATTTATATTCCACCATGACGTAGAGAAAGTAAACCCAAGTTTGATATTTGTGGATATGAATTCAATTTCCCAAACCGGGTTGATCCCGACATAATACCGCGTTGACACGGTGGGTCACATATTGTTTACTGTTTGCAAACTGAATAATGGGGCTTTATAACTAAGGTAAATAAAACCATGATATTAATAGTACTGTTTTGTTAACCTCTATCTTACCAGATTGTTTCAACTCTTCATGATCAAATGACCCAATGTCGTTATGATAAGCCTTTGATGAGCTTTGATCTACAAGGCAATCCTGATCCTGTATTTGAAATTGATGTGCTTAACGAAGGAAGAGATGCCTTAGCGAAGGCAAATAAAGTTCTTGGTAAGTTAAAAATTATCTCTTTTGAAAAATGTTATTCTCATAATAACTATCAAACTGGAGATCAAGATTTTCTTTATAACTCTGGCTAAAAATTTGATAGATTTTTATCATATCTAAACAAATAAACATTGGAATAAAGAGGAAAAAAAATATATTGCCTGTACATGAAATTAAAATATGTTATATTTTCTCAGTATTTGATTCTTTTAAAATTGAATTTCTGCTTAAAATTCAAAACTCATCAATGAACAATTAACACTTTTGTTCTTTAATGATTTTTAAGGGGAAAATTGGATTGATTGGATTATGACTTTTAAAATCACTTTTTTTTTACTCGGGTGTTGATAGCTCTCCTAATGAAATTTCAGTGATTTTGTTTTTCAAATCAATCAGTTGAGTGCCATTTTGCACGGATTTATCATATATTTATTAATTCATTTTTTTTCAGGTCTAGCATTTGATGATTGGGATTTGGATTTCTACACTAAGATGTTCTTGGAAAAGATAAAGAGGAATCCCACCAGTGTGGAATGCTTTGATTTGGCCCAGTCCAATAGGTAAGGGTTGCGGCTGCTTTGTCTAATTGTGTAACATGGAAACATACCAAATTGGGTGAAATAAAAATTGTATTTTAAGGATTCTTGACTTAATTTTCCAATAAGTGATATGACACTAAACACACAACAAAAATACTGATCAAGGAGTCATGCATTCAAGCCTGAGCTGTTAAATTAAAAAAAAAAAGAAACAAAGCTTAGAGGTACTGAGGATTTGCGGCCTCAAGCGGTCAGATTGAAAAAAATATGATACTGAATTACTCGTTACTTCATCTATTGACATCTTAATCTTCCATTACAAATTTTAGGACAAGACCAGTGCTGGGATAAAGTGCAACACACACAGACGCATCTTATTCATATGTGATTTACCATATCAATTTAGTGTTTTGATAGTGATAATGATAATAAATGGCATTTATATAGCATTTTACCCCATTGTCACAGGCTCTAAGCGCTTTACAGTGATATAAAACAAAACATATTACGGTAAGACAAGTGTTGATGGAAAAGTGATACGAATTCAATTTAACCAACAACAAAATATGATAATATTATTGCCACTTATGACATAAAAAGATAAAACTTTAAGCGAGATTTGAAATTTGTCAACGAATCCGAGCATCTCACATGTGATGGGAGAGAGTTCCAAAAGTGGGGGGGCTGAAAATTGATAAGATTGTTCACCTATTTTACACAAGGTCTTAGGTTTGACAAGGATTGATTGGTCATTGCTTGACCTCAAGTTTCTATTGGGGACATAGATGTTTAGAAGGTCTTTAATATAGGAGGGACTGTTAGTGCTCAAGGATTTGTAGACAACAGGCTGGGTTCCTGACCTCCCATGTTGAGCAGGGAGGTATTTACTGTGTCTTCTATCCCCCTATACCTGTTTTCCAACTTGCTTTCTGTCTTTGTCTTGGAATGAGATTACTTGGTTTTGTCCTGGTCGATACCCTGGCTGAGAGGGAAACAGTCAAATGTATAGTTATTATTTTGAGAGATTATATTTTTTTCCTCGTAAATCATCTCTCTGTTATGTATTATTATTATATTTGTTGTTTTGAAGTCATAATGTAAGCATTTGAGTGTATTCCTCTTAGTAGGGACCTGTGCTCGTGTCTGGATGAGACTTTTAGGTGATCTGAAACTAAGTACATTGATGGTATGCTCTTGAAATCTACAACAATTCCCTATTTGTACCATTCCCCTTTGTCTTACCTTTTCTTGGGTGCTTTACTTATAATTCTAGACCTTTTTACTATCCCATATACTCCCTTTTTACTGGCGCTGATATGACCTACATGTGTTGCAAGCGCCCTAAAACCTAGCATGCATTAGATATACGATTTTGCCAATTAAACAGTACTTTATTTTTTATACCCCATGACTTGTTATATTCTGATTTTCAACACATGGCAGTGAACACAGTCGTCATTGGTTTTTCAAAGGCCGTCTGTTTGTAGATGGAGAGGAATACCCCCAGTCTCTGTTCTCTATGGTTATAGACACTCAGTCCTGCTCCAACAACAACAATTCTATCAAATTTACTGACAACAGCAGGTATGAAAAGCTTATGCGAGCAAAAAGTATTTCCATTGTGTTGTATGATAATTAATGATTTATAAGGCTTAAAATATGTTTTATTTAAAGAAATACATGTCTGATTTCCATATGTATTTTTGTGATTATGGCGTGATATGGTGCCTTTACTATTTGTGGATAATAATAATAAAGTTTAATTGTTTAGTCCCCAATCTCGTTGACAAAACAGCTCTAGGCATACAAAATTGTAAGGTATCATTATAAACATTTTTGTACACACACACACACACACACACACCCATTTATACAAGCGCGCATACACTCACATACCCTCACAGCGACACACACGCACCAAAATGTCCATATGCATACAGAGATGAAAAATAGCTGTTAACACAAATTATTGAATAAAAATCAAATCAGAACATTTAACATTAATGGCAGATGAAGGGAGATTATATTATGGTATGAGATTCTGATGTAACAAATGTATATCTAATAAAAAATAGGATGTTTTATTTAATCTAGTGAGCTTCTCACAAAGTGTGATTTCTTTTTCAAAGATGACTAGGAATCCACAACCCTGCTCTTAACACTGAATGGTAAAGAATTCCAGACAGTGGGAGCAGCGTGAATAAATGCACGATCAGCATTCATAGGTCTTAGATCCTTTTTTAAGAACACACAATCGTGATTGAGAGTTTGATCTTAAAGAGCACGAGGGAGTGTAAACATTTATCAAATCTGATATATAGGCTGGGAAAATTTCATTAAGATGCTCATAGCACATTACAGCAATTTTATACGTAATTCTAAATCTAACAGAGAGCCGATGTAAAGTCCAAAACAAAGTTGTGACATGATCACTTTTTTTCCTTCTCAAATCCAATTTTGCTGCTTGATTTTGAGTTTGCTTACAACATTATTTGGAATAAAATACATGAGCATGTTACAGGAATCAAGTCTAGAAAACATCAAAGAAGAAATTAGGGTTTGAATAGCTTTTTGATCTAAAAAATTAGCCAATTGTGAAATTCTTCTGAGCTCGACGTATAAAGTCTTACATAAATTATCGATATGGCAATGCTCGGAAAGGTAAACACCCAGATTTCTAGCTCTGTCAGTAAAATGGACTTTTTCATTTTCAATTGTAATAAGATTTTTATATTCACTTTTTATTCTTTTTTTTTACGATAACACAAAAGAACTTCCGTTTATTATTCTTTCATTTTGAGCCTATTTATTGTCATACAGTTTTTCACTTCTTCTATACAAATTTCCAGGTTTTTGATTAACGAATCTAATTCAGTCAGATGGAGAGAGCTATACACCTGAGTGTCGTCAGTGTACATGTGGTAGCTGACTTCATGCTTTCTTATTATTTCTCCAAATGGTTGTGTATAGAGAGTATTAAGGAGAGGGCCTAAAGCAGGACCTTCGGGTACTCCATAATTTAAAGTTTGTGGGTTAGATTATGTTGTCTATCAGGACTGATTGTATTCCCGTCAATGTAAGACTTAAACTATTCTAAGGCATTACTTGATACTCCAAATGCCTTTGACAAACGTGTAATTAATATAGAGTGATCTATGATGTCAAAGGCTGCGCTTAGATCTAACAGCGCTAAGATGGAGATTCAGCAGCATGAAGAAGATCGTTATTGATTTTAATTAGGGCAGTTTCGGTATTGTGCTGTCTGTAGGCAGATTGATAAGGGTTGTAAAGATTATATCTAAGTAAATGATTTTTAAGTTGCCTAGCAACCACTTTTTCAAGGATTTTAGAGAGAAAGAGTAAATTGGAAATGGGATGAAAATTTTTCAGCTCTTCAGGGGATAGATTTGCTTTTTTAGCAAAGGGGTCACAATTGCTTGCTTAAAAGAATATGGTGCAATTCCTGCAAGAATGCATGTCTATGAGGGTGATGATAAGTGCAACAGTCGTTTATCAAAGTGTTGTAATAAGGCGACTTTGCTTTTATGATTTTCTTGTGATTTTGATACATTTCTTTTTCGACTGTCAGGAGTGATGTACGCCATTTTCTTTCAGCACAAAGGCGCTCAGATTTTGCTTTTTAAAATATCGCTGTTCATCCATGGAGCAGATTTTCTACTTGTGACGATGCGAGTCTTGATGTGGGCAAGATTGCTATGGAGATTTCTCAATTCAGTGTTGTAAGAACCGATATTGTCTTTGTTGACCATGAATTTTTGAATTATATTTATTAGCTTTTTGTTGAAAATTTCATCGTTGATTCTTTCTCTTGAAATGATTGTTCTCCTTTCTGGTTTCAATTTTTCTGCATCTACCTCGAAATTGATGGCAAAATGGTTGGAGATACATTTTGTCTGTTACATTTATGTTGTAGAGCGAAGTAGTTTGGTTGGTTACAATCCAATCTAAAGTGTGACTTTTCTCGTGAGGGGGAGAATTAATGTGTTGAATGAGGTTGTGAATATTCATTGTCGACATTATTTCTTTCACTTTTTAATCTGGGTTATTGTCAAAATGCATATTAAAATCTCCGACAATGATCAGTTTTGTCAGTTTAGTTTCATTTTTTCAAGCAGATCCTTGAACTCCGGTATGGAGTTTTTGTATTTTAGAATTTGGTGGAGGTCTATATAAACAAATAAATTTGATGAACTGTTCTTTTAGATGGATTGTGCATTCACAACATTTGAATGTCTTGTCCAATTTAATTTCTTTAAATTTTGGTTTTCAATTTTCTTTAACCTCATCGCAAAACACCCCACCATGAGGCTCTTAATAATAACAATTTTATTGGATTTTAATTTTTCTTTTACTAGTGCTATTAAAGGCTACACAGTGACTGCCTTGACTGCTGATGAAGTGGTTGGGCCAGGAAAATTAAGCCCTAAACCAGACAAACAGATGAACATCACTTTTACTGCTGAAACCCACAATTTTCCTACAGGTGACTAACTCCACAGAAACCTAATTTAAGAATGAAAAGTCTTTAATGTGTTTTCTCAAACTACATCCCAAACAATTTAAATAAGGATTTCTAAGAATTGACATGAGATATTCATGAATCTTATAGAATGTGTACATGTACATTTGGGCTGTAATTGTTTGCGCACAGTGTTATCAATTGGTCGAATATCACTTCTTTTGAGCCCATATTTCATTAAGAAGTGAAAAGTAGGTATATTAATGATAAAAATTATCATAATGTTAATCATAATAATGATAATAACACCACAAATGATAGTGTGATATGATGGGATCATAGTTAATCAATTATATTTATACAGTGCAGACTCCTCTAATTTCTTAAAGTGCTTTCAAGAAGGAATTATTTCACCCATAGCTGTCCAAACAGTAATGCTGTTTTTATCTATATATTATATATCCCTTTCCTTAACTTTAATCAATGAGTAATCAGTATAAAGCTGATAAAGATAGACATGACTCATTCACTGATTGGTTGTTGAGGTTGATTACTTGTGTAATGGTTTTTAAAAGCACTTGACTTTTGTCTATCTGATAATAGATAGGTGTGAAACACCAATGATTATACAAGTTACAGAATGGTAGATAATAAATAGTTGACAGTCAGTCGGGTCTAATTCTTACTAATTAAAAGGGTCATTAGATAAGAAAAAAAGGTTGACTATCAATACAGTCACGTGTCTTCAAGATTGGAAATCACGTTCATGCTTTTGACCTGATTTTGTTTTTTCCCTTACATTTCATTTTTAAAAATTCATATGCTTATGTATTCTAATAATATATCACTCTTTATTTAAAAAACAAAACCTGCCTCCTAATGCTGTTATATCCCAAATAAAGCAGTGAATAATGTAGCTTATTTATTTATTTATTTGTCAAGTTGTATTTTCTTTCAGTGGACCATGAAATTTCTCAAGACTGGCATTGTATTCTGACCACATTACTAAACATGAAGTTGCACATTAATTCTTAGTAGTCGCAATAACTTATCTTATTTAAGGCTGAATAGGGGACTATCCTTTAAGTGCCATATTCAGTAGCACATAACTGTATCATCTCAAATAGCGTGATGTGTAACATTGGCACAAATTATTTTACAAAGACCTAAAGATGTCAAATTGTGTGTGTGTGTGTCCATGTTGTGTGAGAGTCCTAGTACAATAAATCATTCGCTTCCACAACTGCCCAGACCAAACTAACAAATTCCCTCTCCAACTTAATGTGCATCATTGCAGGGTATTGAATGCAGACAATTAAAGTTAGGATTGCTAATTCTACAGCTGAAAAGGCTTAAGTATTGTCTATCAATTCATTTTTCTAATACTTTGACCCAATGATTACCCTGTAGTAAATAAACTACTTTTGTTTTATTTATGAGGATTGTTGAAAAGGTCAAGGGCATAGGTTCGTCTCAGTAGTTCATATTTAATTTTTTTTTCACTGTTTATGTTACAATTAAGATCATCCTGTCGACTCAGTTTTCTAAGCTCATGATGAGCTTAAAGGGATTATATACGGCTTATTTTATTCAAAGACAAGGGTAGCCATTATGCCTGAAATGTTAATCAAACACTAATTGCTCAGAGGGAACTGTTATAAGATTTTAATGCTTTTGAAAAACATATTTCTCTCATCAAGGTGTCGCCCCTTTCCCTGGTGCCACAACTGGTACTGGTGGGCGTATTAGAGATGTACAAAGTACGGGTAGAGGTGCTAATGTCATCGCAGGAACAGCTGGCTACAGTTTTGGGAATCTCAACGTACCAGGTGAGGCATAAAAGGAATTGATATACCAGTATAATATATAAACATTTTTTTCGTTTTTGTATATGCTTCTTTCCACATCGTCTTGCATCCCATCATACTTTTCATATTGCTTTTTCTAGGTTATAATCTTCCTTGGGAGGATGAAGAGGAAGATTATCCTCAAAACTTTGCTTCACCCCTAAATATTGCTATAGAAGCCAGCAATGGAGCCTCAGACTATGGCAACAAATTTGGCGAGCCTGTCCTATCTGGATTTGCTAGGTCTTTTGGAATGATGACACCTAATGGGGAACGCAGGGAATATGTCAAACCCATCATGTTCAGTGGAGGTTTGGGATCCATGGAGGACATGCACACCGTGAAAGATGCAGCTCAGAAATGTAATTTTATCATGTCTTGGAATTTGGGAATTATTTGTGTTAAATGTGTGCTAATATGAGTGTTTTTGTGTGTGTGTGTGTGTGTGTGTGTGTGTGTGTGTGTGTGTGTGTGTGTGTAGTAGTAGTAGTAGTAGTGGTAGTGGTAGGAGAGTGAGTAAATATTTTGGTATGTATTTTTTCACCTCTTTAATTTTTTCTTTGTGAGCAAGTAAGCATGATTTGTATTGTCATCGAGGTGAAACATATCTATAGTCAAAAGTTTAAATTCCATCATTCTTGAGAATGCATACAATAGTAACTTTGTCTATATAACTTAATTATTGGTGTCTGTATTCAAAAATGACAATGTTTCAAATAATCTTTTCATTTGCTTAACATTTTTGCCTAACCTCGTTTTAAAAAAATATAATCTAGCCTTTTCTTTACTTTCATGTTGAAGCTATGGAAATCCTAAAGATAGGAGGTCCAGTTTATCGCATTGGAGTAGGTGGTGGGGCTGCATCGTCAGTACAGGTTCAGGGAGACAACAAAACAGAGTTGGATTTTAGTGCAGTGCAGAGAGGTGATGCTGAGATGGAACAGAAAATGAATCGAGTCATCCGTGCTTGTATAGAAAAAGGAGTATCTAACCCCATTAGGAGTCTTCATGATCAGGGTGCTGGGGGCAATGGTAAGTGTTACAAATCGCTTTTTTCTTGATTTTGGGCCCAGGAGCTTAAGCACCAAACAAACAACTTGCATTTATCCATTTTTGGAAGTCATGGGAAATCATCTCTTTGTAATTGAAGTATTAATTGTGTTTGTTGTTTATTTGATCAAAGGGAAATGGTTGAAATATATTTATTTGTGTTTCAGGTAATGTACTGAAAGAATTGGTTGAACCAAAAGGAGCCATTATCCAAGCAGATGCCTTTGAGCTTGGAGACCCTACCATCAGTATCATGGAGTTGTGGGGAGCAGAATATCAAGAGAATTGTGCTTTGTTGGTCAAACCTGAAGATCTACCTTTGGTGAAGGCAATCGGACAGAGAGAGAGATGCCCTGTCAATAACGTAGGGACGGTCACAGATTCTGGAAAAGTAATTATTTCTTATTTGCTTACATATTTATATTGTATTACCAGTTCCCCAATTATCAATACATGACAATGATTATTCTATTTCTCTAGCAGCCCATTTGGATTCAAATTTCCATCCGGCTGTTATCTGATTTGTTTGTAGTAACAGTCTTACAATATCTGCTCATAGCCAGTCTGTATCACTCTTGAGTTGAATGTTAACTGTAATATTCCTTAATCTCAAAATCAGTTTAAATTGTGGGCTATGATCTTGTGCATTATAGTCCTTTTTTATTTAAGAGGTTATTCAAGCGCTGAAATTAATTTTCCTCAAGATCGTAAATGCTAAAGCTTGAAAGGTGCACAAAATTTTAATATGTTTGCTGTATATAAGCATGATTTTATATTGGATGGTTTGTTAGATTTAAAAGAAGTTAATTTGAAAATGAACCATGCTACATTTTAAAATGAAAATCCTCCAGTTTTCTAAACTGAAAAAATGAAGGGTGGAAAAGGAAACATTTTTTTGGTCTTTTATTTTCAGTTCTATTTGTGTCCAAAATGTACATCTTTGCTTTTTTTCTTCACAAAATATATAATCACAGATTGTTCTGGAAGATTTCAGGAGGAATAAGAAAGATGGAGACAACAGGCGGCATCCAGTTGATATAGAGTTGGAATATGTTCTTGGAAAAATGCCTAGAAAGGTATTCACACCATTATTTCTCACATGATTATCTTTCAATTATATTTCCAGCTGAAACACTTGATGATATAGTCTGGTTGTCTTGATAATTGTCAAAATGGAGAGAAAGATAAAGGGAGTAAATGTGACTCATAAATAAGGGAACAACACGAAACAAACAATGTTTTGACCATTGGCCTTTTTCAAGTAAACATATATATATTAGATTGTCATAATAGTATAGATGTGTGTGTGTGTGTGTGTGTGCGTGCAAGGAGCGAGAGCGTAACAATGAGATGAAGTAATGAGATCAAAACTAAATATATCTCAAGGATAAGTTAGGGGGACAGGGGGGTTATTGAAGAATACTAGACGGCAATAGTGTTATTATTTGGCCCCCTACCTGCCCTATTAAGATATTTAAAAAAATAATATAATATGAATAATATATAATATATATATATATATATATATATATATATATATATATATATATATATATCGATTGGGGGGGGGGGGGGGGGGGGGGGGGCGGGGTGAAGAAAGAAAGAGTGACGGAAAGAAAGTGGGAGAACGGGAGAGGAAGGATGCATTTCAAAGTTATATTTAAAATAAAGGAGAGAGATAAAAAAACTTTTTAAAATAAATAAA
Source organism: Berghia stephanieae (assembly GCF_034508935.2). Taxonomy (NCBI): domain Eukaryota; kingdom Metazoa; phylum Mollusca; class Gastropoda; order Nudibranchia; family Aeolidiidae; genus Berghia; species Berghia stephanieae. Next base: position 70,338,864 of record NC_088363.1, read on the forward strand.
TAAACAAAAGAACAAAACTATATTATTCTAAATTGAAACATGAATAGAAAAAACTTAGCTTGGAAATTCTCCTAGATTAAGTGGAAGTCTTGTTTATGAGTCACATTTACTCCCTGTATCTTTCTCTCCATTTTATGACTCATTTAGGCACCTCTAGTTTTTAATTGTAGTCAAGTACTTTATTCATTTTTTTTTCTTTTTGAAAAGGTAGCAAATGTTGAAAATAGTAAAATAACGTCAAATGCATTGAAATCCGAGCTGTTAATGAGAGAAAATCACATTGCATAGGGAAAGGAAAATGAAGAAAAAAGATCTGACTTCACCTTGAAAATATTGAGTTTCTGAAATTAATTATATTCATATTATAAACAACTTGGATAAAGTATCCCCCCCCCCCCTCCTTTCCTCTTTTTTTTTTCATGTTAAATAAATCGCATATTCATATCACCTCAAAACATCAATGGATTTTTGTGTGACAGTATTTATTTATTTTATTTTTTGCTTGTTATGAAGTCTCTTTATATGTGTTAACAGTTGGAATCAGAAGTCTTGACGTCACATCCTCCTTTCTTCCAGTTCAAAACTCCTTGGAAGTGTGTATCCAGTCCTCTAGATAATGCGTAAACAATCAATAGGTTACATATTGAATCACAAGGTACCCATAGCTATTTAAGTAGCAAGATGTATTGCATATTCTTGTGATTACTTGGTGTCAAAGAACGAGGATGGATGATCTTTATTGACGACCAGCATTTATTTAGGCTAAAAAATAAGATGCCATCACTCTGAAACCAGAAGATCAGTTGCACAATGTGTGTATCCAGTCAATCCAGTCCTCCTGAGGACTGGTTTCACACCTCAAAGGAGATTGGAACCAGTATCTTGGCATCACACTATTGTTCCCTATCATCAGTGGACAACCCAGTGTAAAATTCTGGAAAGCCCATGAAAATACTTTCTTCCTATATGCTTTTTAAAAAAAATAATTAAATCTGTGTCTCAAAATGTCAGTTTATTATTAGCTTTTTGCACAATTCAGAGAGATTAAAAAAAAAAAACTTTAATTGTCCCATCAGGATTTCCATATGAAAAGAATGAAGCCTGTCCTGATGCCCCTTGAGCTCCCATCTCCTTTGTCAGTGGCAGAGGCTCTGAGTCGTGTACTCCGTCTTCCCTCTGTTGCCAGCAAGAGGTATCTCACCAGCAAGGTAAAGGGATCTATTATACAAGGTTTATTTTTAAAAAAATGTTTTCTATTAATTTTCCTAGTCTTAATAGAGAGATGAGTCACCTGTTGAAATCTTAGACTAAAGGAATAAAGGATTCTCAGCTGTGGAAGTAGTTTCATCACCTGTTTTGTTTTAATGTGAAATTGTACAGTATATACCAGAAAAATTGTGGACTGGGCATTTGTGTCAATAATGAAGTGCCTTGAGAAGTGCCTGATGAGAACAGAGAATAAAAAGTCACGGGGTCAGTCCCAAACTCATGATCCAATTGACACGACACCCTCCGCCGCGCTGAAAGGAGGGTGTCATGTCAATTGGATCCTGAGTTTCTCATCATTAAAGCATATGCCTAGATAGTAGATTTAAGAATATGAATAACTTGAATAAAAATTACAAAGTCTGTATGGTACAGCATGTAGGTATTGACTTTTTTTGAAACTCAAAAATACTTGTTTTCCAAAAATTAATTTACTTCACTATTCTTTTCAGTCAAAGAGACTTTGCATGCCTTTTTTTTTCTTTATGACACTTAAGTTCTAAAACTTTTGAAATTTTTTTAGTCTTTATTAGTTTATTGAAAATTAAATGAACAACCATGAAAATCAGAATGCAAAATGAATTATTGCACATTTTCAATCCAGGTGGATCGCTCAGTAACAGGCTTGGTAGCTCAACAACAATGTGTGGGCCCACTCCATACACCCCTGGCTGATGTGGCTGTTGTAGCTTTGTCACATTTTGATACAGTAGGTTTTTGTTTTTTTGTTTTTTTAAACTGATGTTTTGCCAACTAGAGACATAATAAATATAAAAGAATGAGAGAAAATTGATGGGTAAAGACTTAAAAGGGGATGTAATTGACTTGGATGGTTTTTGTAATAGAATATATTTTTTTCTTCAAAGGAGTTATGGGGAATAGTTTTTGAAACTATTGACACAAGGCAATAAAGAGAGAGTGAAGACAGGTAGAGATATGTGGAGATGATTAATTGTGTTTATTGTAATCCTTTAACGTTCTCAGTTCATTTAGAAATTCAGTCAAATGTATGTTTGCGGATGCCTTTGACTGGCAGATAACTGTGTAGGTTGGACACTTGGCAGTCCATGGTTGTTTTTACACTTTTTATTTACCATGCACAAGGCAGAAATTGGCAAATGCAGAAAGTGGAGCCCATAACAGGGCCTTAGCTGGACACTGTCAAGAGATTTATTAGTCCCTTGTCCGCTTATCTAATTTAACAGCCCTGAACACTGTTTCTAGATTTAAACCCTTTGTCCATTGTTTGTTTCAAATCTCATGAATAGAAGAGCAATAAGCATGTATCGCACAGTTAAAAACACATTTGGATCATTCAATCGTTTCTTCTCCCTTGTGGTGTTTCATGATTGTGTAAAAACACCGTGACCATTAGTCACATCAACAGCTTTTAACAACAAAATGGGCTGATTAATTTATTCTCAAGTCAACAGATTTTGTTTAATTATTATATTGGGCAGTTTGACTTGATGTCTCAAGTAAATTCCAATGTAAGAAATATATCCTTTGCCCTTGATATGACACAAACTTAATCAAAATGTTATACTTACTACAAATAAATTCAGTTTTAAACATCTATTCTACCCTGACATAATATCGATTTAGGGTGATAAATTACATATGCCATTTACAATCCATTTAGGTTGACTTTTACATATGCCAAAGCAATAATTATCCTCTCCATTATAACGTGTAGACATTGTGGTTTGGTTGAAGATTGGGTAAAATTATTAATTTGCTTCACACAGAATATTGATAACTTTCTACCAAAGATATCACTTGGGTTTAATTGTCTTTCTCGTAATGATGCATCTTTATTGACCTTTCAGGTTGGCTCTGCCACATCTATTGGAGAACAGCCAGTTAAGGGATTATTGGATCCAGCTGCAGGAGCCAGATTATCTGTTGCAGAAGCTCTCACCAATCTTATGTTTGCAAAAGTTTCTGATTTAAAAGTATGTGTCCTTCTGTTTCTTATCAAGTTCTAGTTTTGATAATGAGCTGTATTGGTGAATAGAAAAATGTTTCTTTCTTTCCTTTTTTTTCTTCTCTACTTCTTCTTTTTTTTTTTTTTTTTTTTTTTTTTGATATTTTATTATTGATTGAGAACATTTTAATGGCTCTTAATGATTTGATAACTTATCCTCATACTGTCTTTACAGTTTTTGAACTTGACATTGAGTTACCTAAGTTGACATCTGAAGCTCTGTAATGTGGGATAAACAATTTCTTGGACTGTCTATACAATTTATTTTGCACGTTTTATTTTTATTTTTTTTTTTTATATTTTCCTTTATAAACAGGATGTGAAGTGCAGTGGTAATTGGATGTGGCCAGCCAAGATGGAAGGAGAAGGTGTTGCTTTGCTAGATGCTTGTGAGGCCATGTGTGGTTTGATGAAGGGATTGGGGGTGGCTCTGGATGGGGGTAAGGACTCCCTGAGTATGGCAGCAAGACTCGACTCTCAAGTCATCAAATCACCTGGTTAGTATAGATTTATTTTTTTCAAGCTGTGAATTTGCACTCTGTGTTCTTCTTTGTCATATTAAAAAGACGTTTTTTTTTTGTTGTTGAAAGAACAGGCATATGGTGTTGACAAGAGTTGCAAATAATTTATCAATTTTATTTTTAAAATTTAAAGAATGTGATTTTATGGTATTTTCTCATTTTTTCAAAAACAATTTCCATTTGAAATAGGTAACCCCCTTTGTAATGATTTGAGTTTATACAGCCTACTCTAGAAGCTTACTTAAATCAGTCAGAAAATTAACACATTTTCATTTTCTTAACTCGTTCCAATTTGCTTTTTAGTATTAGCTTATGATTTCATATACAATCAGTTATTCCATGGCATTGTATTACGTTTATCATATAACAAAACGAAGGGACTTTAAATTTAAAAAGTGGATAAATGTTGCTATTGAAATGGTTTTTTTTTTGGTTTTTTTCTTCCAGGTACTCTAGTCATATCTGCTTATGTCGGATGCCCTGATATTAGATTGACTGTGACACCAGACTTGAAATGTCCCAACAATCAAGGTTTGTGATCATTCAGTATATTTCCTATTTATGCTACATTTGTAAACATCATGTATTCCTCCCACCAAATCCAAGCATCAGTAACACACTTTATAGTCACCTGGAACAACTACAAAAGACGTCTAACTTCTACGTCATGGTACAAGACCGAAGGGCTAGAGCTCAGGTGGTCGCTGGTTCGGATAAGTAAGTAACCATCATGTTACATATGTTAACCATAGTAACCATATTTTAGGACATTTTTGAAGATGGCAACACAATAAAATGCAATTGTCAATTTATTCTTTAATGGTAAAACAGTTTCCCATAAGAAAAAGTTTGTACAGTTGCAACACAAGTTCGGACCAAAAAAATCCAATTTGACACAAAGGATTAAATATCACAACAGACATACGGATAGATCAATACCAAATGATACAAATGTTAATACAAACACGGAAGCAGGATAGCAAACTCTTAATATTCCTCCTTCTTCTAATTCCTCTCTTTAAATCTGATCATTAACTTAACTCATTCGCTCATATGCTCAGTCTATGTTTCAATCTGCTTACTAGTGTTAAACTGATGAACGCGTGTTGAGGCTTTTGAAAACTAACCACAGATTTTTACGATTAGGACTACACCACAGTGATTTTATGAGACACAGCAACGGCAAAATTCACTTCTGTTGCATCAGTTATTTTTATAAAGAGAAAGAAGCCCATACTTGTTTCAATGCTGTATAGCTCCCTTACCCTCCTTGTACCTCTTCATAAAACTGTGGATAAAGCTAGGTGAAAGAGATTGTAAACAAAATATTTTTAATAATTTTGGGTTAGCTGTACTATAGACAAAACATATGGTAAGGGTTACTTTGGTCAAAACACCTTTAGGAATTTTTTACGAAAAATATGAATTTTTTTGAAAATTACATACTTTTGTCAAGCTCCTGTTTTCCATGTATTAATGTGAGATTAAGAGTAATTATACAGTGTCTTATAGGATTGCTGTTGTAAGTTAGGCTATGTTAAGTGATTGATCCAAAAGGTTGCTTCCATTGAAATTCTATTTTAGATCTCAAATAAATAATTACACTTTATTAATGTACACTATATATATATGTTCATTTATGTTGGAAGCTGTTTTATAGTTTCCAATCAGATCATATTTGTTTGAAAGGGTAATTAATTTATTTCAAATTCGTTAAAACTTATGAGTTTTTTAGCACAAAATTACATTTTGAAATAATATTCGATTGGTTTTTGTTTTTGTTTTTTATTGTTTTGTTTGTTTTAGTATGTTTGAAATTTTTGTTAAAAGTCATATTTATCGAATATACAGGCACTTTGCTACATTTGCCTATTGGTGGAGTTGGTGGTGAGTGTCGCACAGGTGGTAGTGCTCTGGCTCAGTGTTTTAGGCAACTGGGGGATCAAGTTCCTGATGTGGAGGCTGATCATTTGGCCAAGACCTTCAATGCTGTTCAAAAACTTATTCAAGGTGGGATTCAAGTTTTATGCCAATTGTTTTTGTCATATTTTGAAACATTTGTTCCTCTTGAGATGCTTTGTTTAATATCAGTATTCTGGAACTGAGAGAGTATAGAGTCAGATGAAGCTAAGGATCCGTTAAATTGTTTCCGGGGCACAAGCTTTGTAGACTACACCTTTTAATTTTAACTTTTAAATGGTCTTTTAACTCTGTAATATGTCTATCTGTGCTGTTAGGTTTTGGATACTATGGTCTGATTTGCTGCTCCTGGAAATTTTGTCAAAAAGATCTATTTGAATTTTTTTTTAAAAATATATTTGTCATAAAGATTAATTATTCATTGCACCTACCACAACTTGATATTTATCATATCATGACTTTGTAAGTTGTGTACAGGAGCTTTCATATATGGTTTTGTTTATTCTCAACTCTTAACTTGTTTGTTGGCAATGTGGTCTTGTAGTATTTGAGCTTTTAAAAAAAAAAAAAATTGAGCTTTTATATAGAGCAATATCCACTAAATGTGCTCAAAGCGCTTTACAAGGGGTCCTTGGCCAACAGCAACATTTATCATGTAGGACGGGACATGACACCTGTTAGGTGGCGATGTTACAATTTTTTTTCAGACAGAGACAGCGCTGTTAATGGCCAGTTACTCATTTTACACCTGAGTACGGTGAGAGAATGCGAGTAAAGAGCCTTCTCCAAGGACTCAACAATGCACCGAGCGAGGCTTGAACCCAGGACCCTCTGATCCGAAAGTGGGTGTCATACCACTAGACCATAGCTGCACAAACACATGTTAAGGATACTTGCGCAGTTATTTAGTTAGAACCAAAATTATTTAGCTCTTTCACAACAGTAGGCAAGTCATGTAATTTTCTCTTACCCGTCTTCTCTCCATAGACAAAAAGATTTACGCAGGACATGATGTAAGTGATGGTGGTCTTATAACTTGTATTCTGGAGATGGCTTTTGCTGGAAACTGTGGCTTGAACCTCAATATTCTCAGTCAAAACAGTCAAGGTAATTTTTGATCATGTCATAATCATTTTTTTTTTTTTTTAAGTTTTTGCCCAGCTATAGAAGACATGGCTTGCTAGGTATAATATATCATCATTTAGACAAATCAGTTTTGTTTCTAGTAGAATTGGAAGACCTTTATAGTATATAATAATAGCAATTAAATGCAAAATAATGTAACAAAAGCCAAGAGATGCTGAAGGCGGTTTGTTACAGGATTGGTGGCAATTATTTTGAAATTCTGATCATGGAAAATTTTCCTTAAGTAAGGCTTTTTACTAAATTACCTTACTGGCCACAGGTATAAATAATGTTGACATAGAGATAAGTCAAAATTGACATTGACAAAAGTTTTGAAAAGCCTGTCACATTACAAAAACTTTTTAGTGGTTTATGGTGTTATGCATAAGATTGATTTAAAAATTTAAAACCTTTATCATAGCATCTTGTCTAGAAAAACTGTTTGCGGAAGAAGTTGGTGTTGTCATCGAGGTAGCACAGTCTGATTTGGAGGATGTTGTGTCATTCTTGAGTGCTGAGAATGTTCCCTTTATGAACATTGGCCATTCTGTTTCTGCTTCTGTCAACAATACTGAGTCACAGGTTTGAACATAGCTTCTTCTTCTTCTTCTTCTTCTTCTTCTTCTTCTTCTTCTTCTTCTTCTTCTTCTTCTTCTTCTTCTTCTTCTTCTTCTTCTGCTTTTTCTTCTTCTTCTTCTTCTTCTTCTTCTTCTTCTTCTTCTTCTTCTTCTTCTTCTTCTTCTTCTTCTTCTTCTTCTTCTTCTTCTTCTTCTTCTTCTTCTTCTTCTTTTTCTTCTTCTTCTTTTTCTTCTTCTCCTTCCCCTCCTCCTCCTCCTACTCTCCACCTCCTCCTACTCTCCTCCTCCTCTTCCTAATTATAGGGAGGATTAGATTTCTTCAATTTTAAGAAATAAATTGAATTACAGAATATATAGATGGTAAAGTACTGATCTAAGTATATGGCTGCTCTAATTAATGGTTTGGCTGTATTATGGTCATTATGATCAGAGTATAATTAGTAAGTTACATAGTGTTTCCAAGTGAATGTAGTTGATTTGAAACTGTCAGAAAACACAATGGCATTTGATTCTAGCAAAGTATCTTGGTTTGATTTAATTTTCCAGGTAACTGTGTCAGTGAATGGAAATGTCGTTCTACTGTCGGCTATGCATGAGCTCAGAGACATGTGGGAGGAGACCAGTTTTATCCTGGAGAAGTACCAGACCAATCATCAATGCGCTATGGAGGAGCAGGCAGGAATGAGGAATAGGAAGCAGCCTGCTTACAGGTTGACGTTTGACCCTGATGTAGAAGTAAAGATTGAAAAAGAAATTGGTAATGACTTCTAGTGATTGATTATTTTATTTTATGTCTTTGATATAGTAGGGTTTTTTTTCTCAACATTTTCCATTCTTACATTAAAAGAAAATACTGAACATTTCGGATGCAGCTACCTCAGAGCCAATAGAACCTCGAATCAAATAAAAACTTGAAACCTTTTCTTTTTTTTTAATTTGACAACACCAACACACCTCAGCTTCAATGAAGTGATTGAAACAGCGAAGAGTGGAGATAAGGCCAGCATTAAATGATCTTGCATCGTTTTCCAAACCCAATGAGCTTTATTATACACCAGCATTGTCTGGTAGACCGGTAATGCACAAAAACAAGGGGTAGGGGTGGGGCATTGCCTGTTTATGAGTATATGTTATGCAGTGGTGTGACTCAGTGCCTGCGACAGCAACACTCACAGTCACATTAGAATAATTGGATGATTTTGTCCCTATTTGTGTGGCTGTGTATTGCGTCAGGGAGGAATAATCTATTCAAGAAAAAAATGGCATACACTACACTCATAGTGATATAAGCTGGTGTTCAATTTAAAGTAAAAATCTAAAGGTCCAAAAAGATACTCAAGAATAATAAAGTGTACTTCAGTTACAAGGAAGGTACGGAACTGAAGGTCAATCTTCATTATAAATGAGGTGTCATTTTTAACATTAATATACAGGATTTTGATACACTCAAATAATGCCAAAATAGCCAGAAATTGCCCATAAGGGATAAACATGCGTATTTGATTCAAAGATATTTTTTTTCATGACTAATTACCATCCAAACTTCAATTTTTGATCATCATGTTTCCTGGTACTTTCTGGGTGGGGATCCTGACCTCCCATAGTGGGCAGGGAGGTACACACTGTCTTCTATCCCGTTATATCTGTTTTCCAACATGCTTTCTGTCTTTGTCTTGGAATGAGATTACTTGGTTTTGTCCTGGCACTGGCGGGATCCTAGCTGGGAGGGAAACAGTCCAAATGCATAGTTATTGTTTTGGGAGATGATATTTTTTTCCTTGTAAATCATCTCTCTGTTATGTATTATTTTTATTTTGAATGTATAATGTAAGCATTTGAGTGTGTTCCTCTTTGTTGGATTTTGTGCTTGTGTCTGGATGAGACTTGTAGGTGATTTCAAACTAATTACATTGGTGGTATGCTCTTGGAATCTACATCTGATCCCTATTTGTTCTCAGTTCCCCTTTGTCTTACTTTTTCTTGGGTGCTTTAATTGTAATTCTAGAACTTTTTACTATACCATTTTCTTCCTTTTTACTGGCGCTGATATAACCTAAATGTGTTGCAAGCGCCGTAAAACCCTTAAAAACAAACTTAAAAACAAAAACATTTCCTGGTACTTTTAGCACCCTCTTTGATTTTATTAATATCTGCACTTCAAGCCGAAGTGGAATTAGGGCAATCAATAATTATTTTTTATACTCTTGGATCTAAAGCATCTCCTCCAAAGGTCGCCATCATTCGTGAGGAAGGCAGCAATGGTGACAGAGAAATGGCAGCAGCATTTTCATTGGCTGGTTTTGAGACCTGGGATGTCAACATGCAGGATCTGATAGGCCAAAAAGTGTCGTTGGCACAATTTAGAGGAATTGCTTTTGTAGGGGGATTTAGCTATGCTGATGTTTGTGGTTCTGCTAAAGGTATTTTATTTATTTCTCTCCCTTCTTTCCTTTCTTTTTTTTTTTTTTGGTCTGATAAAATTGTTATGTGAATTTTTTCATTCTTTTTTGGTTTCATTCAAACACAATCAAAATTTTTTTTTTCACAGCATTTTATAGCTAGTGGGTACAGTTTCTTGCCATTGAAAAAATGTAGGACTCTCCTTTTTCTTTATACCAGCTTAAATTGTTTAAACTCATCCTTCATGTATTGAACCACGTCCCTGATCATTATTTGTATTAATCCTTAGGTTTCAATTCATGACCATTTGGAATTATTCAGACTGTAAGAACTTGAAGCTGGTCAGTTATGTAAAATGCTCACCAGTTCTGTCCGCCAAAATATTCCCAACTAGTACACAAATATATTTGTAATATTTAATGTTTTAAGTGTATTTGAATGACTTTTGAGAGAGCATATTGTCTATCTGGCAGTTTCCAAACAATAACAAAGAACTGGGTGATGTCATTTTCATTCATTCTATTCATAATGGTACCTGCATAATATAAGTGTCTGGATCTGACCATCGATGAGTTTGACTTGCTGTTACAAACGCATCGTTTTCAAGAGAGAATTCTTTAATATGTATCATATTTCACCCTATGTTGATTATATGTTGATTATAGTCTAAAGGTCTTAAACGATTATTTTCACAATGGTTCATTTAATGCATTTTTTAATTGTCGTAATAGGGTCCATTGACTCATGTTGGACTGGGGTGGTCAATCTAGATGTGTCTTGGTCCCATTAAATCTTATTTCCCTTTCCAAGTTGTTCTCTATCCTTGTGATGAGATGAGATTATTGGTTTTTTAACCCTGGCTGGGATCTTTAGCCACTATGGAAACAGTCAAATATAAAGTTCCATGTTTGAGCTATGATATGTTCTTCATTGTTAATCATATGTCTTATGCACTGTTATGTACTTTAGTTTTAAATAATTTTGTAGACATTTGAATGCATCCCTCTTATATTATAATGAAATGATAAGTAAAAATGTAAATGTTATTTTTGTGCCACATTGCCAATGTTAGATAAAGATTTTGAACTTTAAAATCCTCAGGATGGGCTGCCACAGCAAAATTCAACCCCACTGTAGCAGCTGAGTTGTCTGCCTTCAGAGATAGACAAGACACGTTCAGTATTGGAATCTGCAATGGATGTCAACTCATGGGATTGTTGGGATGGGTGGCCCCTGATGAAGGAGGTAAATTACATGTTGATAATAAGTTGTTTACTTTGATTTTGTAACAGTGTCTTATAGTCATTATGTCTTCTACATGATAAATGCAGCTGGTGGCTTGCGACCCCTTGTAAATCACCGTGAGAAGAAATGGTGTTGATATTGTGCCATGTAAATACCTTTATTATTATTATAATTTTTTATTTTTTTTACAAATTATAAGTTTATTGGAGTATGTTTATGAGGTCATATGGCCCCAAGTCAGTAAAAAATTAGAAAAGAATAGATTTAAATACATATGAGAGATACATTTTGATATTTTTACTCCTTTCAATCAATTTAGCTTTATTGCTTCATTTTTAATTTTGTGAGAGGGTGCAGTGAAGTGGAAGCTATCATACATTATTGCTTAATTACTCCCAATGGTGAGTTTTATTAGTCAATAATGAAAAGTAATATGGCATGGTTTAGTATTTTTCATATGTCCATTATTCAGATACTTTTGTATCTTATATTCTTCTTTGGGCAACTTTTTTTTTCTGAGACGCAGTGGTATGACATTTGACCGGTAGTTCTTGTATAATTAGTGAAAAGTTTAGTTTTTGGCAAAGGCTCTTTACTCAATACACCATACTCAGGATGCGTGGCCAATAACAGTAAATGTTGAAAATAACTTTTTCAGGTATGTTGTGTTGTCCAACATGATACATGTCCAGTGTGGCTGTAAGATTTGGGCCCCATTATAAAGTAGTTTGATGATTTTTTTATGGACATTGAGCTGTATAAAAGCTCACACTATTTTTTAAATTACTTTTAACAGAGAAGCGAAGTCAAGGGGTGTTGCTAGATCACAATGCTTCGGGTCGATTTGAATCCAGGTTCAGCACTGTGAAGGTTGAAGCCAGTCCTTCTATCATGATGAAGGGAATGGAGGGCACCACATGGGGGATGTGGGTCTCTCATGGAGAGGGTGAGTATGGACTGTTACATTTTCATTGATTTGGTCACTTCTCTATTTTAGTGCTTAGAGTGCAATGGAATATCCATCCAAGCCTTCAATTGTGCATAAGGAATGTTTTTGAAAATTCAACAAATGACAGTACAAACAACAAATAGAAGATTATTTAGTCACAAGTCTCGCACGTCCCAAGTCCATCAAGTGCATTGAGTAGAGCATTGCTTGTGCTTTCTCCTTCTCCTCCTCCCAACTCATGTGGTATTTACTGCTGCTTGTCTTTTCATCTGAAGCCATTGATGCTGAAAATGAAGGTCTCTACTGACTGAGGATCTAAGAAACAATGTTACATAGCACAGTAATATACAAGTAACCATTTTAGATTTATATGTAACAGTACATCTATATTTTCATTTTCAGCAAAGATCCAGGTTTGATTTTTGTCTCAGGTTAGATACAGATGTACATTTCTTCCATCATCTAATTCTGTTCCCCCTTAGTTTTAAGTTTGTTGTCTTGCTTTTCCTCGCACTTTAATGACCCATGTGTGTTGCAAGTACCGTTAAACCTCGACAAACAAAACAAAGCTTTGATATTCTTCATAATTATATCTTTCAAATGTATCCTTTATTATGGTGAATGAAAGGAAAAAAATATTATAGATTGCATTATTTTTCAAAGCATATTGTAATGTCTTTAGTGATTCAGACCTCCAGACTTATTCATTACACTAGTGAAAATGTTTTATATAGCACCTCCGTATGCACCACTCAGATAAAGTTCTAGACCCATTACAATTACATAGTGGCACGACACCCTATTACGTCCCTATTACGTTAACTCTGCATGATTGACACCTCTATTACGTTAACTCTGCATGATTGACACCTCATGTATTAAACGATTATACTGATGAGACTTTCACCCTTATCTTTCTCCAGTCTTATTCCGTCCAAAAATCTTTTGTATTTTTTTTCGTACTTTTGTATTTTTTTCTTACGAACGTTTATTTTCCTCCTAGGCTGTATGGTCTTCAAGCGTCCAGAAATCCAGCAACAAGTGGAAGAGAGCAAGCTGGTCCCAATCCGCTATGTGGATGATACCGGATGTCCCACAGAGACATATCCATTAAATCCTAATGGATCACCTGTTGGAATAGCTGGCCTGTGTTCTCCTGATGGTCGACACCTTGCCATTATGCCCCATCCTGAGAGATGTGTATGGTCCTGGCAATGTCCATGGAAACCTAATGAGTATCGCAATAATCTGAGTTATTCCCCTTGGATTAAAATGTTCCAGAATGCCTATGTTTGGTGTGTGCAGTAAATGTTAATAATGAAAGAACACTTTTTTCAATTCCTTTCTCTTCTTTAAGATTCATATTTCCTGTCCTTTTTTTGTTGTTGTTGTGTTTCTTTTGTTTGTTTGTTTGTTTATAAGACTATTCCATATATTTTTATAAATGAAGTTAATAAACTATAGTCTAATTCTGTTGTATATGAAGATGATGCACTGGTGCAAAATCTGTTGTATGTTTTTGGGGGGTTAAGGTAAGGAGGAGGGGGGGGGGGGGGGCTGAATAATTATTTTACAAATGTTATCAGATATCCAACTTCCACCTACATTATTTATCCATTACGTACAAACTATAAAGTACGTAGTGATTACCAAATCCTTGGTCTGTAATCTAATGGATTTGTAAAAGATAGTTACAGTGACAAATTAGAGAGCAGGCACTGGTGTAAGATAAAGGCTGCTGGGTGGGGTCCTTTGACCTCCCATGGTGAGCAGGAGGTTACTTGCTTTGTCTACTATCCCCTTATACCTGTTATCCAAGTTGCTTTCTGTCTTTGTCTTGGAATGATATTGCTTGGTTTTGTCCTGTCCCTTGCCGGAGTACTCGGCTGATGGTACACAACCAAATGTTCAGTATTCATTTTGAGATATGACATTTTTTTTCCATTGTAAATCATCTCTCTGTTATGTATTGTTAGTTATATATTCTGTTTTGGATATATTATGTAAACATTTGAGTGTCCTCTTAGTGGGATCCTGTGCTTATGTCTGGTTCAGACTTTTAGGTGATCTCAAACTAAGTACATTGATGGTGTGCTTTTGGAATCTACATCTGTTCCCTGTTTGAACCAATTCCCCTTTGTTTTACTTTTCTTTCCTTGGTGCTTTAATTGTATATCTAGATTTTATTTTACTATTCCATTTTATTCCTTTTTTTCTGACGCTTTTATGTCCTAATTGTGTTGTACGCGGCAGTAAAACCCTTAAAAACTAAATCAAACAGTCGAGGCAGGCTTGTTTTTTGAGATGGTGTTTTTTTCTTGTATTTTTCTTCCTACTTTGTCTGACACTCTTTCATAAACACTTTTTCAAAAGATAGTTACAGTGAGTTTCAAGTAAAGTCTTAGAAATGCCCAGATTAGCAATGCCTTGTTTTCTTGTAACCTTTTGATAGGCAAAGCAGTAAGAGAAAGGTAGCTATATGGTTGATGTGAACTGCTGCTGATATTCACCGTCTGGTCAATTTTGTCTGTAATTTGTAGAACCTTCCCGCAATTTAAGTTTTAGCATTGACAAATAGTTGATAATGAATATTCAGGGATATGATAAGAGATTGTTGTTGAATTTCCACTTTGGTTAAAGTTTTAATGTCTGCCTTCATGTCCAGTAAATTTGTTTGTAAAGGGATCTCTATCTTTTGTCTCAAAACAATGTTACTATTATAAATACCTGTTGCTTAAAATTTAATTTTAAATCAACTTGTAGGATTGAGTTAAAATAAATACCCTCATTAAGGATGGTGGGGTTTGTTTTTTTTTAAACTTAAAGAAACAAAACCATCCCAATACTTATTGTTTTGACTGTAAACTCAATTTTCTTCGTGACATAAAACCAGATTGCCATTTGACTTTGGTGCTTTAAAAAAGAAGTTTTATCTTTCATGTTAAAATAGTTTGTAAATGATATATCGGTTAACATGATTTGTATATTAGCACTGGTGAAGATCCCTTAAGGCTGGGTGGGGTTCCTGACCTCCCATAGTGGGCAGGGAGGTACTTACTGCGTCTTCAATCCCCCTATATCTGATTTCCAACTTGCTTTCTTCTTTGTCTTGGAATAATATTACTTGGTTTTGTCCTGGCCGGATGCCCTTGCTGAGAGGGAAACAGTCAAAGGTTTTGAGAGATATTTTTTTCCTTGTAAATCATCTCTCTGTTATGCACTGTATTATGTTTTGTTCTACATGTTATATATGATTTGTAAACATTTGAGTGCATTCCTCTTAGTAGGGACCTGTGCTTGTGTCTGGATGAGAATTTTAAGTGATCTGAAACTAACTACGTTGATAGTGTGCTCTTGGAATCTTCATCTGTTTCCTTTTTGAACCAATTCCCCTTTTTTCTTACCTTTTCTTGGGTGCTTTAATCGTAATTCTAGAACTTTTTACTGTCCCATTTTCTTCCTTTTTATTGGCGCTGATATGACCTTAATGTGTTGCAAACGCCGTAAAACTCTTAAAATAACAAACGATCCCCTAAGGGAGGGATTGGGGGGGAATCTTTTAGCCCCTGACTGTCTCTTCCTTTTTTCCATTATCTGTAGTCCATTTTGCATGGCGTTTTCTGTCCTGGAATTAGATCACTGGTTTTGACTTGTTTTTTTTTCTTGAGTCCTTTGCAGAGTGTGACAAAACAACTGTAGATCTAGATTCATTATCTCCCTTTTTCCTGGTGCTAATTCTTATCTCAAAATTTTGCAAGCGTTGTAAAACCTATGAAATAAAATCCAGAATCCTACTTTTTTATATTAGAAATGAGTCTTATTGGTATAATTTTGATAAATTGGGTTGCTTTTGCTTGTATCCATATTAGTGATAGATGTTGGATATTTATTAGATGGTAGTGGGATAAGAATAGAAATTTAGGCTGGGTGGGGATCCTGACCTCCCATAGCGGGCAGGGAGGTACATACTGTGTCTTCTATCGCCTTATATCTGTTATCCAACAAGCTTTCTGTCTTTGTCTTGGAATGGGATTACTTGTTTTTTTCCTGGCCCTCGTCGGAGTCTTGGCTGGGAGGGAAACAGTCAAATGCATAGTTATTGTTTTGGGAGATGATATTTTTTTCCTTGTAAATCATCTCTCTGTTATGTATTATTATATTTGTTATTTTTAATGTTTAGTGTAAGCATTTGAGTGTATTCCTCTTTGCTGGATTTTGTGCTTGTGTCCGGATGAGACTTATAGGTGATCTCAAACTAAGCACAATGATAGTGTGATCTTGGAATCTACATCTGATCCCTCTTTGTTTCCAGTTCCCCTGTGTCTTACTTTTTCTTGGGTTCTTTAACTGTAATTCTAGAACTTTTTACTATCCCATTTTCTTCCTTTTTACTGGCGCTGATATAACCTAAATGTGTTGCAAGCGCCGTAAAACCCTTAAAAACAAAAACAAAACAGAAATTTAGGCATTTAGTCTCAGGACTGTTCCAATGATGTTTCCGTATTTTTCTCTCAAAGATACAATCTGAGAGGAAATATTGTTGATATAGATGTTTGCAACCTTTTAAAATCCTGTTTTGAACTGCTCCGAATCTTTCAACGTTACTGATGTTATATTGTTGATGCAAGGATTTTCAAACTTGTGTTGGTGGCCTGACAGAAGGTGCTCCACGGTGAAAATATTCGCTGACTATAATGCTGTATGAATTTTCAAATCATCTCAATTAGGGACAAAGTTAAATGAACGCACAGTAGTTTGAGAAAAGATGTTTTTTTACAACTATTGCTCACATCTCAAAAACAGTCTGCTCAAGATCCAACACTTTGTTTCAGACCATCACACACTTTTTAAACTCCTGTTTTAATTGACTGCAGCATGTATACCTTCACATTGAATAACAAGTGCTGGCTGAGATCATTCCTTTTTTATGAATGCACTTATTCTAAATTTTTGATTGATTTTTTTCCCCGTGGGACCACAGCTTATTCTACCTATGGAATGGAAATACATATATTCTATACTTAAATCTTGTTTTGTTGCATTTAAAAATAAAGTATCATTACAAAAACATTTAAATCAGAGATTATCAGACGCCATTTGACAAAACGATTATTTTTTATACATGATCTCATTTTGTTGTTACATGTTTTTTTGACAATAAATGTACAAAAACATGATTTGATGATATTCTTTCTTGTTATCAGTTACCTAGGCATTAGCTGGGAGGGAAACAGTCAAATGTATAGTTAAGAGTTTTGGGAGATGATATTTTTTGTCTTGTAAATCATCTCTCTTTTATGCACTGTATTATGTTCTGTTTACATAATATCATGACATATAATATATTCTATTATATATGCTCCCATAGTGGGCAGGGAGGTGCATACTGTGTCTTCTATCCCCGTATATCTGTTTTCCAACATGCTTTCTGTCTTTGTCTTGGAATGAGATTACTTAGTTTTGTCCTAGCCCTAGCTGGGAGGGAAACAGTCAAATGCATATTTATTGTTTTGGGAGATGATATTTCTTTCCTTGTAAATTATCATCTCTCTGTTATGTATTATTATATTTGTTATTTTGAATGTATAATGTAAGCATTTGAGTGTGTTCCTCTTTGTTGGATTTTGTGCTTGCGTCCGGATGAGACTTATAGGTGATCTCAAACTAAGTACATTGGTGGTATGCTCTTGGAATCTACATCTGATCCCTATTTCTTCCCAGTTCCCCAATGTCTTACTTTTTCTTGGGTGCTTTAATTGTAATTCTAGAACTTTTTACTATCTCATTATCTTCCTTTTTACTGGCGCTGATATAACCTAAATGTGTTGCAAGCGCCACATAAAACTATTAAAAACAAACAAACAACATTATCCCAGTTTCTATTTTGTGAAAAGGACAGTAGCAATTGCTTATTAGCCTTTGGATGGGATGCTAGTCAATCGCAAGGTACTTTCTGTTAGATCTAACAGCCCCAGCTATCTAATCACTTCTGAGTGGACAGGGGGATCACTCGGCTCAGTCCCTTTGCCTGTGAAGTGAGTGCTCTACCAATTGAGCTAGGTTAAAGATTACATAGACTAAAAATCAACACGCAAGTCAACAAGGAGTTAAGCTGACTGATGTACATTTATTATTGATGAAGAGAAAAGAATGAAATCAAAAGACATCCACACAATGCCAACTGAATGTGCATAAAATCTGAGCTGACAGAATCATACTTTTCAAAGCAGTATTATATATAATATATATTATTTGCAACTGAATGAAAGAAGAATGGATTGAAGATCTTATGATGACTACAATGCAGTGTTATAAAGGAGTGGTACGGTGTAAATAGCTCTACTCAATTATTTTGGTCATCGTTAGGCATTTGAGTAGTATAAACACAGAAGTGAAAATTTTTTCTTCTTTTTGATGAGTTTCATATATTTACATTTAGGCCACAAAATCTATTTTTTCCGTGGATTCCGTAAATTTTTGAATGGAGTGTGATAGTCACCTCCAGCAGATGCCATGCAACAAAGTCAATCAATCCCATAGTTTGTAAGTATTTCTCCTAATTTGAATGGATTTGTACTGTGACACAATGCCTTTGTTTCAATTGACTATGTTAAGATTGTGCTCAGAATCTAGAGGACTGACTGTATCGGCTTATTGGCATGTACCGAAGATAGCTATGGCTTGGGATAATTTCATTGTGCAGAGAAATGTAGGGTTGATCAATTTACGTTATATCACTAATATTATTGCCAATATGAGTCCAAAATTGAGCTACTGTTGGTGCACAAAATGAAGACACTTAGCCAAAAGCAGGCATGGGCAGCAAATACAAACCATAAAGGTAGATTTTGCCCACAACGCGTGAAATACTTCATTGGCAATAAAAGAGTATTTTTCTTGTCTGCCCTTGGTTACCCAACAACCTGGGAGTAATGGTTTTTGTAAACTGCGACTTATCATGACATGATAAATAAGGATAATAAAGCACTTGAGCATGCCGTTACTTGTCAATTTTCAACACTGAAACCAAATGTAAATATGAGATTATATTCTTACGTCTAATAGAAATTTATTGTCTCCACCTAAAGCAATTGTACACATAGTAGTCTTTGAAAACACTGTGATTCCATATTGTCTGTGTATGCTTTGGTTTTGAATAAAAGATAATAGAATGCAACATTCTATCCAATAAGCGAATGACACAAGAGTAAAAATATAATAATCTCTTAAGCTTTATCCAAAGATGTGAAAACTGCTTGTAATCAAGTACATATAAATTTTATGCATTTTATAAAAAAATAATTAAAAGAAATTTATCAGATTCATGGCACGTAATAGTTGACCATGAGCATATGATGGGTATACACGTAGCTGTCAAGTAACACTGAAGTTTGGATTTATTTGGTGAAGAAAAGAAAATAAAATATTTGACACTAGTATACAAATTATGAGAAATATAAAGCTTCTTCATTCAAACTAAACGATTCAGCCAAATTAAATAATATTACTTTTGATGCTCAATGATCATCATGCTCAAAAATTAAACAGGATTGTGTTGTCACAAACCAAATAAAGAATTTTAGATTTGAATAATTAAAATTTCTTCATGCTGAAATTTAATAAAGGGTTTATGTTCCCGATTGTATTGTGTCAAACTGAACCAACTTCATCAAATGTGAGTTTGCAGCATTACCCGATCCGATCTTTTATATCCATTTGTAATAAGGGAATCCCAACAATGCTTTTTTCCTTTTCCTCCCTAATGTAATGTAAATTACGTTTTCAAAGTCAAAGTCTGGTATTAAATAAACATTACAATCGGCTTCAATAGAAGAATTTTTTAAAACCTGCCTCTAGGGTCATTTTAGTTGATTAAAACTAAAATCTAAAAAAGGCAAATGACATTTTTTTACTTATAAGACAATACCATAGCTCATAATATAGATTTGGTTTGCTAATCACCAAATAGACGCTTTTTCCTTGCACCAAAAGCATTACCTTGGTCCCGTCAAAGTTTATCCAAACTTAGATGTTACAAAATGTTCATGATACAGGTATTCATGTTGTTGATAAGGGCAGCGCAAAATAGACAACAGAAGAATAATAATCTCACGGGTGAGGTGATGGAATCATAACAATGACTAAACTACGACATTATAATGCGGATAATAGTATGAACATTTATGCTGCAATGTTGTTATTGTAGAAAAAAAGGCGATAAGTTCGTCATTATAAGGAATCCATTCAAGATACAGATAGTTGACAATGAAAAATAGATCACATTCACTAAGTCTTTAAATCACATATCTGTTCGGCGCCTACTGTTTTATAAGCTCGCTGACACAGACTTGTTTGCCAATATAGAAAAGGAACAGCAAGAATTAATTTTCGGATGTCACCTAAGCAAAATTGAACGTTTTTGCTAAACATTTCTGTTACAGCTGTTAGAAATCATTAGCAGAGCTGAAGAAATAAATTATTATTTCTGATACTTATATGTAGCACATAATTGACTTCATACGAACTTATTAAATTTAAATTATAATGATTAAATATCAAAAGTTGATTTTCAGAAGGTTATTTCAATGTGATGATTGATTACCACTAGGTTTGAGACAAATTATGATCTTATCCTTAAATCAATGATTAGTTGGGATAATTCTTCCATATGAACATATAATTCATTTTTTATAATGATGGTATATATATATATATATATATATATATATATATATATATATATATATATATATATATATATATATATATATATATATATATATATATAAAATGAAATTAAAATAAAATTCCACCATCCCTTCAAACAACTAACTTTGAACATTGACAAAAGGTTCAGAGTTAGAGGAAACAAATTGGAGCAAAAATTGGGGTCATTGAATGTCCTAGCTCTGTACACATTTACATAGCTACAGTAAACTACTGTTTCAAGAAAAAAATGTTTATTTTATGACTGGATAAAGTAAATTTTATCAAAGTGATTAAACGTATAATTTATCTCCGGATCACAATGGTATTTCACATTTTGCTCCATTTTGCTACCTAGTGACAATGATGCATTTCTTATCATACTGTATGTAATAAAATATGGTAGTAGAGAAATTGAAGCATTTATACTATGTACAGCAGGTTGACAATTATTGGGCAAAGTGGATTATATAATAATAATAATAATAATAATAATAATAATAATACTTTATCAATTCAATAGCACACTAATATCTATTGCGACAAAGACAATCAATGAGCTTGGTCTCTTTTTCCATCAGTCAATCTCTTACATCAAAATAAAATGAACATCCAACTTATTTCAAGTCTATCACTCGAAGGCAAAAATACGACGACTATTTCAAATTTTGGGGAGAAAGATTTTGAGTCCTTTGGCACCTATTTCTTTCTTTTTTTTTCTCTCTTTTTGTTGGGGTTATTTTATTTTTTTTTGGTCTTTTTTGTTTGTTTGTTTGTTTGGGTTTTTTTTTTTTTTTTAAATTTTTGGATGTTTTTTTTTTGGTTTTTTTTTTTGTTCTTTTAGCATGAAATTTAGCCCTTATTGCTCACTTTGTGGCACTGTATAGTAGCTGAAGCCTGGGTTACCTCCCTCTTTTTATGAGATAGACCATAAAGACAATTCCTAAGAGGGATAAATAAAAGGATTTTTTTTGTTTTGTTTTTTTATTTAAAATTTTTTTAAAAATTACAAAGCGTATATTATAACGTTTACGTTATTATTTTTTTTTAAACAGTGAAAAGATGACTTTTTGATAAAAAAAATTGACAGAGATATTGGTTATTTTTTCATATTATTTTATGGCTTCAAGCAAGTCTATAGTAACTTATTTAAGAGTTGTAAAACAATCTGTTTTAAAAACTCAAAGATCGATTCTAAAGATGAAATGAAGTCACCCATACTTAGTGTCTATTCAAAAAGCAATTTATTGAGGTGAAATTTTATCATTGCCTGTGTCGATTAGTCAAATACACTCATAACATAATAAAAAGAGTCTATTTTATGCTTGTATTTAATTTAAACCGAATGATCTTTCAGTGAATAAGAATAGTTTATCAAGAATTTCAGTTTGAAAACAGGTAGCCCCATAATTGAAGTTTTGCCTTTGGATGACAGACAAATAAGAAAAGCATTGCGATATAACAATTTTTCATATCGATATGAAAAATGAATTAATAATCCTACATATTATATAAAATTTTACAGGGAAATATGAAATACATTGTCTGCTATGTGACCTATTGTTTGTATATGAATGACTGTTGAAAATTTTGCATTGCAAAAAATACCAACAAAGTAGATGTTTATGATTGCATTTAGAAAGGTAACAGTATGTGAATTAATAATTACCAACTATTACAACAGGTCTGCACAAATGGCAACGTTGTGTTAATGTCATATACGAAAAAATGAAAATGGTATATAAATTATGTATAAAATGAAACAATACGTTTGTTTTAAAAATATGTTCATCACACATAAGGCATTCACAATGAAAAAAATGTTGTGTTGTTTGTTTTTTTTGTTCATTCACTCTTCGACTCAAAACTACATTCAAAGCATCAATTAAAACATTATGTGTGTATATAGCTGTGTGAGGATACAACAAATCAAAAACATTGCATGGCGGCGAAGTGATAAATATATCAAATTCATCATTTTACATCTTGACTGCGAAACAAAAGAAATACAGTAAGATATAAATCTATACCAGGCTTTTAGAAATTCACTACCTTTGCCTTGCCATTTTATTTTCACTGCTAGAAGACTCAAAGAGAGCAATAGTAAAACAGTTTAAATACTCTATACAGAAGAATAGTCTCTTAAACTTGTACTTGTAGGTAGAATAGAAACCATAACGTATTTCAACAAGATGTAATCTGACAGAAAAATCACAGTTATGAGCGAGGTCTAAACTAACATAAAAACATAAACAATAATGTAGGATTTCATATTTGAAAACGTGTTGATGTTGAATGAGGAAATGCAGATACAATGCACTTTTGTTCATTACATGTGCTATGAGTTGAAATAAAGGCAACTTTTAACACAACACATTTTAAGAAACGAAAGATGTATTAATTGGCTTTTAAGAAAGAAAAAAAATCGATCTTGTTTTAACATTCAATAGAAGGAATATATATTAAAATGTGTCAAAAATTAATATTTGACCCAACTGACAAAGTCGGATTAATTGTCAAGGTGGACTGGTCACAACACACCCAAATCCCTCGAGAGATGTGACCAATTTTTTTCAAGTTGTTGAAAGAACCTTAAGACTTCTTGTATTACTTGATAATAAATCTGATTATTTTACAATTTGCTGGTTTACCTCAACAAACGAAATAGAGTCTTATTGCTACTAAGTTCAGAAGAACGTAGCACAATAAAATCTTACATCCAAAAGTGCATTGTATTGCTACAGCTACTAATTTGTCGTCTGACAAAATAGTCGAGATGAAATTCCCAGCTGCCAAAAAGAGGAAGTCTCGTTATCTGATTGATTTATTAGATTGATGCGAGTTCCTCACTAATGAATGTTCTTGGAAAGCAAATAATAGGGAATTATGTTTCTTAATTCATTTTATAAATTCCACTTACATATTTCTCATTAGTTTCAAAGCCAATTATGTAAAAGTATGGACAAATCACAACAATTACTTTTATACTTTTTTCATGATTAACAAAAAATACCGTTGCTCAAGGTGAGCACTACTCTTACAGCATCATATTACAGTTGAACATGCCTTCTCCCTTTAATTGTGAGCCTGATTTTTTTTTTCAACCTGCAGACTTCATCATTTTAACCAAGAGATCAGCACCAGTGATGCGGCTCTGGATTGAATGTTAGATCTGCCGTTATAGTGGGATAAAGATTATCAAAATTATTCAGCCTAAATAAATAGCCCAACAATAGCTGTCACATTCAACAACTCTCTCCGCCCTCGAATACAAATACTCAGAATTGAGTCAACTTCAAGTAACATTCAGAATTATTGTTTGATGATCATAAAAAAGAAAAACTCTTGCCTGCAAAGGCTCAACATACCTGCCTACTTTTACGGATTGTCCGTCCGAAATTCTTACGGAATTAGGTAACAATTTCGGACATATGGAAATGGAAGAAATATTACGGATTTTGATTTCACAGCAATTTGGTCGTAGTGTTGGAGAATGTTTTTTTGTTTTTTTTTAAGTTCCCGCAGTTATCAAAAAAAAAAAAAAATGTTCCCTTAAAGTTATAAAGTCTACTGTTCAGTTCACGCCCATGATAGCTTATTGATTGCCAGCTCGTAATGGTGGAGGTCAACAACATTTATTTTACATATAGAAGGTTGTAGATACGGTAGATACGCATTATTTAAAAAAAAATTGTTGTTGTTGTTAATTGGTGGAGTATTACTAAAATTGTACCATTTATTACTGATGAATTTTGTGTTGGCTACTGATTTTGAAATGTTCAAGTAGACAGGTATGGCTCAATAGTCACCTCTTCATTCTGTCCCCTGTACAAACAGCCAATTTTATGTGACAACCTTGCTTTGTTTTTAGGCTCTTTGCCTCAACCAGCCTTAATTGTGATCATAAGATTCCATTGAGGACAGATTGAACTGAACTTGATGTGAGCTGTATTTCCCATCAACAATAAGTAACGATTAATGATTGTGATTTGTATTCTCTTTTTAGTACCTCTAAAAACGGGTAAAATTGAACAAAAAATAATTCTACATTTGATAAAAATATAAAAAAGAAATAAATAAAGAAATAGAGCATTATAACAGTAAGTTGGAGAGTCGCATAAAATATAGATTAAGAAGCAATTTCATAACAGAATTTTAAAACCAACAAAAAAACAAACAAAAAAAAAACAATTAAAATACTTTGCCATCCAATAGCAAACTAATTTTAAATGAGAGACTATGAAACTTTGATGAGAAATACAAAGGTGTCGGGTTATTTAATTTTTCAGAGATCACAGAGATTAATGCTCTGTTTTGTACAGGTTTTTTTTTTGACCGAAGTGTTGAAATTATCATTTTCTTTCCCTACAAGTTGGAGTCATTCATGTTTATTCTCTCTGGCACAAATGTTAAAACAACCAATTATGGGATTTGTTAAGGATATTGCATCTTTGAGTTATCATCATGAATACATAAGAGTTTTATATACAAATGGATGTATGAAATGTTGACAATGAGTTGTGATAAACATGCTGATAAATGATAACTAATGGTTTCAATCCAATACATATTGTCTTATTCGCCAAGAAAGAATTTTTTCACATTAAATTTTTAAAACTTTGAAATAACCAATTCCGCATTCGTTTTAGAATTGCTATTGTTATCATAGAATTTTTAAAAATGTTAAAAAATGACAGAAAATGGTGTAAAAATATCTTACCTCATAACTCATATAAACGTGATACAGATTAAATTGACGCGGTTGATGACTTATTGTCGTAAACATGAAGCAATCACAATAACACATTTATATACTGATGAAGCAGTCATAGATCAATGGTTAGAATTACTAGATTTAAAATAATCGTATATTCCTAACTGCCTGCGAGTTGCATAATATATTAAAAATAAAGAATTAAAATGATATTTTTATAAAGTGCCATTAATAATGAAAATGGCTACTTCTCACTTCTTTTAAAATAATCCAATTTAGTATTTAGTTGGTTCTTCTCCACCTTTAAGAATGGACAATTTTTTAAGGAATACTGAAGAGTGTAATTGTTGAAAACTTAACAGGGCATCTGACTGCGTACGCTATGTAAAGGAAAGGAAATCATCGGTTCCAGAAATTTAAATATTTATAATAATTTAATTTCAGTTTTGCAATCATATTTTGAGTACTTTTACAAAAAGTGGGAATTGAGAACACAATAATATATATATAATATATATATATATATATATATATTATATTAAAATATATATATATATATATATATATATATATATATATATATATATATATATATATATATATATATATATATATATAATATATATATATATATATATATATATATATATATATATATTTATATATATATATATATATATATATATATATATTAATCGTATTTGACATGAAGTCAATCATTCATAGCAATAGCAATATAAAAATTAGCTGTCAAAAAATGACAATCACTTTTAGGTTGATGATGGATAGGGAATAAGGTGAAGAATGATGACGAAAAGAAGACAATGGCGGAAAAGAGAAAAGAAAAGAAGACCATGGCGGAAAAGAGAAAGAAAAAGAAGACAAAACAAATTTTTTCAAGAAAGAGAAACAAAATAAGAACATGAGGAAAGAAGATGAATGAGTAAAATTTTCAATTGAGCTGCATTAAATAAATGTCTCTTTTAATTTCTTTTATTTTTATTTTTTTTTTTTTTCGTAAGGTTCCTTCCTACTGTTGTGATAGTAATCTCTCATACGCCATAATTCAATGGTAATGGCTTGCTTTCCTTTTTTCCAATCTACATATTAGTGTCCACAACGGAATGCTTTGAGTTTCGCACTTCCTCCCCATCATAGGCATTCAGAGTAGCAAATCGGTTGTCTTGGAGGTGCTTGATGTTAGCTGATATGGACATGATGAAGAAAATCTGGAAGGGGGTGGGGGGGGGGGGGGGGAGGAAAATAATAATCAAGGAAAGAGAGCATTACATGTTGTTCTTCAATATTGCAGGGGGGAAGAGTAAGGTAAGGAGGAAAATAGAATAAAATAATAAAACCATTTTTTTGGTCCTCAATTAAAGTTTATGGAAATATCAAGGCAGCACTATCAAAATCTTCCACTGGTATTTTGAAAGGTACATAGTAAATAATTAAGCTTTTGTATAATATCCCCTATTTAGAATTCTCTCCCTGAGTCTTGAAGAAGGTCGACCTCAGTGGACATCTTCAAGAAAAAGTTCTCAAAACTTTCCTATTTCAAAAACATCTTTTTGACGGCAACTAATAAATTTTAATTATTGAGGCTTTGGCAAATACAATTATTATTATTATTATTATTATTATTATTATTATTATTATTATTATTATTATTATTATTATTATTATTATTATTATTATTATTATTATTATTATCATCATCATCATTACCATCATCACCATCATCATCATTATTATTATTATTATTATTATTATTATTATTATTATTATTACTATTATTATCATTCTTATTATCATCATCGTCATCATCATCATCATCATCATCATTATTCTTATGGTCTAAGAGTGATAATAATCATATTATCTCATCCCCTAACATGATCTAGAGTTGTCCTCGCCTCAGGTCACGTGCCAAACCCCGCGGGCCTGGGTTGATTAGATTTTTGAATTCAGTCCCTGTTCGTATCGTGTGAAGAAATGATGTGTGTGAAAATGGAGATGACCGGTTGTTCCATGAAGTTTGAAAATATATCTATGTGTTTTAAGTGTTTGTAATTATGTCCAGGTATAGTATCGTCCGTAATAAATGTTTAATTGTTTTAAACGTTTCGTTATTCCTTTTGTTTAGCTTCATATCATGTTCGTCCCATCTTCTTCCATCCTCCTTTGTGCACTCATATGGTAGTTGTACCACCAAGCTTACTTTATCACTATATCTTTCTCTTCATTTCTCCATCTTGGCTCATCATAATCCTATGATGTAAACCCGGAGACTCCTATCCGAGGGTCCTTCTACTTTCATACTATGTTACGGGTTGCATTTGTCTGCTGTCTTAGGACAAAGCGGTATCCTTGAACCTCAACCTCCCGCTTATAAACACCAGTGATATCTGGTGCCTAAGAAACACCCATAACAATGATTAAATATGATGTATTATTACAATTACTTTTATTTTGATGGCAAAAATGTGAATTAAGAGCCTTCGTCAAGGGTGCAAGTTTGCAATACCCACAGCATGACTAGAGCTTTGGGCCTATAGACCACAAGGCAAGTGTGATACCACGAAGTCCGCACGAGTAGTTAACATTTATATAAGTGAACAAGATGTAAACCAAAATTTGGCAAAGTGATAGATCAACATTTGGAAACAAAATCGTGGTCCTCTAATGTTATAATAAATAAGCAAATAGCAAAACGAACGGTGATATAATGAAAACGATTTTTGTTTTAACACTCACCAAACTGTTGGCTATGAGAAAAGCTCCAAACATGGCAACCCCATAACATATCAGGAGTTTCTTGGCCTGGGATATAAGAAATTAAAAATATTTGAAATCTGTTAAACGAAAGAATGAATATAGCCACATTTTTTGTTTCTATACAGAGACCTGTGACAAGATTTCATGAAATTAGAAAATTATTTCCTTCAAAATCAAGAAATGTTAAGCACGATCAGTGGCTGAATGGTGACAGTGATTGTTGTGGAAAATTCTGGTACTTTAATGTACTCTTGTCTCAACATCACCATTTTTGTGCCTGATATTCATTGGTGGTGAAGATGATGACATTAAAGTCGTGGGTCAAAGCCGATATGAGATCGATCAATACAGATTGCCGGTATTTTAACAGCTATCTGAACACATTTATTATGGCTTATTATTTTTAAAGATCGTATGGAAGCTCACATTAACATTATGTATGCCCTACTACAATAGGTCTTAAGAATAGCACTAGCACTAATAAAATGATAAAACAAAGATGGGAACACATTGTAAACTTACATCTTCTGTGAAATCATCCAGTGCGCTACCTTTGTAGTCTTTGGAATCGAAACCTGCAAACATACAACAATAAATTGAAAGATGAGTAAACATGAATTAGCAAACTTTGTTATTGCACTCCTCCACAATATGGAGACAACAAGTATTTGAGTGGGTATGTGAGAAAGATAAAACAAATAATTCACATTTTAACTCTTTGTCTGTCCACTTTTTGATATCTGGCCAAAAAAAAATCACCTCAACATGGTTGACAAAATATAGGTTCGAAAGAGGATTGTTAATTAAACATTTCTTTATACCCTGTGCTAATTAATGATTAGCAAAGAACTTTCTCTCTCTCTCTCTCTCTCTCTCTCTCTCTCTCTCTCTCTCTCTCTCTCTCTCTCTATCTATCTATCTCTCTCTCTCTCTCTCTCTCTGGCTATAGCGTGCATACGATGTATTTGGGGGGGGGGGGGGGGGGGGGGGGGGGTTAAAACCTACCCTCACGCTCTTAATCCTTGGTCTAAATCTGAGAAGAAATAAAGCACATATTTTCTTTGATAATGAAGAAGGACAAGGTACAAAAAAAGCTTTCAATAAAACCAGCCCACCGCGCATCTACTACAAAACTTGCACTGACGACTAAGAAGAGAGAGAGAGAGAGAGAGAGAGAGAGAGAGAGAGAGAGAGAGAGAGAGAGAGTGTGTGTGTGTGTGTATGTGTGTGTGTGTGTGATAGAGAGAGAAGAGGAGAGCGAGAGAGAGAGAGAGAGAGAGAGAGAGAGAGAGAGAGAGAGAGGAATGGGGCAGTCAGGGCAGAAAGAAGGACAGATAAAGAAGAGAGGGGGAAAGGGATAGACGCTCCTTACCAAAGACATCAGGATTGAACGCAGTCCTTTCAACGATGAGGAAGTTAAGGATGAAGACCAGGGGTGTTCCCAGAAGAGCAGTGGCCAAGATCCACAAGGCTGTCATGATGTATGTGAAGACCAGGACCTGAAACATTTCAATTTCAACCATCAAATATGTGACCCATAAAAGAAGAAGAAGAAGACGAAAGAAAGAAAGAAAAGACGGAATAAAAAGAAAAGAAAAAGACACCGATGTATTTTAGTCAGTGCTCAGATTACTCAAGGAGATAATGCATAGTACATACTTACCTTTAACTCTGTATAGAAATGTGTGAGCCAGTCTTAAGAGTAGGCCGCCTTATTGTTGTTCTGTACTTAAATGTGTTTGTTTTTTATTTTGTTTTCTGGGATTTTTTGTCTCCCTAGTTTTTAGGATGATCTTTACGCATAATTTTACAAATATACTGTTGGTGACCACCACATACTAAACTTTTCAAGAGGCATGAGTGCCTATCCGAACTCGGAATGCAATTATGGCCTTGAATGAATATTGTTGTAATGAAGATTATTTTGGGTTGTCTTGAGGGTAGATATATCCATTCAACTATGAGATCATAACAATTTGTTTTACCAGATCTGCGAAAAAGTACATGTTGCAAGAAGTAAAATCATTTAGACACTCATAATGGTTTATTTATTTTTGTTTCGTTATCCTTTGTTTTGTATTTTTTTGTTTGTTTTGTTTTGTTTCGTTTTGTTGATCTTCTGCCAATAATCTCTATATTATTTCTCTTCGGAATGCAAATTATTGATAATGTCGTGGTTATTTCCCTTGACAGGTTCAATGGTTCGGTTTTGACAAAAGAACAATAATTAGGTGATTAATAGATGAAAGTAGGCCACTTGTGTGTGAACATGTGGCTTTCGTCAGAAACTACAAGCCAGGAAATTGATTTCATAAAATAATAATATCGTTATTTATCTGTTATCGTTTTTTATCAGCATTGAGAGTCAGCTGGAAAAAGCGGAAACTAAATATTTGATAATGGTTTTATTTGTTTGTTATCGAAAGCAAACAGCCATGGAAGAGATAACACGGTGGCTGTAAAAGAGCATTTTACACCATGTGATCCAAAAATAACCATTGAACATTTTATCATCATCACCATCACCACCATTATCATAATCGTCCTCGTCGAATTCGTGAACGTCGTACTACTACTACTACTACTACTACTACTACTACTACTACTACTACTCCTCCTCCTCCTCCTACTACTACTACTACTACTATTACTACTACTACTACTACTACTACTAATAATAATAATAATAATAATAATAATAATAATAATAATAATAATAATAATAATAATAATTATGCTATTTCTTACCGTTACTACTACTACTACTACTACTACTACTACTACTACTACTACTACTACTACTACTACCAAATTACTATTCTATCTACTCTACTACTACTACTACTACTACTACTACTACTACTACTAACTACTACTACTACTACTACTACTAACTACTACTACTACTACTACTACTACTACTACTACTACTACTACTACTACTACTACTACTACTACTACTACTACTAATAATAATAATAATAATAATAATAATAATAATATTAACAATGCTATTTCTTACCATTACTACTACTAATATTTCTACTACTACTACTACTACTACTACTACTACTACTACTACTACTACTACTACTACTACTACTATAGCTACTACTAACTACTACTACTACTACTACTACTACTACTACTACTAACTGCTAATAATAATAATAATAATAATAATAATAATAATAATAATAATAATAATAATAATAATAATAATATAAAATGCTATTCTTACTACTACTACTGATATTTCTATACTATACTACTACTACTACTTATCTACTACTACTACTACTACTACTACTACTACTACTACTACTACTACTACTACTACTACTATTACTACTACCACTTCTACTACTACTACTTCGGTTCGAGCGTAGCCTTTATCAACTCACAGGCCTGACACTTTCCTAAAAATTATGTTACAATTAAAGAGATGATCACCAAAAGAAAGTAAAGAGTTTGTTGTTAATAATACCCATAGAAACAAATCATCCCACTTGTTGTACTCTTGAATAAAACCCGCAGTTCACTTTCTTTTGGTGATCGTCGCCTTTCACTGGGACGTAATGTTTTGGGCAGTGACAGGCTGAGTTTACAAAGGCTACTGTTCGAGTTATGATGTGAGCATATCCCCCTTTTTTTTTTTTTTTGGAGCTAGAAATCAAACTCCCATTGCTCATATTGATGCGCCGCAGTGCGGCTGACGCCAAGATTATCTCGGTTTTTGCTCGAGATAGATCCTTTTAAAAAAAAAATCATCTTCTAAAAAAAAGTAAAAAGAATTTTTTAAAAAAATTATTCGTTTTATCTTACATCAAAAAGACTTCACTTTTACTTCCAGATATTACCATACAAAATTTTAGTAAACATTGAAATAAAAATACAATTACCTTTATTCATCCCAAAAGGAATTTTTTTCTTTCCTTTGGGTTGATCCCAAATGAAGATCGGAACAACCCAGGCACCAGCTGCGACGCAGCGCCGCAAAGTAAGCTAGGGAAGGCTACACAGCGCGAGGATTCGAAGTAGCTACCTTTTGGGGCACCAGCAAATCATACCGCAGTGCCACGCTGCCCTTTTGTGGGGCACACCTTGATAAACCTATTGTTATGGTGAAATAATACAAACCCCAACTTACTAACGAAAGAGTGAAAATGGAGAGGCTTCGTATGGGAACAAAACAGACAATGGACGTTTCGGGTACAAACCCTTCGTCAGCACAACAGTACACAAATAAACGTGGAGAACAAATAAAATATAATGAAAAATAACTTGTATCAATGGTGGTTGTGCTGACGAAAGGTTTGCACCCGAAACGTCCATTGTCTGTTTTGTTCCCATACGAAGCCTCTCCATTTTTACTCTTTCGTTAGTATTTTACGATCACCGGCTTGAGGCAGCCCCTACCGTTTTCTAAAACCCCAACTTACAAATATATTGAGCCCCTTGGCACACTTGTTTTTGGCGAATGAGTTGAAGACCCGTCTGCTGGTGGGCTCCGAGGACAAGTGGCCCACCACGAGAAACAGGGTGGTAAACACAAACATGCCCGAAGACACTCCAATCAGGGTGTACTCCATGAACCAAAGGCTGGAGAGGGAAAAAAGATAGACATTCGATTTAGGTATCTTGTGATAATCAGCGTGTCAAAACGGTATTATGTCGGAATGAATCAAACCCCGAAATTAAAGTGTATACTTAAAATGATGAGAATTATGATCTGCAATCGAATCAATTGTATTCATTCTCAACCATAATAAAGAGGAAATAGCCCCAAGTTTCATATTTGTGTCTGCGAATTCAATTTCCAGCACCAAGTTCATCCCGACAAAATACCGCCTGCAGACGGCGGGTCATATATTATATTATATAAACTTTTATAGATAGTTGACGTGGTGTACAAACAAACGGTAGGCTTGCACCTAGCAGCTTCAATACATGATAACATTATCGGCCATGGAACAACGCTTATCTTCGGCCAACTAAACTAAAAATAACAAGTAAATAAATAATACCACCCGAGCTACAGATTTGCAGACAAAATCTGTGCTCTGCAGGCGATTTGGAATCCTGTCAAAGTGAGTCGGGTGACATAAAACAGGTACGGAAGGAACAAGTTCGGCCTTTATCCATCATGGCGACCTTAAAGTACTGAATAGGGTCTCTTGACCTCCTCTTGTAAACGGGGAGGTCACCTCTTGTTTTCTCTTATCTTCTTTGAAATTTTAACCATCAGAGAAATCGGCAAGGGATGTTTCCTTTCCTTTCTTTTATTGGGGGGGGGGGGGGGGGAGAGAGAGAGAGAGAGATGTGGGAGGGGGGATGATGACGTTCATTTCGTAAACACGAGCTGTTAAATAATAAACTGATAATATTATAATTACCTAATGCTAGTTTTTATATTGTGATAATTTGAGTGTTTTTCTTTTGTTGGATACTATGCTTGTGTCTGAATCGGTTTTTAAAAATGTTTTAGTTTAGAAGTAAACGTTACATTTATGTAATTTCAGCACAAAAGGGGAAGGAAAAACATGGAAAACAAAATAAATGGACAACTAGATAGCTTTAGAGTTTAATGCATGCAATACCATTGAGTTAACGGATATAACTACATGCCGAATACATGCCGACCAGCCGAAATTTTGAGACTTCCAGATTACGAACTTTTATTTTACAAAATTTTGACACAAGTGAATAAAAAATGCACGGTATTGTACGATGTCACATTGTAATTCTTTTGTAGTACTGTATCTAGGTCTATAATTAGTGCTCACATACTGGTCGGCAACCCATATGCTGATACTGAAGGTAGTTTTAGTCATATGCACCTAAAATAGGAAGACAAAATTGAATAGCTCATATCAGCTGTCTGGCCAAGTGTCTAGTCTGAACCCACCAAAGTCTCACACCGAGGCGGAGTCTTCTAACGTCACATAGTGGGAATAGTGTCACTTGCTGTGCCCTCTATCCTCCATATAATATGATTTACCTTTCTATGATAATTGCTCTGTTAAGTTGTTCTGGGATTGAGATTTTGTCATGGTGGAAATCCTTAGCTGGGAGGGAGACACTCAAATGTTTTGAAAAACTTTATTGCTTTTGAGAGATTTTATTTTTTCCTTGCAAATCATCTTCCCGTTATGCACCATTAAAGTTATACTAAAAAGTTTTGAAAAAAAAGTACTTTGTAAACATTTGAATGTTTCTTTCACAACGAGATTCTTTGTGTCTGGATGGGATTTAAAGTTAATGTCAAATAAGCCACAAGGTGGATTGCTCGTGAAATCTTTTGTTCCCTATCCAGTCTCCTTCGTCTTGCTTTTCCTTTGGTGCTTTTTCAACTTCATATCTACAACTTTTCCTCTATCATCTTGCTTTTAAATGGCGCTAAAGTGACTGAATAGTGTCGGAATCGCCTTAAAATCACTAAAAACAAAATCTCACACAGACCACGGCATATCACCTCCACCAAAAGGGTACACTCAGATCATTCCTAATACTAATACAGAGTCACTAAGAGAGGTGATTTACATTGAAAATAAATACGATATTTCAAAGAAAAAAAAAAACCTCACTCGTATCCGACAATTTCCCATACAAGGAAGTCCCCGGTCAGAGGCAACACATTAGACGACCCTCTGAGTGGCCGGCACAACTGCCCAACATTTACGTCATAATACACGACGACAACTAAAAGAAAGTGAACAGTGATATAATTTATTCAACAGGAACCGCCAATACGGGCATTTATTGTTGCATTAAGCGCAACTTATGACAATAGAATTTTCACTTTCTTTTGGTGTTAGTCGACTTGTCGATTATGAGACTTTTTCATAGCATCGCGTTTGAGACTTTTTGACAAGGTCGAATCCATCTTGTGCGGTTATGTGGTCCTGTGGTATGACACCAGCTTTCGGATCGGAAGGTCCTGGGTTCGAGCCTCGCTAGGCGAATCGTTGAGTCCTTAGAAAAAGGCTCTTTAATCATACTCTCTCACCGCACTCAGGTGTAAAATGAGTACCTGGCCGTTAACAGCGTTGTCTCTGTCGGAAAAAAACTTGTAATATCGCCTAACAGGCGTCATGTCTCGTTCTGCATGTTGCGTGTTGCTGTTGATCAGGGACCCTTTGTAAAGCGCTTTGAGCACGTTTAGTGGATAATGCGGTATATAAAAGCTCAAGTTTTTGTTATTTAATCGATCTATAATATTTGGAGTAGAAGTTTTCTGGCCAATAGTTTAAAATGCGTTCTGTCAGAGTTGGGCAGTATGGACAGAGCAGTAATATTGTGTATGATGACAGAGACAAGGATAGATAAAGATCTCTAAAGACAATGTGTATGGTCCGGATTAGGCCCTAGGGCAGAATGACTGGGATCACAAATGTTTCAACCGCAAAGCGTAATAAGGTGGATGGAGGAAGACGAATGTAAGGTACTGGCAGTCAACTGTGGATTAGGGTGTTGAGTGGTGTGTGTGTGGGGGGGGGGGGGGGACTATAGTGATAGTGATGATGATAATGATGATGATGACGATGATGATGATGACGACGATGAAAATGATGATGATGATGATGATGATGATGATGAAAATGATGATGATGATGATGATGATGATGATGAAAATAATGATGAAAATGATGATGATGATGATGATGATGGTGATGATGATGATGATGATGATGATGATGATGATGATGATGATGATGATGATGATGATGATGATGATGATGATGATGATGATGATGATGATGATGATGATGATGATGATGATGACGACGATGATGATGATTGTGAAAATGATGATAATGATAATGACGATGATGATGATGATAATTTCTTCATACTTACAATGAGTCCGCATTCAGTAGATCTCTTGACCTCCTAGTGGCGATAAGAAGACCTCCGGCCAGACAACCAATCCCTAGCAGCTGGACAATCCAGGATAACAGGGATCCACAAGGGACCACGGACATGCATTTTAGGGTCTTCTCACAGCAGTTGTCGCTACGACCTGTTGAGACAAATAAAAAAGATAAGACACCGTTTTAAATCTTTCCGTAGCTGTTATCAGGATTTGAGGATTTGATGATATTTGCGACCCACTGGTCAATCTGGCATGTATTATGTCCGAAAGAAAAAATTGAAGAAAACCGAGTTTAACCAGTTAACTGCCTAACTCTCTTCGAGAAGTCTCAGGTTTGAGAGTTTTAGCCAAGATGAGAGTAGGCTACTTAAATCGATCGATAATTGAAGGAAGACTGTTTTGTTAATACACGAGTTTTTCCAGGGTAGTGCAATTAACTGGTTAAAGATAAAATGGTCAGAAAGAGTTAGGAACAGAACCAGCGCTCCTCGATGAAAGCGTTTAAGCCTACGTGCACTTATTTGCAGGTCTGATAACCAAATTCCTTAAGGGCTATTTGTTGTAATAGAAATCTTTAAAAATGACCCCAAATATGATCAATTACAACAATGTTAAACTAGGCTCATAAGTGGGTTCGGATGTCAGACCTGCATATATGTACACGTCGGTATAAGCTAAATTATTTTCTGAGCCTAGCTTCCAAATCAATTTTCTGTATCATGGTTCACTCTGTCATTATACCGTTTTGGGAATGTTGGCCACATTTATGTAACTAATCAGTTGTTTTTTATAAATAGATCATTATTCGGAGTAACAGTTAGCGGGAATAACAGGAGCGTAGAGTGTAGGATGGAACTCGGGTGTGGATGGGTATGTAGACGAGTATGTCAGATAATATATGATAGATAAGATGAATTACAATGTGTTAAATACGCGGTCTCCGCTGTGAAGATAGACTTGGTCAAGCGATCTTTAAGTACAAAGAAAGAAAGAAAGAAAAAAGAATCTTCATACACATATCATCTGTTTTATTTATTTTAAAATATTTAATCTCGTTCTTACTATTTATTATACTTTTGATAAGCGGCACTAGCATTAATTCACATCTAGATAGATCAAGTTTATAAAATCATTTTTTTTCTATTTTATTATTTCAAGCTCGAAAGCAAGCCACACCTGTTGCGAAAAGCACGTTAAATTTATAACTAGTTCATACCAAGAGTACCAACTTCACTTTGTTGTTGTTGTTGTTGCTGTAATCCCACAAATTACATCGTATTTATCAACTCACAATGGCATAAATGGTACATTGTTTGTCAGCCAATAATAACCAATGGAAAGTATTTGGAAAAGACCCATCCACTACAAGCATTGTGGTAAACAAGTAAACAAGATTAGCAAGCCGTTGCGTCCATCAACGAGTGAGCACACAGCTCAGGGTTTTTCTCCATAACAAAACACAAAGATGTGTTGTCCTAAGAGTATTAAATTAAAATATCGAGAGGAAAAAAAATCAATATTATAATATTAAGGATGGTGAAGTAAGGGTGAGTTGACATTTTGTTATAGTAATAACATAATGTATACTGACAAACTCTGAGAAAACACTATTTTCCAAAAAGTGTCCAACAAAAGAACAACATACGATTACTTCAAGTATCGATTGAAAAAGATTATTCCCAACTCGTCAAAAAGTCTAAAACATGAGACACTTCTTTCATGTCTTAGGTATAAGACTTTTTACAAAGATGAGGATCAAGGGTAGTTTCATTCGATCATTATTTGGAGAAAGTTTTCTGGCCAAATTTTAAAAAAGTGTTTTGTTAGATTATGGAAGTGTACGAATGACGATGAATGTCATTCGCCTTGATAGAGATTGAGAATGTTAAAGTCGAGTTAATCAATGAATGAGCTGATGGTGAATGTCAATAGCCAATGGAGAGAGGGAGGACAGGGAGAACGAGTCAGCTAGAGGATGAGGGGTAGGTGGCGAAGGAGAGGGATATATATATATATATATATATATATATATATATATATATATATATATATATATATATATAGAGAGAGAGAGAGAGAGAGAGAGAGAGAGAGAAGAGAAGAGAAGAGAGAGAGAGAGAGAGAGAGAGAGAGAGAGAGAGAGAGAGAGAGAGAGGAGAGTTAAAAAGGGAAATAAATTAATCTTCCCCCTCTCTATTCTCTTCATAATCCCTATGTTAAAAACAATACAAAATCAAAACAATACTGTTGTTTATGTCTTTAATGCAGATGTAAGGCTTAAAGAGCATACATGGTCATTAAAAAATGACTGAGATATACCGAAACGTGCGAGTGGAAAGTACGTAAACGCCCAAAGAGTAATTTTTGTCGATCGCGAGCACTATTTATTTGTTAAGTTTTTGAAAGCCAATTAAAACAGAGTAAACGTCACAATAATCACTTGAAAATCAACAATCCCATTGGTAATATAGAAAGGAAAGTAGAACAACAAAGCGTTGCAGTCGACCGCCCAAGGAACGACTTGTAAGACTTTCCAATACGTTTTGCCTGTACGTTTATCAATTCTAACATGTTGATGAGAGCAACAAGATATACCCTATCAGCAGCGTTTTACCACTTGATTGGGATATTAATCACTTTAACAATAGTATAAATAAAATATAAGACAAGTCAGAGGTATGAGTTACGGAACGACGAAGCTCTTCGTCGGACATCCGAAGGCAAGTGAAAGCAAGATAGACGACCAAGCAGACATGTATGGCAGAAAACAGACATAGAAGAGGAAGAGTTCTTTTAGTCCATATTTTGATGGAATATATCCGGAGAATGATATCGACGCCCTTTTACATATCTTTATCTTGCATCGCTGCCTTTCCGTACAACCTATCAATTTGACACTCATATTTCCAAAGACCTTCGATTCTCACTCACAGCAGTATTATTTCTCCTTATCAAAATTGATCTTCATCAACTTGTGCAATTTAGCAAGTAAGTTCTATGGTCAAAATAATCATTTTGAATATTTGAAACAAAGATAAAAGTGAGTTGGGCCATTGGCAGATTTTATTGGAGCGTCATAAGACAAGTAAATGTTCCAAACTATTAAATTGCCTGCTTGGCGATAGAGACACTTTATAATATAATAATATATTACGCCAGCCTTGCTACTTAAGTCAGAGAAGTTCGTGAATAATAGAGGTAGAAAGATGGAGGCCCGGGTGGAAAGGAGGATGGATAAATATTATGGAGATGCAACCCTCATAGACAGAGACAGGCTGGTGGCTCATAATCGATAAAACTGTCGTAACCCGATCAAGTATTCATCCTCTGTGGTGGGGGAGATGGAGATATTTCATAATATTCCAATTAACTGTTTGCTGTATAATTTAGTACAGACCAGTTTTGAATATTCTCCACATTCCTGTTCGTTATAGACTTTACAGCAATATAGCTAACGGAGAAAGAAAAATAGAAGGAATGCACATTTAAGGTCACAATCAAAGGCAATGTTTAGGCGACAAGTAAAATATTAACCTTGACATCAGAGATCCTCTCACCCAGTGACAAAGTTACAAAAATCAACACATACTTTTTAAGCAAGAGGTTTTCAACCCAGGGTCAAAACCACAACCCCTTACTAGCCTTATCTGTTCAACCAATTTAAGAGACTTTTAACGTGATATTATGAACAAAGTTATATTTCTTTTAAATATCAAGAATTGAACAAAAGAAATCTATCATTGGTCAAAAATTGAAAATGGATGACCTGACGTGGCCTGTCCAGAATGTGATATTAGCTGGTATTTTCCCGTAATATTTCGTTCTTTGTTTGGTGATTATTAGGTTAACAATTTAAAGATATGACGAATTTTACACTGATTTTAATACAACAAAATAAATAATTTAAGCTTTTCACTGTGAGATAAGCCCCCCAAAAAGGCAGTTCAAAGTTATCTAAGTGCAGGTTGCAAAGTGCGATATAACGAAGGTTTTTTAATAAGAGTATAGCACATAGCACCAGA
Organism: Berghia stephanieae; assembly: GCF_034508935.2. NCBI lineage: Eukaryota > Metazoa > Mollusca > Gastropoda > Nudibranchia > Aeolidiidae > Berghia > Berghia stephanieae. The sequence continues at coordinate 70,378,951 of NC_088363.1, forward strand.
AGCTACCAGAACCTAAGAGTGTGAAATATAGATGATTGGCAATTTAATACGGAGGTATTGATTATTTGTTAGTTAAAAATGACAAAAAGAAAAACAAAGCAACAAAAAAAAAAAAAAAAAAAAACAAAAAAAACAAAAACAAAAATTAAAAACATACAAACAAAACAAAGGTAGACAATAACAGAGAACGACCCCCCCCCCCCCCTCCCCAAACAAAAAAAAAATAAATAAATAAAAAAAAATAATAAAGCAACAGTGTTAAAATAAACACAGAGATCAGCAACTCAATGCAAACATGACGCGCTAAGCAGACCATAATGCGTACCATTTGGATTCGTTTAAAATCTCGTTAGATATAACCAAACTTCTCGTATATTAGAATCATAGCATCATGATAGATGATACATACTGAAATAATATGAATATGGCATTATATCCTCGACGAAGACATTCCTTCAATACAACATTGAATGGACTGTAATCCACATAGAAATCAAAATATAAATGAAAGTAAACACAACTTCAAATTATTGTGTATACATCGATGATACTGAGAAGATACTAAGTTCCCTGTAGCCAATTGCAGACTCCAGACTTGCAATGTTAATAACGAAGAAAATCAAACTACCGCACTAAAACTCATGGCAAAAGTCGATGTGCTATTGGAAGGCACACAGCAGAAAATTCCACTACACGATTACGACACATCATCATCACCATCATCATCGTGTTTGTTTACGTCTGGTGCCAACAATGCAATTATCGTTTTATGACTACACCAATTAAAAATCCCAATATACCCGCATCGCGGTGTTGGATCTATTAAATCATGGAAACAACATAATATAGACGGTTGTTTTCACTGCTTATCCATTTCTGCCGCCATCTGACAAAACATTATTTTCACTTTTGGCCATAAAACTTTTTACTTCAAATATTGGTATCTAGAGTGGAATGGCGTTTAATCAAATTCCAAAAGTGTCAAATTCAAGACTTCAAAATTAAATTTCAAGTTTGAGGCTTCGTGACAAGTTGAGGCAGATCAATAGATAGGTAGTTTTCTGGACAAAATGAAATTTTTAAAAAATGTTATATCAGACAACGTGAGAAATTTTTTAAATTGTCAGGCTACGACAGTTATCATGTTTCATAAATTAATAACGGGATTACCCGATACGTCAAACTTGACATTTAGTATTCAGAAGTATAGTTGTGTACTCATATTCATCGTCCATAAATTATGACCACTCACACTTCCTTGTTTTATAATAGTATATCTAAACGAAAATAAAACAGTTAATCGGTGTAGCACACTGCACACTACCAACGATAATCACCACTGCACACTATTGATGTTAATCAACAATTAAATGCATATTTAACTTTTGTAACGCTTGAGTGAATATATTTATTATTAATTACTCTTGAACGACAGCACAATAAAAAATAAATTTGAAAGTGCTCGAGGAAAAAAGATCTTGAAAATTCCTCTTTGTTTTTCCATTCTATTTCCACACTTAAATGCATTTGTTTGTAACTGGGCTGCCTTAAACTAACTAAGCACCTTTTTGACCGTGCACTTCAAACTGACACCTAACTCGTCGAAAAGTCTTAAAAATGACTATTTAAACTGATGCGGCATCTTGTTTTGTCTATCACTAAAACATGAAGCAAACGTTTTCTGACCAAAAATAAATGAGTCAGAAAGAGATATGTCAGTGTATGATAGTCAAGTATACCTCGGACTAATACCGTATACAATTGCAAACACTTGAATTAAAGAGACATAACCTTGCCCGGATACTCTGTGATATGAATACACGCGATCATCTTATTCAGATATATCCTGCTACTTAACGAGAGCGGTAATAACAGTACGAAGTGACATCCATTGAAATAATCATTCTTACTCACTAAGGTGACTCGTCTGTCGTTTTGAAATTTATCAATTCTGAACATTGAATCGGATGTTTGGTTAACAACTATTAAGCTTAAAGGCCTTTTCAGAACATAAAGTTTAATATAACAGCTTTATTGGTGTAAATCCTTATCTCAAACATGAATTGACTTGTAAGCCTTTGGGATTAATATCATCGTTCCCTCCATCACGATTTGACCACAAGATGTCTCAAACTGAAGGCCATGCATTAACAACCATCAAACATTACATTTGTATAGGTCTTCCTATATTCTTTTTGAAAAATGTATTTAAGATTAGGCACTAAATTCGCGTAGTAAGTCATGCCAGGAAAGTTAAATATGTAAAAACGCGATTGACATTGTCTCTACATCACTCGTACCCAGCCCCAATTCTGACTTATTCTCTGCGGGAAAAAACACTCCATAATTCACGTATTTAAAGTTTTGGCCAAAAAACTCGTCCTTGAAATATCGATCGATAAAAATTACCCTCATCCTGGCAGAAACTCTCAAACATGGGACTTCAAGTCAAGTTTGAGAGTTTTTGCTGAGATGAGGGTCAGTTTAACCGAACGATATAAATTGAAGGATGTGTTTTCTGGCCAAAATATTAATTTGCCAATTTTCAGACCATGGCAGAAATCTCCTTTTTACTGTTCCTCTTTTTGATATTTGCAATTACTATGTACAAACGTAGAGTGATTCCAAATATACACACCGCTTAAGGTGAAGCTTTCAGACCAAATTACCTCGACAATTTAAACAGAGCAGTAACTTTACGGACGAACAAAATGAATGGGAATTTCTCGTGGATAGGATTGTAAAAGTAAGATGGTATTGATGCAAAGGGTTTAGTTTTTAAAAAATCAAAACAAGCCGGATATAACATACCAACACACAAAACTATGAGTAACCTTAAACGTTTATAGTCTGAATATTAGAAATAGGCGTGAACTACTGAAAAGAAAATAAACGTGGCTAAAAACAAGAACAAAAAAGCTGAGTGACGTCAATTTCGATCATTCTTTACAACGAACGAGAAGCTTGCGGCGTGTAAGAGTGAAATCAGATTGATATGGAATTCAAGGGTAAGCAAATTAACTAAACGCAATTCTTTCTCTCCATCTTCATCGTCGTCATCATCATCATCATCATCATCATCATCATCTTCATCTTCATCAACAACAACACAACCTCCACCACCAGGACCATCATCTCTCTATTGCATCAATAATCTAGCTCATGATGTATTTTGTGTTATCTTTTAAAATATACTGTTGAGAAATATAATTACTTTTCTCTTGCATGTTTATAAGACCGAAAACTGAAGTTGTAAGCAATTATGCTCTATAAAAGCTGCACTATTAAATCAATTTATTGAAAGTCTACGAATGACTACAGAATTACGAACACACCACACAAATTATGATAATTGACAAAGAAAATATACTGAAATGCATCATGTTTTAACCATTAATATCTGCTTCAAATATAATCAGAGTATATTTTAAATCAATAATATAAAGAGGACTTTCGTGTAGTCCGTCTGTTTACAACAATTATATGCAATTTGAATCCTTTGTCCGTAAAATATTCAAACAACGGGGCAGTCTAATAGTATTCTACACACAACCTCAAATTAAATAATGTACACAGGAAGTTTCAGGTAAACCTACATGGAATTATGTGCAGGTCTGATAACTCAATTTCTTATGGGCTTATTGTTGTCATGGAAGTACTCTCAAACCAACGCAAAATATTGTCCATGACAACAATGTGAAACCAAACCCATATTATTTTCTCACGGTTATCCGACCGGCAAATATGTACACGTTTCGTTAAATGGTTATAACCAACATACAATATATTGGCGTATTCTGGCAAAACAATTTTTGTTTTCATTCAGAACAGAACATTTCAGAGATCGATCAATTGAAATACCCCCCCCCCCACCCCCAAAGAAAAAAAAGCAATTTTAATTGATGTAAATGAAGTAAAACTTATTTGGTTAAAACTGTTAAAATATTTTGTCAAAATACGGACATATGTAATCGAGAATTGCAGTTAAAGACTTGAATACTAATACACAACAAGATCTAAATATCTTTTTAAAAGGATAATTACATGGGTGGCTCTCAGCATATTCACTGCTCATTGAGAAGTCTAGTGGAAGGTCAAAAACCAGTGAGAAAAACACAGCATTCGATTTAAATTCTTTTCGTTTCTGTCGTAAAACTATCTAGATTGAAATCAATTCGAAATGAATCAATAATTTTCTTAATTATCCAAAGTGAGAGCTAATTTCACAATTCTCAAACGCATAAAACATTATTCTAATCCGAGTTAGGATAAAACATAGTTACAGAAAACAATGTCACAACGTTCCACTGTAAAGCAAAGACAAAAAACAAAACGTTGCACATCACAGGGGGGCGGACATCCATCAACACAATTCGACATTCGACCCCAATGCTATTTTTACTAGCCATCACATTCACAACGTAATGCTGAAGAGATGAATACGACGACAGGAAGACAGTTTGAGTTCGGTGTAACTAACTGCTTGCATTGTTTTGGGACATCTTAATTTGTTCGGCTAAAAGACTATAAAAACGAACGTCTCCCAATCCAAACACACACACACACACACACACACACACACACACACAGAGAGAGAGAGAGAGAGAGAGAGAGAGAGAGAGAGAGAGAGAACGAAAGATAAATAGATAAATAGATAGAGTGTGTATGTTTGTGTGTTCGTGTGTGTCTGTGTGTATGTGTGACATGATGAATGTCAGTGATTGACCAACAGACCGGATGAACGTGTTTTGTTTGCACAGCCACAGAATACCTCGACTATGACAAGATTTGAAAAAAAAATAATTACATTAACTCGTCGGAGGAATGAAAAATGGAATTACAGCGGATAACTTATTCATCAAACTCATAACACAATCACTTTTGATAATAGTCTCTCTCTCTCTCTCTCTCTCTCTCTCTCTCTCTCTCTCTCTCTCTCTCTCTCTCTCTCTCTCTCTCTCTCTCTCCCTATCTCTCTCTATCCATATCTCATTCAATCCATGCCTTTTCAGTATCTCTCTCTCACTCTCTCTCACACACACCACAAAGACACACACACACACACACCTACACACTCTCCCCTCCACCCCCACCCCCCTTCCCCAACTATCTGCTTGCAATCTACCACACTTTTTAAATATCGTTTTACTGTTTAAAGGGCAGATAACCTCAATCTTTGTGTTTTAACATTCAACACAGCATGTAAGACGTAACTATATTCACACTTTAAAAATCAATCATTAACGATTACAAGTAAATAGTGTTGTTTTTTTCATTTGATTTTTTTTTTTTTTTTGAGTGGGGAAGGGGGAGGGGTTATTTATTTTAATATAAATGTCCTTAAATGTCCTTTGAGGGGTGACCAAACAAGAAAAGCATATAGAGAGTTAAACGCATTTCCTCCATTGTTGCCTTTTTGGCTTAGTATCCTACTTCAACCAATGACAATCCAGTTGACATCATCTCACAGCTCGCTAGTGTTTAATGTCAACATCCGGTGGGACTTGCACTCGAGTAATGAATGTAAACACAGCCTCAGTTTGTAAACAAAAAAGACCTAATCGTGAACTTTCCAGGGTAAGAGCTGCAACTTTCCATTGATGTGTGGAGGTTAAAAGTCACGGGCCAAAAGCTTTGACATCAAATGAATGATTGTTGGTTTAGAGGATAAGGAAAATGAGGAATAAGAGAACATAAAGAAAGAGGAGGAGGAGGAGGAGGTGGAGGAGTGGATAAGAAAGAAAAAAGACAATGAAGAAGACAACAAAGAACAAGAAGAAAAGGAGGAAGAGGAAGAAGAGAAAAAGAAAAGAATAGAATAAAGAGGACAATAACGAAAAGGAGGAAATGGCGTGGATATGGAAGAAGATGAAGGGGAGGATGAGCAGAAGGAGAAGGAGGAGGAGGAGGAGGCGGAGGTGGTGGTGGAGGAGGAGGAGGAGGAGGAGGAGGAGGAGATAATGGTGGTGGTTGTGGTGATGGAGGCTGGAAGAGGAAAAGGGCGTTTTGAGAAAGTAGTGGTGGCAGAATAACGAACACGCTATTGACGACAAGGAATTACAAATTCACCGCAAAAAGAAAAATCATGAATTTGTTTCGAAATGATATTATATAAACATCTAGAATGGAAACTATCGTAAAAACATCTAAACTATCAAGTCACGGGACAAAAGTCTCCACCATCGTTTCCAGGACATCTTTGAGAAATTAGGCTAGTCAGATAATTTTGTTTGCATTGTTTCAGGATTCATATTGTAAAATTACAAATGAATTCTAATGAATGCGATCATGAATCGAGCATGGCTAAGCCTTACACAGAACACTTCTTCTATCTATATTATTATATGGAACCAACAAAAAGCATTTCACAAAATATTCTGGACCAACAGACAAAAGATCGATATGAACGTATTTACATGTCTGGAAACCAAGCATCCTTTAGGTTTTGTTGGGTTTTGTTTTGCCGTCTCTCGAATGAAAAATAACAGTTTATGCTGATTTTAAGACATGTCTCGATTCAAATAATAACAAAAATATAGACCCGATCTAAATCATTTTCATCCGATATGTAAATTATGCGTACTCGTCTGTCCTAATTATTATTTTTTTCAAAAGGTGACATTTTACATTTTATAAGCCCAAAATCGACTTAATGTGCTCAATTCGCTTCACGAGGGGTCCTAAGCCAACAGCAACGTTTGACAAATAGAATCAGACATGGGGTATCTAAGACACTATTGCAATTTGAACAACCTCTTGGTTAATTAAAATGTTTCTCGTGAATTTTACAAACAAAATGCGAGGGGGCAGGCGGGCTTACCCCGAAAATTCAGTTGGTAGAGCACTCGCCTAATAAGCAAAGGGACCGGTATCCATCCGGACATTTAAGTAGCTGACTTTTAAAACGCACTAAGTCCCATTTTCACCATTCAAAGAAAACCGCGATTCTTCTGTGCCTCATAAAACAATACCCAGAGTGTTTTGAAACTATATTTTCCCTAGGGATTCTAAGGAGTTCAGAAGATAGCTTAAGAATGTTAACTCTTTTTCTATCAGGATGTTAGAACGTTTTGAAAGTCAGTTACTCATTTTTTTCTGGACCCCATGTCCACCTAGCAGTGAGTAGGTTGCTATTAGATTATTGTATAAACTATAGTAGTCACACAAAATCTCTCTCTCTCTCTCTCTCTCTCTCTCTCTCTATATATATATATATATATATATATATATATATATATATATATATATATATCTTTATCCCCTCTTTCCCTCCCTCTCCTTTATCTATATATCCCCCCCCCCCCTCTCTCTCTCTCTCTCTCTCTCTCTCTCTCTCTCTCTCTCTCCCCCCCCCCCTTTCCCCTGCCTATAAGCAGCTTCAAAGTTCCTGAAATTCAAAGTAAAAGGAAAGAGGTTTGACAAGACATTATAATGATTAATTTAGTATCTTTAATGTCTTTCTTATATCTAAAGCCAGAGCTACATTTAGCTTTGGGGCGAGGGGGGGGGGGGGGTCAAGAATATCAGAGATAGAGCTAACATAGATCTTTGTGGGCGAAAAGAAAAGAAGAAAATCCTTTGAGGAATTTTCACTGTCATTCGTTCTGCTGATTGTGTATGATAAATGAATGTACATGCCAAAATCTTCATGCTTTAATAGTTATAACAATAGGTTGTTTTACCAGATTAGTAGAACCTTTGAACAAAACATTAGACTTCAATGCAAGCATGTCAATTTTGTGACCTATCGCCTCCACTGTCTATTATGTTGGGTTGATATATATATATATATATATATATATATATATATATATATATATATATATATATATATATATATATAGGGTATGGAGAAGTGCCAGAGATGTTGGGTTGAACCAGGTGACGAAAAGGGGTTTTAAAGTTAACATGGCCATAAATGCAAGCTTTTATCAGTTTAAAGAACTATATTCATTCTCCTCAATTACAAAGAAAACCCTTAACAGAATTATTTTTTTCTGGACTTAAACAATCAGGTTTTTTTTAAAATCCAAACCATTCCGACATAATACCGATTTGAGGCCACATTTGATGAGACAGCTACTAATTTCCTTTTGACAAGGATGGCAAGAGTTGTTAACCATCAACAAACTTTGAGTGTCAATAGAGGACCAAATCGTTCGCAATAATAATAACAGTGCGTTAAAAAAATTATGAGGAAAAGTATCTAGCTATATTTTGATAAATTAAAATGACATCCAACTTGACAAAAAGTCTTCCCAATGTCAAAAACCAGATAATTTGTTAAAGCGCCAGTCGTTGCTGGCAAATTAGACGTTTCGGCATGGAATAAATAATAACAGTTTTTTAAAGATTGATAACAACAATTTGGAACTTTGGGTAAATTATGAAACTTCATTACATATTTCAAAAATAATAACATTACAAACAACAATAATAATAATAATAATAATAATAATAATAATAATAATAATAATAACAACAACAACAATAACAACAACAAGAGCAACAATAACAACAACAGCAACAACAAAGTAACGACAAAAACGTCAACAAGGACAACAACGACTACAATAAAGAAGTAAAAGATGGAAATGAGAAGAGAATCCAAAGACGACGACGACGACGACGACGATGGCGATGACGACAACTAATAAAAACATCAAACAAGCATCACCTTTGGCCAGTCTCCTACAACTCACAAAATCACAAACATGATGTATAGACTTAGAACGAATCGCTCCATCAGCACAGCTAACGATGTTATTACTTATTACCATTTCCCCGACACCTATCATTAAGCTGGGAAAAGACACTACATCAAAAGCCTGCAAGTCCAGTCTCATTCTAATCTTATCACCATCACCCTAATCATGATCATTATGAATAGCTTTTTCACACTTGGGACCATCATTATAACTGGCGTTTCTTTTTTTTATTTTAGTTTTATTTTTTGTTTGCTTGTTTTGTTTGGGTTCTTTTTCTTGGGGGGGGGGGGGGGGGGTGGCGAGGGGTTGTTTTCCAAAATCACAAGAGCTCATTATTTATTGACATACTTATAAACTAAACTATGGGTGGAAGCTTTTTGGGTTTTATTTCTTCTGTGCATACTGATCCTAACTATAATAGCCGTCAGCGAAAATGCAAGTAGGAGAAGAGTATCATCGAGCCAGACTGATAAAAGAAGAAGAAGAGAAGAAGAGAGAAGAAGAAAGGAAGAAGAAGAAGAGAGAAGAAGAAGAAGAAGAAGAAGAAGAAGAAGAAGAAGAAGAAGAGAGAGAGAGAGGAGGAGAGGAGGAGAGAGGAGGAGGAGAGAGAGGGGAAAGAAAGAAGAAGAAGAGAAGAAGAAGAAGAAGAAGAAGAAGAAGGAAGAGAGAGAAGGGAGAAGAAGAAGAAGAAGAAAGAAGAAGAAGAAGAAGAAGAAGAAGAAGAAGAAGAAGAAAAGAAGAAAGAAGAAGAAGAAGAAGAAAAGAAAGAAGAAGAAGAAGAAGAAGAATCGTAGGTATGAAAATGAAAAAGTAGAGCCATTTCATTTCATGGGGAGGAAATAGTTGCTAATCCGCCATCTCAACCGGATTTAAAAAGCTTGACTGGGGACATGGCCAGTAATCAAAATAAGGTTAAATTCTACTACAATTACGACATGAAGACTAAATCTTGACCCGACAAACAAGTTGATCGATAGAAATCTAAATCGATATTGGATAAATCAACAACTCGCTCAGAAATAGAAAATGCGATGTCATTGATACGAGTGTTGGGTGAACAAATATAGTAGGAAATAGAAACCCCTTTCCTTTCACATTCGTCAACAGACCATAGATAGACCATTGAATTTTGACGAAGTAAGAGTTGCCAGATTGTTTTATTAGTTCCTATGTATTTTTGGTTAGTAAAAACCCTACAATAGTAGTTTGTGGGCACAATAAAATCATGATTATCAATTCTAATTTTATGGTTTACATAAACCATATCGTTGCTTACATTACTTTGTCATTTCAAAAATGATTTTTTTTGTTTAACAGGCAACCATCAATAAAAAAATAACTGGTATGTATTCTGATTTCCATAGAGAATGCGGATAGGATGCCAGTGGAACGAGAGTTGGAAGAATAATTTTATCGATAGGAAAAATATACCCTCTTCACACTCGTCTATCGATGCGTTTGGAGAAAAATGGGGTCACGATAAATATTCATAGGTTGGGCATTCAGGATCTACTCTATTCGATAGATTCTTTTTTCTATAGAGCAGTAAAGTTAGGTGCCCCAAACGTAAACAAAGGTCGAGAAGCACGTGGCAAACCACATGTTCCTGTCTTGACAGCTCACGTTCCAATGTAAATAATAGAAAAAAATAACCTTTAAAATGTGGCTGTTAGGTGGCAAAAGAAACACATATTCATAAATACTCGATCATGCATCAAATAATGTCTAGATATGGATATTTTATGGAACAAAAGGTAAAATTTTCTAAAATTTATCAAAAGTTACAGTCTATCTATTTTTAGACCAGAGCAAATTATTGCGCTGGTGTGAACAAAACGAGAATTATTCGGAGCCTGATTTTCAGAATAATTTAGCCTTATATTATTATTTCTGCAACTGTTAGATTTTATGTAAACATATTTTCAATACAGAAAGTGGATTGCCTACAACTC
>NC_088363.1:70394610-70414610 GCF_034508935.2 Berghia stephanieae
AGGAAAGAATAGGAGTGTGTGTGTGTGTGTGTGTGCGTGTGTGTGTGTGTGTGTGTCCATTTGTGAGTGATAATGACTCTTGAGAGAGACTGGATGGTAAAAGAGAGAGATAGATAGATAGATAGATAGATAGATAGAAAGAGAGAGAGAGAGAGAGAGAGAGAGAGAGAGAGAGAGAGAGAGAGAGAGAGAAAAGGGGGGGGGGGGGTGTGTGAAAGGCCATATTCTGATGTTGCCAGTCAGCATTCATTTGGGAGAAGGGGTAAACACAAAACAGCCGGGCGGGATTTGACATGAACCAAACAGGAAATTAAAGGAATGAAGTGGATGCTGAGAAGGAAACAGCGGCGGCAAAGGGAAGCAACCCAATTTAAGTCTTGCCTTTAATAGTAGACTGTTTCAAAGAGGTATGAGAGTTAAAAGTTGAATATTTTAATAATTTTATGATATTGGTCACAAGCAACAGGAAGTTCAAGTATAATATACTAAAATGTCGGATGAAAAGATTGTGGGGGTGGAGGGAGAGAGAGAAAACAAAAGATTTAAAGGGGAACTGAGTATAAAACAAAATAAATTAAATTACACTTCTTGTAGTAGATAGAGCCAAGACACGAGTAATTATTCCACAGGAAAAAGCGGGCGATGCATTGGCTTGTGATGTTCAGTGTGGTGTAGCTACTTATTACGGATCTGGTCACAGCAAATCAACCATTAACCTGTGATATCTCCGCGTTCTAAACAATTTACAATCTCCACATTTGTGACCAATTGTCTCAAAACGGTATTATGTTGGAATGAACACAATTCTTAAAAAACGTAACTTTTAAAATTTTGAGATTAAAAAAAAAAAATATTGGAGCTAAAATAAACGGCATCATTCAGGTCAATGACTGTTTTTTTCTCTTAAACTTCAAAATACACAAATTTCTAAATTCTAGCCATTATGACCTGAAACTCAATTATCTCTTAGTTGAGTCCTCACTCACCTTTTCTTACTGCACTCAGATGTAAAATGAGTACCTCTTGCCGCTAAAAGCGTCTGTGTCGAAAACAATTGTAGCAGTGCTTTAAAGGTATCAGGTCTCGTTCTACAAGTTACAAGTTGCAGTTGGCTTGGGGCTTCTTGTAAAGCATTTTGAGCACTTTTAGCGGATATTGCGCCCTTTATAAACGCTCCTGGTTTTTAAAAGATTTATCTTTCGTCACTGTAATCCCTTTCATAGTGCCATGCATGGCGGCCGATATATTCTTTGAACATAGAAACAGAACAGTATATAAGTAATGCTTTATATTATGTCCACCCACCAATACGGTCAACAAACAAGAGCTATTTAACAACGTAATATCCACTAAATGTGTTAACAGCGCGGAAGCCAACATCAACACTTCACACATTGGATGAGACATGCATGACACTTGTAAAGCGCTGTGACAATTGCCGATCGACACAACGCTTGTCATCAGACATGTAATCATTTTACACCGTTATAAGGACTCGACTTTGCACAACCCACAGTGGAAAACGAACCTGAGACCTACAGCTATGTTTGAGAAGAGTTCATGAAGATTTTAAAAATTTTATAGTCAAAACAACGCTCAAAATCGGTTTCTTAATTTCAAAACAACTTGATGGGTCGGAGACGGGCACAAAACAGACAAACCCAAACTCTAAAGTAGATCAGGTGTACTTTAATGAAATTATTATAGGGACAATATTTATAAAGCGACCGAAGATTGAAAGTTCCTATATTTTCAAATTTCTCTATCTATCCTTAAGGTTTTTCTATATAGCTTAAGATAATGTTTGGAGTTATACCACATCAACATTTTCTGAATCTGAATCTTCCTTTAATGTCCACCTTCACTCATGAAGATTTTATCATGAACAATAAAATTAAGTTGAATATTCAGCAAATAAATCTAAAGTGGGAGCAGATGTAACAGTACGATGTTATTTGTTATAATCTGTGATGGTTCTGATATAAAATGAGAATTTTATGTCTTTGGTGGATGTCAGGGGACTGAAACTGTCCATGTGGGAAGTCCTGGGTGTTCGTGTTAGTGTTTGGAGGTCAGGATTTGAAATCGCCACAAGGTTGTTCTATAGCATGGTCAGGTGTGCTGCTTTCCTCCAAGTTTGGAGTGACTTCCATTCAAGTTGATAAATCATGCTGCTCACACTTGATGTTTTCTCATAATGTCCCGTAACAAAACGAGCAGTTTGTCTCTGTGCTGCCTCAAGTTTATCAACGAGATGTTTTGTGTGTGGGTCCCAAACAGTACATGCGTATTCAATTTGTGGTCGAACTAATAATTTGCAAGCTAATGGTTTGACGCTTGTTGATTTAATCGTTAAATTTCGTCGGAGGAAACCCATGGTCCTATTTGCTTTTGTTATGATGTTGTTGATGTGCATTTTGTTCTATTTGATGAATCAACTTGATGGTTATCTTACGCCAATATCATCAGTGGATGTTCCGACTAAATACATCCTTTTCTCTTTATGACTCGGAACACTGACGCAAATTCCTATGTTAAGTGTTTAGCTAATATCAAGAGATAACATTTAATGCTGCGATAACGGTTTTCGACTGTGGAAAGACTCGGACTAGCTGCTGTGGTTTCCAACAGAGATCTAAATGAGGCTAGAAACCTTCAAACTGCATCTAAAGCTGCACCAGGTAGAATTTGATGAGCAAGTTTGGCATTTCAATGGCGCGACATCGTCATGGTTATGCGCTGTAGAAATGTTAAATCATATTATTAAAGTCAGGCCTAAATAATCTAACATTTTAAATACTGTTTGGTATACAAAAATATTCTTCCGTAATCCCGATACCAATTTATACATGTTTTGTAGTAAAAGCATTGTATAGCATACAGATTTTGAGCGTTGTTTTGACTATAAAACTTTTTAAAATCTTCATGAACTCTTCTCAAACATAGCTGTAGGTGGGGTTGTGCAAAGTCGAGTCCTTATAACGGTGTAAAATGATTACATGTCTGATGACAAGCATTGTACAGCATACAGAAAACCAACCCATAAAAATTTCAAAACAAAAAATAAGTAAATTGTACTTTCAAACGACAATAATATACGCCATAATAGCCAGAGGTGAAAAGAGACTTAAAAGAAAAGAAAATTTTAAAACATTAATCCAAAGTATGTTTGGCATATTTCAAAATGACAAAAAATGGAGACGGTTTAAAAAATGTAAATGTAAATCAGAGCCAGTTAAAGCAAGAAAGAAAAATGTACGAAAATAAAAACATCCCCAAAAATCAGCCTACCTCGACTGAGAATCGCGCCTCAGACCTTGGTTATCAGGAGGTCTGAAGTTCGATCCCCAGTCGACACAGGCTGGTTTATTTGGGATGGAAATTTTCTTGTATTATTATTTCTTGCTTTTCTTGTACTGATTCACACACTTTGTCAGATCTTTATGTTTGGCATAGTGCACAACATTTTCTGGCAACTCTAATTTGATGGTCTACTGCAAAGTATAAATGAGTTGCAGAGAAAGAGTCCAGGTGTTCCGTTAACACTGGGGATGAGGGGATAGATGAAAGAAGAGGTTGATGATGGATGGAAGGATGGGTAGATGAATGGACAGATTCAAATGGATGAAGAACGGAGAGATAGGATGGATAGCCGTATCGTATGGATGGGTGGATGGATGGATGGTAGCAGATTGATGAATGACGGATAAGAACAAGAAAAATATGAATTTTTGGAAACAGATTGTGCTTGATGATACATTAAAAGGACATTCAGACTGATAATGAAATAGGTAGACAGACAGACAGACAGACAGATAGACAGTAGATAGACACACACACACACACACACACACACACACACACATATATATGATTTCATATGAATGGAAAATTTTAATGGATCCAGACTGGCATGATTATTTAATATTCTAATAAAATTGGACCCATTACGACATTAAAAATTAAAATCGATTTGTTCGAATAAGCTCTCAAATAGTAAACACATTTTTTTTCAAGACAGGTTTTCTGTAAAGGAGTGTGTTAAGGACCCATACTATTCAAATTTTAGAGTTGGTTTAAAAAAACACATATTATTATCTATAAATATTGGGTCTTTTCGGCTCTATTGCTTTAAAACATAATTTCAATCGGTTTATAGTAGAAAAGATTATATTCGACTACAATAATATTATGGAATCGAACGATAGCGATATCGACTTTAAAACGAGAGATACCGATATGTCCATGAGAATACTTCATCTGTAACCAAGACAATCCCCTACTGGATAGTTTTTAGGGGGAAAAAGATCAGGAGTAAAACAGGTGAATAGAAACCCAACCGACAAAAACACAACAGGTGGAATATCCCATCAAGGTGAACAAAATGGCTGGTATAAACCAATGGACAAATAAACATTTTCTAATTTCCCTCGTGTTGTTTGACAAGGTCTTTAACAAAGAAGACAAGGACGGTTCTTGTCTAGACATGAGACTCGTGTCAAATAAACGTTAAGACATCAAGTCCGGTATGCGCTATTAACCAGTTATTGCCGTAGGTACTCTTGGAAAGACGGATATTTAGAAATTGGCCAGAAAACTCGTCCTTCAAATATCGATCGATTTAAATGACGCTTATTTTGGAAAAAAAAAAACCAAAAAAAAACCTCTCAAACCTGCATAATGAATGTATTATTATTTTTCAATGTGCTCAAGGTAAAGGTTGACTACTATTGAAAATACAGATTTTACTTTTTTTTTTAAGTAGTCATAACTTTCCATAGTTTCCGTGACGCAATACGATAATATTTTTGATAACGACACCGGTGTGCTTATTTCAGTCTTAACTGGCAAAAGAATTGTCTTGAAAAAGCAAAACAAAAAGAAAATTTAGGATGGACAATAAGAGAGATACCTCAATGAATGGCTACCCCCCCCCCTCCCTCTTTTAATGACTTTTAAATTTTAATTTCTGTATTTATTTATTTATTTTTCTTTTCTTTTTTTTTGTTTTTAAATCTTTGTTTTTTCTTTGTTTTTTTGTTTTTGTTGCTTTTGTTTAAATAAGGGCATTTCACTTTTAATAACGATATATTAAATGATGATGAGGAGGATGGTGATAATGATGATGATGAGGGAGAAAGGGACGAGGAAAGAACGAATATAAGAATTGGTAAAGACATTTGCAGGACTGGGAATTAATGATTGAAATTAAGTAATAGCCAAATCGGAGCCAACCGGCTTCTACGCTGCACGATCTTCATTAAAAGCTTTTTGTTTTCTTCTAATTGACGTATCATACTGTTCTCTCCGCATTTCTTTAAAAAAAAAAAAACAACAACTCATAACCAGTAGTCGATGATGAGCGTAGCTCACACCCCCACCCTCTCTCTCTCTCTCTCTCTCTCTCTCTCTCTCTCTCTCTCTCTCTCTCTCTCCCCCCCCCCCCCCCCACTCTCCCTTCCTTCCTCGATCCTCCGTCCCCTCCCCATTCTCCCACTCAAAAAAAAGGATAGAAAATAGGAGAAGAAAATTAAAAAAAACAAATTTTAAAAATCTACAAACCTAGCAGGTATTCCATGTTCTCAGATAAAGCAATGGGATTTGGACGAGGAATCAAGGAGATGAAGGAATGAGTGAATTACATACAAAATATTACATACAGGAATAAGAATATCAAAGTAACAACTGAAAAGAAACCTAAGAAACAGTGCCAAAGCAGAAAGATGCGAAGAAATAAAACCCTGTCTCGAAGCAGGCTGATTTCTTGGAATGTTTTTTTTTTTCCATCTAGTATTGTTCTTTTTGCTTTGTCGGGCACTGTGTCATAAACACTTTTTCAGATCTTTGAGAATAATAATATGTAGATCGGTAGACTGAGTAATCATTTGTTTGTTTTTGTTTTTATTTTCCTATGACCTATAAAAATAACAAAAAGAAAGTAAGAAACAGGGTCGGGTTACGCGAAAGACTGATTTTAGTAATATTTAGAGCGTTCCAGTGCTTTTATCAATTAAGTGCGACAACCAAGGTCTTTTCAGAACTGTGTTATTATGTGTCCAGACTAAGACCACACAAAAATATTCGGTCAAGATAATATTGATTGACCCACACAATATTGCATATCATTAGTGTACTGGGTGTCAAGAAATTAAATGACTCCTTATCACCCCCCCCCCCCCCCCCCCCCACCCCCCCCCCCCCCCCAAAAAAAAAAAAAAACCAAAAAAAAAAAAAACCCCAAAAAAACTTCTCTTTTTGTGTCAAGTAATTTTAACTACCATTTTATTGGTATGTTAGGGGTCCAATAGGTTTTCCAAAAAAAAAAATAAAAAAATTAAAGAGTCAAACATACGAGTGATAATTTGGGTTCTGTTTGTTTGTTTTTTTAAAATCCAGGGCACGAGTTTGTGAGTCAGTTCAACTTCGTCAAGTGAGCGATAGGTAGGGTTAAGTTTATTGCTCGAGGAAAATAAAGAGATGGTGACTTGGAGCTATAACTGGAATCTTCGAATCCTCAACGTCAAAGAACAATGCCTTATCCATTCAGCCATCTAGCCTCGGGATATCTGATAGAGGGTTCGAGTTGGAAGTGATAGAAAAAAAATGTGGTCATGATGGTCTTTGCTTCTACCCGGGGCAAGGAGCTGGGAGAGAAGGGTGGCGGGGGAGCGGCTGGATTGGTGAATAGATTGAGCAAGTCTATCGGTGACCGGTAGATATAAGACCTAGTTACTTCCCCTTCACTGCTAATGGCACGAATGGCCATAGGCAATGGATGGGAACATGGTAGAGTAGGTGTCGGAGTGGATATAAAATGTGTTTTGTTTTTTTCTCAAGAGAGAAGTGGGAAAAAGAATAGTATTTTATACGTTTAAGCCCGTACTGCCGAATTTTGAAAAAAAAAAAACACATTAAAAAATTGGTCAGAGAACTCGTTCTTCAAATATCAATTGAATAAAATGACTCTCATCTTGTCAAAAACTCGCAATCCTAGATCTTCCATGACGTCACCCTGCCGATCACGTATACAATGTCCGCCCAGCATTGATGAGGAAACAGCTTTTTAGAACTGGCATTATGTACTTTGCCATAGTCCACAGTATCCAATAAAAATGGTAGCAAGAACTGCCATTTTCAATTTGACTTTACAAAAACGATAAACACTGGGTTGAACGGCTTACGGTCCTGTTGATGATCATGATGATGATTGATGATTATGGATGATAAAGATCAGATGATGATGATGATGATGAAGTTGATGATGATGATGATGATGATGATGATGATGATGATGATGATGATGACGATGATGATGATGATGACGAGAATATCTCCAAATCTTTCGAATATACGTCTAAGTAAATGGAATCAATGGCATCTCTATATTGCCAGCAACTTGACATGCATTCATCAAAAGTGGAAACAGAACGGAACCTCTTCCGTTTCCTATACTATCGTAAGCAAAGCTTGAAAGAAGAAAGAAAGGGAGTCTAAACAGAAAGACGCCCGGTAACCATTTTGTTTCTGTTACAATATAAATATATTATGTAATAAACTCTGGATATCTCTGTGATCTAACGCCCAGAAAACAGAGAAGCCAGCTGGAGCACGATTCACAAACATTCGGATGTTGATGGGATCCGGACGTGAGATTGCCAGGAAGTTTTGGCCAAAATAAAAAAAAGCCAAAAAGTCAGAGAAAAATGCTATACGATGCTAGTTCTAACCAAGCATTATTGCTTACGTGAATATAGACATCGAAGTAAATGGTAAATTGTTAATTTCTTATCCCATATTACCAATTGAGTAACTGTCTGTATTTTTCTTAAAGGTTTTCGCTTGTCTCCTTGTTTATTCCGGTAAAACTTGATTTTTAATCCTTTAAAATTATGTCGAGAACAAAACAAAAACAACAACTCCCCCCCCCCCCTTAAAAAAAAAAGAAATAAAAGAAAATAATTCTAAATTTTTTCATGTACTTTTGATCCCAAAGAACGTTTTAAAATGCCTAATTTCTGGGATTTAACATTAATAACGCCAATGTGACCTACTAAATATATAGCACCTTTAGAAGAAGAAACATTTGCATACATACAAATATCATTGTGAATGATTCACAAAGGGCATACAAAATAATAATATACTTCTGATAAACTTGAAAGGCGTTTATATCTAACATTTCTTGTTGTCTTGAAACCCCCAAACACGTCATAGTAAGCTGTATGCAGTATTAGCAGTATTCACGATAGCTTTTTTGTTTTAACTTGGGCTTTTATATAGTGCAATATCCACTAAACGTGCTAAAAGCGCTTTACAAAGGGTCCCTGAGCAACAACAACACGTAATGTGTAGAATGAGACATGACGCCTGTTAGACGATATTACATTTTTTCCGATAGGGGCAACGTTGTTAAGCGGCCAGGTACTCATTTTACACTTGAGTACGGTGAGAAAATGTGAGTAAAGAGCCTTTTACAAGGACTCAACTATGCGCTGAGCGAGGCTCGAAATCAGGACCTTCCGATTCGAAAGCGAGTTTCATACCACTAGACCACATACACGCAAAAAGAAGCTGGAATTTAAAATTATCGTCTGACAATTACAAAAGGAAATAACATGAAATATTTCTCCACCAAACTGGACATGACAAAGTATAGTTTTCATGTAAGGGTAGTATAACTGTAGAATGGCATGTCAGACGAAATGGTGTGTGACAAGGGTAGGAATTCTTTGCAAAAAGTCTAGACAAACTCTAAGCCGAACAGGAAATAATATAAACAATATGGCCAATTAGTTCGAAAAGGTATTATGTCAGGAAGGGGGCGGGGGGGAGGGGGGGGGGGGGGGGGCGGGGGGCTTGGTGGTAAAAGGGGGTTTTCAATCAAATGTGACAAGAAATTTGAGGCTCAAGTTTTGAACCCATGTTTAAATCTTTTGATTACGAACACAAAAGAAATTCAAGAGAGCACTTCACTTTTCTTTTAGGGCTTGTTCAGTCATGACCACCTGTTCATCAGCTGACATTTATGATGCATGCACCCAGTGACCAAAACCCGCCTCAAAAAATATAACCTGTGTTCAACCGTAGCCCTTGTTAACCTATAGCCCGGCCCTTCTCTGAAAATTACGTTCCAATACAAGGTGACGATCACCAAAAGAAAGTGAAACTAGGATTGTTATTAGTAGTGCTCAGGATATATATGATTTTCTTAATCTATCCAGTGACCATAATTCAGTATTCACCTTCTATTGATGCTTTGTGTTTAGGTAAAATACTCACATCACGCGCCAGCCAGATATAACGTACCTGAAAACTAATTGTGACCTTCAACGTTCATAATCTTATTGATCTATTTAAGTGAGAACCAATCATCAAAATGACTGTCAAAGCAATAACACATAGCTGAGTGACGCCAATTACGTTCCAACGTCGTCGCCTTGTGACATAATTTTTTGGTAAGTGTCATTCTGTAGCCTCCGCAAACTCATAACTTGACAAAGACCAAAAACTTAAGTTATAGGCCCAAAAATTCCAAGGAATAGATAGAACGAAACTGTTTTTGTTTTCGCCAGCCATTTTTATGAGTAGCTCTGACTAAATTGCATCAATCAGACTATAAACGTTTAAGGTTACACATAGTTTTGTGTGTTGGTACTTGTATCCAGTTGGTGGATGTTATGAGTTTTTGAGCTCAACGCAATGGATCAATATTATAATTTGTCTCCGATAGAATATACAGAAGAATGAGCTCAAGAGGGCGCCCAATCACCAGACGCTTCCACGGGGTAACATTCCCATGCAATCTTCTTTTAATGATTTCTTCTGTCTGATTGTAAAACACAGTATCTATATTTTCATAGGTCTGGTTACAACACATAAGTTTATATAATCTTCTGTCTAGTTACAACACACAACGTTTATAATTTCCTCTGTCTGGTAACAACACACATCGTTTATTTATTTTCTTCCTACGATTCTGTTGATGCTAAAACGTATTTTTGTTTCATTTTTACCTTGCTTGTCTAGACAATTCCTCCTTTATCTAAAACAACAAACATGCTTTCAACAAACACTTGACAATGACATTTTATGAATGTCGGTACTCAATTTCATAAAACAAATACTATAAAATATACTTACAGATTTACCGGGGGTCCGGAAAGTACAGTTTGTAAAGCACTCGCTTCAAACGCAAAGGTACCAAGATCGATCCCTGACGGTCGAGATTTTTTTCTGACCCCCCCCCCCCCCCCCCCGCGCCTCTCCCCCCGAGTCCATCAAAAGATAATTGGATAGCTGAATCTGCTATATCTAGCTGGAAGTACCTTGCGATAGACTTCCGTCCTATCTAAAGGATAACAAGCAATTGCTGTCGTCCGTTTCAGGATATAGAAACTTAGATGGGACTAATGGCTCTGAAGGACTGAAAGACAGATGCCTGACTTTTATTCTGACAAAATCCATTTTTTTTAAAAATGTGACAACAAAAACTTTTACCGATTATCGGTCAATTAACTGCCCCCCCCCCCCCCCCCCAATCATAAATCATGTTTCAAGAAAGTCTCAGGTTTCAGACTTTTGAGATTATAATCTAAAGATATTTGAGGTACAGTTTTTCCCCGCTAAAGCGAAAAACAAGATTTTCTTAGAATAGGGTAGAGATGTATTGGATCCACGTATGATAAACTCAAATGGAATCAAATAATATTATGTTGCCATCCGGCTCACGATTTTGGCATCCATTCCAACGTTCCTCTCCGTTTTGGTTGTTGTTGTTGCCAAGATGAAGGTCATTTAAATCGGTCGATATATATGAAGGACGAGTTATCCGGTCAGATCTTTAAATACATGTTTTCCGGAGCTGGCCAGTTAACTGGTTGACGGCACAAGTAAAGAATTAAAATATAACAATCTCAAAAACAAAGTGTCCGGTCATGTCTTCTATCGATACATTTTCTTCTTTCCTAAATTCGTATTTTTAGAAACAAGGACACAGCCGAAACTTTTGAGCCTTATTAGATTTGTGGCACATTGTCTGCTAGAGCGGTTCCTCGATCTGCCATAATATTGTTGTCGTCTAGACAAGCCTAATAAAGGGTTGTCTGGAACTCCTAGTCACTGCCGATTGGAAACTGGAAGACTTTCACCTATTCAATATGGACAGTAATTCATTTACGGAGAGTGCCTCCCTTACATTCTCCATTTTTAAATACCTCCTGCATGATTGTTTGAATCCCTACCTCATTTCTTAAATATCTGTTCAATAAAAGTTCACATACATATATATAATCTCTCTCTCTCTCTCTCTCTCTCTCTCTCTCTCTCTCTCTCTCTCTCTCTCTCTCTCTCTCCCACTTTCTCTCTCTTCTCTTTCTCACTCTCTTTCTCTCTCCTCCTCCCCATCTCTGTCTGTCTATGGTATACCATGGGACCCCTTCCAACAAACTCTCTCCCTCTCTCTCTCTCTCTCTCTCTCTCTCTCTCTCTCTCTCTCTCCAATTATCCCCACTTTACAACTGTAATTATATCTCTCTTATAAAACATAAAAAGAATAAACATGCATGTTTTTTAAAAAAAGAGTATTTCTCTCTGATAGTAATATACTAAGGGGCACAATGTAAACATGAACAAATAAAACATGATTTTTTTTTTAAAGGAGACCGACGAATCAAATCAAGGACCAAACTCAAGAAAGCACTTCCAGGGAACGGGAATTGAAAGGAGCAATAAGATGTTTTCCTTCGTGATAGCAAAGCGGCCGTGCTGAAACCTTGAGGCTGTTCTATAAATAGCAACAAATCGATCTTTTTGTGTTTCCCAGATAGTTGTATTGCGGGACCGGGATGCATCGATCCGATATAGGGTTAAAACGGTAATGTATGTATTATTATGAATGCGTACCCACAAGGGACGGCGGCCTTGAATAAAAGGCACGAACGGGTACAATAGTCAAAGGCGTGTAGCATTAGCCTCTATCCCCCCCCCCCCTCTTTTTTTTTTTTCTTTCTCAATCCCATTTGGTAATTTCAGCCACAATTTTCATTATATCATTATCATTTTAGTTTGTTTGTCTGTTTGTTTGTAGCGTGGCAGGATGAGCTCAGTGTCAATGGCATTGCCAATGTGGCGGGGAGATGGATAGTTACGATAGGTGTACTGTAGGGGTGGGATTGAGAGTGGAATACTCGCTCGCTCCAATACTATTTAACCATAATTTGGTGTTCCAGCAAGCGGATATGGTGGTAACGGGGTAATCGAATCGGGGAAGGTGAAAGTGTGTGTGTGTGTGTGGGGGGGGGGGGGGAGTGACAGATCGTATATTGATAAGATTTACAAATGATTGGATGTTCCAGGAACTATTGGAAATATGGTGTGGGGATCGAGAAGAAGATGGGGGGGGGGGGGGGGGGGGGGGGGGGTGATATTTAAACGTCCGTTTTATTAGATTCCATAGGGCCTCCGCTGTAGGGTACTGTTATAGTATTCTTCCAGGAAAGCGATTCTGATGTGTAGTGCGAGTAAAATGATGTGTTAACAGATGAGGATGAGAGAGGTTTTTTAAAGATCAGTTTCAAAATGTATAAGTTCAGTATAATTTCCAATTTAAATAAAAATTGCAGCCAAAGGCTGAAGAATTAGTAAGAGAAAAAAAGATGGAGACTTTACCATTAAGTAAAATATCGGAGTACTAAATATAAATTAAAGCCTAAACTTCCAATCCATACGCTACTGTCACGTCAATGTTTTGTTTTTGTTTGAGATACATTTAGGGTGATTAAATATAAATCTACCGTGTTTGCAGGACTATGCGAACAGTGATAGTGGGTAACACTGTAAAATGCCACTATTTCCTATCAACATCAACTGTGTCGTGTTCGATTAGGGCGATTATTTCCGTTCGGCTGATATGAATTTTACGGGGGAAATACTCTTGCCATTCATTCCAGCTCCCTCCAAAAGGTTATTGCCCGTTGGCGTTGCTATGGGGAGACTGTATTAATATGTCGAGGAAAGATTCAAACACACACTCATACATACACAAATACATACATATCCACACACAAATACATACATGCATACAGAGAGAGAGAGAGAGAGAGAGAGAGAGAGAGAGAGAGAGAGAGAGAGAGAAAGAGAGAGTGAGAGATTGATAAACTCAATTGCGCTTTTTATCTTATGTGGCGATTCTTTTTCTGGGTAAAATAAACAAGCAATATAAATCTCTCCTCAAAGAACCATCTTCCAAGGAAGCAACACAAAGTTGTATCCTTTCTCCCCCCCCCCCCCCTCCCCCCTATTATATATAATATAAAGCGTAGAAATGAGTAAAATAAAAATAAATTATGATGGTGCTCGTGGTACAAAAGGCACCGCTATTCTCGGATGCTTTACGACACCTTAGGGAAATAGGGAATATCCCGATGGTTTGGGACACGCTTTGCGAGAAAAGCTCTCGTCTGGGAAAGTTGGCGACATTACAATGCAAGATCGATTATGTATATTATTGAGTATGCGTGTGTATTATGTATGAATTTATGTGTGTGTGTGTGTGTGTGTGTGTGTGTTTAGTAAAAACAACATAAAGATCACCAAAAACTAACAGTATGTATTTCTGATGGTTACATAATATACAATCACTGATTTTAATCCCGGATGATTGAAACACACACATACACACACACACGCGCGCGCACACACACACACACACACACACACACACACACATATCATAGCTGATTAGGCACAAGCGACGTAGCATCTAAAATGAAAATAAGACTTCTGAACGATTCAAAACCAATTTTAAATCTCATCACCGGCAGTTTAGTCCCAAGAAAAATGGCTACCGTATCTTGGGTTTAAAACTAGACCTGCCGTACTCTGGAAAAACATACATTTAAAAATTTGGCCAAAAAACTTGTCCTTCAAATATCGATCGATTTAAATGACTATCATCTTGGCAAAAACTCTCAAACCTGGGACTTCGCAAAGTATTTAAACTATTATATCCTGTTAAACATTTCTTATGCATTTTATAAAACAACCACAAAGAGCAAGTGGTTTTGGGATAAATCATGATTTTTAGCATATAAGATGGTATGTAAAATCCTTAATTACTACATTGTGTCGAAACTTATTTGCTGATATGATATAATATGTGAAACTTATCGCTTACGATAATACGTGAAATCAACGACAATTTGATACCAATTATGTCCAATCAGAATCAGCAAATTATTCTATTGACATGAACTTATTAAAAATTCAAGTCTTGATAATTTTCTTTAGTACTACGTCTTTACAACAACAAATACTAGTAGGTGGTATATATAGGAGGAAAGGGGCGTAGGTAACATGTCACGTGCTCTGGCAAAACAATTTCTTTACTTTAGCTAGAAAACTTTTCTCTTAAAGTATCTATCGACTAAGAGTCAAAACCTGGTGTTTCAAAACTTTAACAAATTTGAAAATTATTTTACAATTTGAGAGTCATTTTAAATAATTGATATTTCGATCAAAAAACTCCTGACCAAAATGAAATAAAGTGTTTTGTTGGGGTGTGGAAGTCTTTCCTACGAACTTCGACAAGAACCGGCACTGTTTAATATCTAAAATATCTCGTATATTAGTCATAGGCACCACCTTTGAATACATTCAAGATGAAATGATTCGATGATCCAAGCAGCAACTTGAGATAAACAAATTAACTGATTGGTCTATTATGACATCAGAACGTTTACCTGCATGATTAAATGGCCTGATAATCTTTCTTACCTTTCTGTAACCCCGCATTTCTTCGTTCTAATACACCTAATGACTGGAAAATTAAGTACTTATCAAAAGATTAAACTATAGGTTCAGGATTTCATCGTACCAGTTACGTGAGATGGGCAAAGCAGATGCTCTTTCACATAGAATTAATTCTCCGGGGGTTATTTTCAAAATTATTTCATTAGTTCTTTCTTAGCAAGATAATTATAATAATGAGATCGCGCCTTCGTCTTGATTGCTCACAAAAGATAGTTTATAAGTCTTTTGGCAGTGGTGCGAAAACTCAGGCCCTTTCAAGTATCACCATGAACTTTTGTCGCTTTGGTTATCCCAGAATAGAAAGAAACTATCAAAAATCTGTATGAGTACATATGAAAATAAAGTGTCCAAAATTGCAAACTGAAGGATACATAATCTGAGAAAAATTGAATAAAATGGTAATTGGTGACTCAAGGACGAAAAAGAAATTTACAGTGCGATGCAATACAATCTTACATATTTTACAGTCCAATACAGACTATGAACGGAGTCCTGTCAAATATCGTCTTATGATTTCGCGAAAACTTTAAAATCTCCACAGAATGGGCATTGGGGTAACAACTCTATGTAAATTGATCGTCCTCTCTAGTTATTCAATAATTATGTCTATGTTGTACATTGGAGATTGTCATACATGTGATAATAAATCTACCAAAATAAAACCCCAAAAAACTTGAGCTTCTATATAGTTCAACATCCACAAAATGTCCTCAGGGTGTTTTATAAGAATCCCAAGTCAACAGCAACACTTAAAATGTAGGGAAAGTAAAGCGCTATTACACTTTTTTGGACATAGACGACGCTGTTACCGACAATATATTCATTTTACAATTGATTGAGAACGGTGAGAGAAGGTGACTAAAGGGCCTTTTCCAAAGGCTCAACTATCCATTGCCCGTGGCGGGACTCGAATCCGGGACCTACAAGTTAAAATGCAAGTATCGAACAAAAAGATCAAAGAGCTCTTCTCAGAGAGAGAGAGAGAGAGAGAGAGAGAGAGAGAGAGAGAGAGAGAGAGAGGGGGGGGGGGAGGAAATAATTCTTTATACAAGATCTTTCTAAATATTCAAGATTTAATGATTTACATAAGATCTATCTGAGTCTTTACACACATAAGAGAGAAGAATATACAAATAAACGGGGAAACACAATTTGGTTAAAATTGTATTTGAATGGGGTTGCCATTTAAAACGCAAGACCGTTTAAGGCGCTAATAACTCTCCTGAGGGGTAAAAGTGCCATTAAATTCTCGGAACAAATAATATTGAGGAATTTTAGTGGGATTATAATGTATTGCTAAAGACTTGGTCAACCAATGTTGGAGGGGTTATCTATTTCGCTCCTACCCCCCCCCCCTCTCTCTCTCTCTCTCTCTCTCTCTCTCTCTCTCTCTCTCTCTCTCTCGCCATCACATAATAAATCATCTCTTACCGTCGTCGTTTTTCGAAACAGCAGTTTTTTCCTCTGAGCTTTGGTGATGTTGCGAATCATGCAACTTTTGCTGTTCCAGTTGTTCTTGATGCTGCTGTTGTTGCTGCTGCATCTCGTAGTCCTGCTCCATCTCCTGTTGCTGTTTGAGCCGCTCTGCCTCCGTGATATCCATGGACTCTTCACTGGCTACAGGCACCACCATGCCCATGGGTGGTGGTGGGGGAGGGATGGAGTTGACACTGTCACTGTCGGCGTGTTTCAGGTCCATGTTGTCGATGTTGTTGGTCTCCTGTGAGGGATGATGGTGATGATGGTGGTTCGATTCCATGGCTATTTATTATCGACTATATCAAGTGACGTAACCAGTCTTGCTTTTCGCTTTTCTGAATAATCACAGATAATCCCAGAAATTGTTGCGAGAATATTTATCAAATCCGCATTATATTCAATGAAAACCACAATCACTGTAGAAAATTCGGAGGACTTTTTGAAGTTGTTGTTTTCGTCAATATCAAAATGTTTATCAAATGCCACTCTAAAAGTTCAGTCTTCATATGAAAAGAAAGACAGACTTTAAATAGAAAATAGACTGCTATAAGTTTGAGATAATTATTATGTCTAAAATAAATATGCTACACTTATATTCAATATTTAAGTCTCATACAGTCACAATGGTAATATCAAAACATAACTACGAAGCGTTTTTTCATCTGTCATTTATAAGCGAACAACCCTTTTATAATATAAATAATATAATATGAATAAAACCACAAAGCTTCCATATCCCGTACCTTCAAAGAACGAGAAAAAAGGGTAAGATAAAGTTTGGTGCTTGTTTTTATCAAACGCCCTTCGTATAAATAAGATAACAAGAAATTATGTTAAAGCACCTTAACCCGGCCTCATCCAACCCTGTATTTGATGACAAAACCTTGGGCCCTGGGCCAGTAACCACATCCTAACCTCCGAGATTATGACGTATGCCTGTGTTTAAATTTACACGGGAGTTGTTTTCGTCAGGATACAAACGGACAAGATTAGATGGATTGCGCAAGAAATCAAAAACAACAACAAAAAGTATTTTGTTAAAAGGATGTTGTTTTCTTGTCCTGTATTATTTTCTCTTGTTATTCTCATTTTATACCTCCCACTTTATATAATTACATCGACGACCGCCACCAAATAAAGCAACCCTAACCCCTCGTCCTCTTCATCCCAACTCATTCTTCTCATCTTCCTTTCCTTCACTTCCTCTAAACCTTATCCTTATCCTCCTCCTCTCCCTATCCCTCCTCCTATTCCTGTTTTTTTTTTTTTTTACTAACATCCATTTATTTGAAAAAACGAGAAGAGAATATTTTCAGAGAAAAGAAAGAGTATTAAAAGCAATTATAGAATAAAAGGCTTGTGGGATTTCATAGATTTTACACGAAATAGAACCTATTATCAAATTTTGATTAATAGTAATACAACAACAACAACAACATCAACAACAACAACAGCTGACATATCTTTTCAAATCCTTGAAAACAGCCATTCACAAGTAGCCAGAATCAAATGATATCATTCATGACAGGACAGGGCCATGTCCAAGCTAAATCATTAAAATTACTCTCTGTTTTCATTCGACAGATAACAACTAGATAATATCAGACTAAACTGGGAAGTAGTCTCTTTTTTTTTTACATGTGGGCAACATGAAGGACGAAATCTTAGTAGAATAAAAATCATTTTCCTTTGAGAACAATCTTAGTACGAGTGAAGTATGCCATTTAATTGAATATATGTATTTTTGATTAGTATGATGATGATTGAATAAAGAACAAACATCCATGTATCATTTAGGGATACAGTGGTACTTTACTACTATAAGCAGTTGGCTACTAGCCTATAATATAATCGAACCGTAAGCATGATTTGAAACTCCATCATTCCTTCTTTCGGTCTCCAATTTTCTTTTACCACTTATTAAAAATTTGGAACGTTATCTCCCTGGGAACGTTTTAAAATGATCTCCTGATAATGTACAAAGGATAATAAAAGCTTCCGTGTTTCTGTCCCACAACAAACAATAAGCACAAGAATAAGGATGATTTTAGAGTTAACAAGAAATGAAACGGCAGGAAATATAAGGTTAAAAACTTGAGGAAAACATTGCAAGCGATGCAACTACCTTACGAAAAATAATGTTTCCATTCTAGTCAATTCTGTAAAACCATTTCAATCCCTTTGGTTAAAGGTGGATTTTACCTGAGACAGCTCGGGCCATAAACTGACAGATAGAGAGAGGTCAACAAAATCAATTTCAAACACAGAGAATTTTCTCGTCGTTTTCCCCTCACTCTTGTGAAGGACACGGAATGACAACAGACGACAAATTAAACATTTGCATGATCTCGAAACAGCCAAGGATTCGTGGCTGCAACTACATTTTCGTGTCTACATGAAAATATGTGTGTCTCCGTCATTACAAGGACGGGTCGATGGGATAGTGAATGGTCACCTTAGCGTAGACAAATTACAGACAGTCGGTATAATTAGAAAGGCAGGTTTTCAAGATGTCAGCTATTTTGATTTCAATATTATGAAACATAATTGCACAGAGACTTAAATAAGGATGTAAACAGTAAACGGAAACACTTTAAAGACGTACGATGGCTGTGATGAATCGTCGCCTCCACACTCCCTCATAACCGTCTTCATCTAATATTATGGAAAAATGGCGGAAGCATAATAGATCGCATCTGCATCCAACGAGACCTCTTGACTAATTATGAGCTGTACTCTAGAGCAGTATCCATTAATGTAGAACTAGAGGTGACTAGTGCAAATTGCAGACACAACGCTTTTACTAACCAGGTGCTCATTTTACACCCGAGTATGGTGAGAAAATATAAGTAAATAGCCTTTGCGCCTTTCACACCAGGACTTGAACCTGACCTATTGCACATCAATCAAGTGTCATACTACAATAATGGGCCACAAAACAGCACGACTATGATTGTCTTTATTCTTTATCTAAGACAGGGATTAACAGCCCATCAGCATAGAGAATACTTTCTGCTGATAAGGAAAGGAAGAATAAGAAAAAGTATCTTAGATTCTTGAGAGCAGGGAAATGTTTTCCGTTTATTCTGACGTATGTGTCTAGAATCATCTCATTAGAAGAGAAGTCGGGAGCTTCAATCGATTAAGCTTAGACAGGACTCAGGATCAAGATCTACGTAGGCATGACGAAAACCAAATAAATCCAAGAACATGGGCCTATTTCTTTTTTTTTATTTTTTGTTTGTCAAATTCTGTTATCGATTCATTAACCAGGGCTTCTATTATTATCCTTTATTCGGCACTTCAAATGCCCCGTGAAAATATGTTCTTCAAATTGAACGAATTTATAAATACATTTACTTGCTTTTCTCTCATATAAAAACACGTTACTGAGATCCAAAACGGTTTATAATACGGTTATACGTCCGAGATGGCTGAGAGGATGAGGCAAAGCACAATGACCAGCAAGGACTAAGACTCAATCTCGACTCTATTCGACCCCTGAGCAATATTTAGGCCTGACTAGACAAAACCGACCGAACAAACAAACAACAACAACAACAAAAAAACCCACTGAAATTGCGGTTTTTAAATGATTTTACTATTTTAATTTATTAATTGAAAATTCTAAGTTAATGTACGATTTACTTTTGCAATTGCCTAAAAATGAACCTTTTGAATTCCAATGAATTGTAAATAACAAAGAGAGCTAT
>NC_088363.1:70419610-70444610 GCF_034508935.2 Berghia stephanieae
AAACAGAAGGGTCGCATAGAAAAGTAATATTTTTCAACGTCTTAATAAAAGCACTGAGACTAACTATAAGACAGTTTGGCATTGGAGACTGTTAAAAAGTTGTTGAAAGGGGAAAAAAAGGCAAATTGGAGAGAACTCAACTCTTAGTACGTACATACATCTTTGATAAAAGAGAAGAAAAAAAACTTTTAAAAAAAACCTCATGATACTATACCGCTCTGAGCACATCCACAAATGAAACCATTACAACAACAAACCAATATAATAAAAAAATCGATCATAAAATCATTACGGTCACAGTTCAATAGAGCAGTAAAGTTAGGTGCCCCAAACGTAAACAATAACAAGTTGCTAGTGATTTCCGTTAGGGACCGGAATAATTTACGCACAATATAGGTCTCCCAATTTTGTAGTTTGAGTTGTAGGCAATACACTTTCAGTATTGAAAATATGTTTACATAAAATCTAACAGTTGCAGAAATAATAATATAAGGCTAAATTATTATGAAAATCAGGCTCCGAATAATTCTCGTTTTGTTCACACCAGCGCAATAATTTGCTCTGGTCTAAAAATAGATAGACTGTAACTTTTGATAAATTTTAGAAAATTTTACCTTTTGTTCCATAAAATATCCATATCTAGACATTATTTGATGCATGATCGAGTATTTATGAATATGTGTTTCTTTTGCACCTAACAGCCAAATTTTAAAGGTTATTTTTTTCTATTATTTACATTGGAACGTGAGCTGTCAAGACAGGAACATGTGGTTTGCCACGTGCTTCTCGACCTTTGTTTACGTTTGGGGCACCTAACTTTACTGCTCTATACGACAAAAATCGATATTGTACCTTTGACGAAGTACTTGCCTATCGATACCATAGGTGACCACCAATCAATCAATATTTCACTACGATACATTATAATCATCACGGTGGATTTGACGCATCCAGCACTTAATCGAATAATGGGAGAGCCTTTTGTAGCTTTGTTGCGTAGTTATGAAGCATCACGAAAAGCTTACGAAAAGAAGAAGTACCTTCTGACGACAGGCAGTACGAACAACAAAATAACCCGATTACACTCACCTACGAAATATGCAACCCACTGTCTCAATCCGATGTTGTGTAGGGGTGAAAAACTCAATATTGACTTTGTATGTCTAGAACATGAAATTTTATTTTGGATTGAAATGTCTGTTTTAGAAGAATAAATGCAATTTTTAAATTCAATTTTAAAAAAATAATTATTGTGCCCGTTTCAAGCCAGCCTCTCGTCTCTTTCCCTTGATTCATCAGGTTATTACTGCAGATATAAAGTTTTCAGTGACGGAGAAGAGAGACCGACATCAACCGCTGTTTCGACAAATTTGTTGGTTAACATGTATGAAGTCAGGTTAGAGTAGACCCGAACCCGGTAGGTAAAGTGTTAAAGAGGATTTATTATATCGAATAAAAAGATAAAAATATTGGTTTCCTCCTATCATACTGCCAAACAAGTCATTGTCCTACATAAATATGGTGGTATTTTACGGTTTTGTTGTAATTACTGCGTCAAATGATAATATTTTGTAAAGTGAAATACACTAGATACTCGGTGATCACATTCCCTGTTTAATACGCTTGTATTTTATGATCAATTCTTGTCTCTAAAACTACAGAATAATGCAAGTTAAAAATTAAAAAAAAACAACAGCCAAAATAACAATGCACAATATAAAAAGTCATGAAGACAATACATCGTGGCAGCGTGATATTTATGTCTATCCTTACATTCTGACATATCTCAGCAGTTGCATGGTAAGGTTTCTGTGATAAGATAATATACAAAGGCGTCAATTGAGAATTAAACAACTGAAAACGTATATACAGGCCGGCAAAAACCAAGCGATTGCGTTGTCTCATAGGAGAAAGCAGGGATTAAAAAGTAAAACACGTTATAAAAAGATATACATATTTTAAAATGCATCCCCATACGTAGCTTCAATGCCAAATCCATGGCAAATAAATAAAAGTGGATATTGATTAATTGGCATCGACTTATTTACCTGTGAATATAATACTGCCTGCATATATAACTAATAATATTCAGCTGAAGTTTTCTCGCACGTGATGAGAATACCGCACGTGTAATTTTCTTCATTATTACGTAAGTGTGGTAGGTGAACACAGAACAGAATTGTTTGTAAACAAGGATGATCTCGGTTGTTATTGTAAGGTATTAAAATGTCTTATGGCGATGAACCAAAAACGATTGATTAAGTTTTTGAAAAGAAGAAAAACAGTCACAAAGCTGATGTGAACAAAGCAAAGAGAAGATAGAGGCATACCAGCTGGTGTAGAGAATGTACTGAAATCTGTTTGTCAGATAAGACACGAGATTATGTAATACTTAAAGTAATCGATGAGATCATGCCATCAGAATATTTGGCAACATTACAATTATCTTCTTCTTCTTCTAGGTTCCATGCCTGGTCCAGGCTTCGGATACTGCATGAATTATCTCTCTCCATTCCTCCCTGTCTCTTGCTTTTTCAAACAGCTCTTGGATTGTTAGGTTGGTGAAGCCCTTCAGTTGGTCTATGAGTGTTTTTCTTTGTCTCCCCCGGGCGCGTTTACCAGGTATTTTTCCACAACTTGCCAGGTATTCATTCTTATCTTTCCTTACTATGTGTCCGAAAAAGGATAGTTGTCGATTACAATTATATGTAATGGTAAAAATGTTATTGTGAGGTAATGTGGACCTGTTTATATTTAACCTCTTCCCAGGTGGACAACGAACACAAGCAGCCCGTTAAGTGCTTGTACATTTTTCATATATTGATGTCAAAAACCAGGGGGATCCTCCGAATGTTTACGCCAGTCCCCGATAGGACGAGGAGAAATGTCTTTCACAAAGACATAATCCCCAGCCAACGGTTGAGCAAGACAACTCAGATGGGTCGTACAAGACATGTCATGAACACCCACTTGTACCCCATCGAGTACTGAATGACCAACAGCAACACGCAACATATAAAACGTGACATGGCGCCTGTTACTGTTAGGCGATACTGCATTTTTTTTCAGACAGAGACAACGCTGTTAATGGCCAGGTACTCATTTTACACCTAAGAACGGTGAGGGAATGTGAGTAAAAAGCCTTTTCCAAGGATTCACCTACACACCGAGCAAGGCTCGAAACCAAGACCTTCCGATCCGAGAGCGAGTGTCGCACCACAAGACAACATTATAGCCGCACAATAGAAATTACGCCTGTGGCGTTCAACTGTTAATTGTAACAATTGTTTAAATCAGGTGTTTTTTCTCTAATATTTTGATCCCGGGGTAGCAATTTTAGTGAGTAGTGCATATGAATCTCGTGAAATGCAAACCCCTGGTCAAGCATGTGGGCGCGTTCAGTGATCGTAGTAACATCATAATTCGCTGTGTATGACATTGTTAATGTAAACCATCCAAATGTCACTTATCCCACACCCTTCGTTTTTTTATATCCCGTAAAGAAGATAAATCCAAAAAGTATAGTACTGTGACCGGTGCAAAAAAAATCGGCTTAAAATGTCACTTACAATTCTAGTGTTTGAGCCAATTATCATTAAAAATCCACCAGAAAGTTATGGAGATATTCACATCAACACGTGCGCACGGGTTGTGGAACGGACTAGAGTATAAATATTATCGTACCAATCTGGCATCTCCCGATCTGATAAGTTACATCTAATCTTAAAATGGCGGATAGTGCTAGTGCTTTACGATAGACAAGCGTCCTTTCTTTTTCTCCTGTCTTTTATAAAAGATGACTAGGTCTAGGCCTATGTTGTTTTGGGTGCGAGGGGACACGATACGAGTACCTACTCTAACTCTAATGAAAAATATTTGAACATCGATCTCTTCTTCGTAAGTAAGAGTAGGCCTCCGTTTATATCTCTGGTATTTTTCAACAGAAAATGCTAGAAACCCATAGTTAAGAGCTTCGTTTCATATGGCGGAACAATACTAAATGTTCATGCGCGATGCTCTTAAATAAGTTTTAATAAGACACAGTTAGGATATTTCAATCCTTATGTGACCGAATTCAAAAGGCACGTACAGTATTTCACTTTATCCTATACTTCAACACAATGAAGATATTTTGTTCATTTCAATTCTTACATGTTAAGTTGTGAGAAAAGATCCACACCCTCTGTTAAGCCGATTAAATCTGATTAAAAACAAATTAAAAATCCATTTCAAATTTGAACGGTTGAATCAGCTAAAACCGATGAGAGGGACATGAGGAATGTCGAATGTCGGACACATAAAAGGAAGATTTTTTAATGAATTTTTTTGGCATGAAGTCCAAACTTTGTATTAAGTCATGAGGCAAGCATCGTGGCTGTCATTCTAATCGGATCGACCGATCGGGTGATATCTGAGATATAAATGGAGATCAAGAAAGCAAAACTTTTAAGTTATGAGGTTGGAGAGATCAAAAACAAAAATCACACAGGCTCGAACACAACAGCATAATAGACACATCGACACAAATCAAAACATAAGAAAAAATATTTTGTTACAAGTATAACAAAACAGGTCATCTGAAAAAGAGAACAAGCTGATTAAATCAAGTTATAGGGGGGGGGGGGGGGGGGGGGGGGGGGTCGATTTTGGCATCAGTGATGGTTAGCATGTTGGACTTCTTAAAGATCTTATCACGTAGTCATCAGTTCAACCCTCAGTATGTATATATTAGGCTGGCTCTCTCTCTCTCTCTCTCTCTCTCTCTCTCTCTCTCTCTCTCCTCTCTCTCTCTCTCTCCTCTCTCTCTCTCTCTCTCTCCTCGCTCCTCCTCTCTCTCTTATCTCTCTTTCTCTCTCTCTCTCACACGCACTTACAAACATACTGTCTATATATATATATATATATATATAATATATATATATATATATCCTCTCTCCTCTCTCTCTCTCTCTCTCTCTGTGTGTGTGTGTGTGTGTGTCTTTCTTTCTTTCTTTCGTTCTCTTTCTTTCTTTATTCCTTCCTATTGTTCTCTCTCTCTCTCCCTCTCCCTCTCTCTCTCTCTCTCTCGCTCTCTCTCTCTCTCTCTCTCTCTCTCTTTCTCTTATATCCTCTCCATTCGTCTCCTCTCTCCCCCCCCCCCCCCCACTCTCTCTCTCTCTCTCTCTCTCTCTCTCTCCTCCTCTCTCTCTCTCTCTCTCTCTCTCTCTCTCTCCTCCAGCTCCCCCCTCCTTTCCTTGCTCTAACTCCTCCTCCTCTCTCTCCTTTCCTCCCCCCCCCCCCCCACTTCTCTTCTCTCTCTCGTCCTCTCCCTCTCCTCATCTCCTCTCCTCTCATCTCTCTCTCTCTCTCTCTCTCTCTCCAGTGTTTAGGCTCGCCCCCCCCCCCTTTCCATCCCTTTCTACCTGAATTCACTTGCTCTAACTGACCCTGCCCGCAGGAACGCTACCAATCCACCCCAAAATCAGCGATGATTTATTTATATTTGTCCTCACCCTACCTGCCTCTAAGTCCACCCTGTCTAGTCATCTCTACTCGGCTCATCATCATAGTCATAGCACTCACCTACAAACATACACCTCTCCTACCCCACATCCCGAAGGCATTAAAAGTAAAAGAGTTCTCTGCCCTGCCGCGTCTGTGCTGTATCTAGTATATTAAAAATAATCGGGATAACCGGATAAAGTAAAAGACAAAAGAGGACCGTTTACCCGGAAGGTGTTCGCCATTCCAAATCATTAATGTTACGGAGAGGAAGTAACATCAAAAAAATCTTCCGCCTGAAACTGTAAATGTGCTGGAGCGAGTAGAGAGCGAAAGGTTCATACTTGTTTCTCTTACGTCTTTGTATTTGTGGACCATTTCACATGATTGTATAGATGAATGACCATAATGAAAGGGCGACTGGAGATCACTGTGTTCTGTCACATGCATAACTACATACTATCTAATATAAGTACACGGGGTAGACCATTTCAAAGCGTGTTCCAAGTTATGAGTCAGAGTGAAAAATTACTGCTTTTACGTCAAAATCTTTTGCTTTCACGAATACAAATTCATACACGTTTAGCACAAATTCTCACAAAATTAAAGATGGGTTTTCTAGGACTAATTTCTTTCCTACTTGATGATCGATTGTATAAAAATGTTCAACCACATAAGAGCTTTGTATCCTAACTCTTTTATTTCGTTTTGGAATCTTCTAACATTTTTGATCGTTAGATAACAACTGTCGCTGTGGAATGTCAGAAGAAAGTAATTCTTTAATATAAGAAGGGGATTGACATTCGAATGCATTGGAGATCATTTTATTTCGTATAAAAATCTATTGAAAAGGCGAGCTGATATAAATGGTGCGAAAATGTCGTCAATCAGATCTTTGTTATTGGTTTTAGACAATCATTTTAATGATTCGTTCTCACATTTACTTCATTTATCTTTCTCTCCATTTTATTGGCTCATTTAGGCCTCTCTATGTTTTAGCCTCACTAAATTATAATATCAGTCAGACCATAAACGTATACGGTTACATAATATTATAGAGTTGAATATTGGTAAAATATATCCGGCTGTAGGATGTTGTGAGTATTTAGCTAAACACATAGCATCAATAAACGAGCAGAGAAAAACGTTCTTGAAAATATACAGCAACTGGGAAATGGTGAGAAACAACCGGTAGCGAATTACCATTTTAGAGGTTCAATCCTGCCAAGATAATCTTTCTATCCTTGGAGAGAGCAGGGGTTCTTTCTGCTTTAATTTATTATCCTTGCCTCTTTGTTTCATGTCGTTTTTCTTTTTTCTTGTCCTTATTATTTCCACTTTTTTTTTCTTATTTCATATTTTTTTTTTTTTTGGTCAGTTTCCATATGTTGAACACATAAATCGCGTCCCTTGCACAGTCAATCTGGTGAGTATACTGTAAAATAACATACATACACATACACACGTACAAAGCACACACACACAAGTACACACGCACACACACACACCACACACACACAAACACACACACAAGCACAAACAAGTGTGTGAACAGAACTTAAAGGGGTATGTTGCAAGCTGTAGAGATTATGATTAGAAAGTCAGTGGTAAATAACATATGTAATGACATTTTGGCATCCGACAATTATTACATAAGAATAAAATTCCTTTACCTGTGTAATACAATACACTCTTTCTTCCCTCTCTGTCATTTTCTCACAGCTTCAAATCGCTATAGAGACGGCAAGAAGTCGGAATATAACAGACAAGTTATGTAAACAAAGCCGGGGAAAATATATATAAATACCCAATAGATATTGAATGAAATAAAGAGACAGTTAGACGGATAGTTTATCAAAAAGTCAGGCAAACAGGCAGACAGGTATGGTTAGAGAAACAGACAGAGACCGGCAGACTGACACACACACACACACACACACACACATATATATATATATATATATATATATATATAAATATATAATAGATGTAAACAAATATATATATATATAATAAATATAGATATAATAGATTAAACAGAGAAGGTGATATAAATTAGATAGATAAATAGATAGGAAGAAGATAGAAGATAAGATTGATAGAATAGATAGGTAGATGGATAGATAGATAGATAGATAGATAGATAGATAGATAGATAGAATAGATAGATAGATAGATAGATAGATAGATAGATATGATAGATAGATAGATAGATAGATAGATAGATAGATAGATAGATAGATAGATAGATAGATAGATAGATGGATAGATAGATAGATAGATAGATAGATGGATAGATAGATAGATAGATAGATAGATAGATAGATAGATAGATAGATAGATAGAGATAGATGGATGGACTGCGCTTAGACAAAGAAAAGCTAGACAGAAAGGAAGAATTAAAGGTGGGGGAGTGTACATAATTACCAAATAGTTTTGAAACTCGACCCCGCCACTGCCCTGGTCATACTGTGAAAATGGCCATCCACAGGGTCGTGTCATATCATTCTGTTTCTACAGCTACAATAACAACAATGAAAGCGAGGATGGGCGGACGAAGCATGTTTGCCGGATTCAATCTTCTTTAAGGAACAAAAAAGCTATGGACATTCCCTCCTCAAACCCTACAATGATAATTACAAGTTGGATATGGCAATGTTGTATGTATTTGCTTTGTTTGGCAAGGTTAGGAACAGGTTGGACACTAGCATAATTATATTTTCTAAGGAACTTTTACCACATTTTAAATACATTTAATTTTTAAAAGCTATATTTTACTTTAAGAATATAGCGAGGGAAATGGGCGAGAAAATTCTGAAAAATCCTATTTCACTCAATTTCGATTTTTATCGAGTTTATATTCCATTTGTCCTTGAAAAGGGCTGTTTACTCACATTATCTCATCGTACTTAGGTGTAAAAATGAATACCTGGTCATTAACAGAGTTGTCTCGGTTCGAAAAATAAAAGAATATAAAATCGCTTCACATGCGTCAAGTGTTGCACTACATGTGTTGTTTTGGTTAGGGTCCAAAGGGTCAAAGCGCTTGGAGCACGTTTACTACATATTGCACTATAAAAATGCTCACGTTTTTGTTTTTTTTAACAATTGAATTTATATTATGATAAATAAATAAACATGTCTATTCGTTCACTTACTATTTGTTCACTTATCGCTTCCTGTCGTATTTATTTACTAGATGATGTTGCTTCACGGAATCAATAGATTTATAAATTCTACATAACAATAATAATATACTTATTTTTATATTCGACTTTCTTAGCAAAATGCGAAATGATGGGGGGGAAAAGAAGAAATAATCAAACAATAAGCATAATCCATTTTCCATTTTACTTCGGGCATTTCACATTATCATGATAATACTCGTATATTCCAAATACAGCTATTTTCTAACCAAACACCCTCTTTGTTTAAATTTTTGCCAGAAAAATCGATCAACCAAATTGATCTTCAACTTTTAAAAATCTTGAACCTGAGATTTCCGAGAGGTCTCAAGTTTGACACGTTAAATCAAGTCAAGGTAATTTGCATCATTCGTTAATAAAGTATTTTTTTAAAAAGCCAACATGGAAAGGTAAACAGTTTTTCGTTAGAATACGATAGAATACTCCATCCTTAGAATACGATAGAATACCCCATCCTTCACTACACCAAATAATTTAACCCTTTATTATTAAGAATGAATTTCTTTCAAACCATAACTTCTCATCATTTATGAGGTAATAACAGCAGAATTACCCACCTTCACCAAGTGAGCAGTTACGTACACCTTTGCTGATCGGGCTCCAATGAACCCCGAGTCGCAACGCTATTACCTACTGCTCTGGTTGAAGTAAAATCGAATCCCGTTAAAACAGGGTTAAAATATTACTCGGCATCCACAACTACGTAAATTCAGGCGTAATCCTAGAACATGCAGCATCTCTAGCAAAGGGATAGTACAGCAGTTGGGAACTCACTCAGACTCTATGACGGTAATTTAATACGCCTGCCCGCCCAATATCTCTCCCATCCCTCCCTCCCCCACCCCCCACCCACCCATCCAATTCCGGACCCGCCCAAGAACCTTGCCTGTCTCTCCTCCCATGCATTCTGCTACAAACCTACAAACTCACTAGTTTTGGCTATTATATCATTTTCCCCCGCCCTGAACTTGATATCACCTTATTCATTCAAGGGTATGTTACTGTTAAATATACCGTGTAAGTCCACCCGCCCGTCAATTTATTTTTTACAAAAATGTACATACAAAAAAAATGAGCTCTATATAGCGCAATATCCACTAAATGTGCTCAAAGCGCTTTACAAGGGGTCCCTGGTCAACAACAACATTTAACATGTAGGACGGGACATGACGCCTGTTAGGCGATATTACAATTTTTCGGACACAGACAACGCTTTAACGGCCAAGTACGGTGAGAGCATGTGAGTAAAGAACCTTCTCCAAGGACTCAACTATGCGTCGAGCGCGAGGCTGCTCGAACCCTGGATTTCCGATCCGAAAGCGAGTGTCATACCTCAAGACCACATGGCCGCACAACATACTAGTAAATCAAAATAGGGACCGGTAAAGCACTCAATTCACACGCAAACCTACGTAGTTTGAATCTGCGAGGAATTTGATCAATTCTTTCCAGCCCCCGCCACCTCCCTTTTTTTTTCTTTTTTTTTTTCTTTCTTCTCAATATGGCGAATGCGCCAGTTGTGTCAAGCTAGATAAACACGGAAAAAAGAATGGTTGGAGCCCGTATTATTTCATTTATCCTATGTATAGATAGTATGCAGATGACGTCACTCAGGCCTTTGTTATTGTTTTTGCCATCCGCGTTTGTGAGTTGTTCTCACTAAACTGTATTAACCAGACTATAAAAGTTCATGGTTACACAGAGTGTGTGTGTTGGTCCGTTATACTTCCGGATGCCAAGCGCATTCTATCTATAACGGTAACCGTTAAAACAGATTTGCTAAGGTTGTCTCCGTGAGATGTGATCTCTTTCTAGCTAGCAAGGGGGAAAAAAAGAAAGAAAGAAAACAAATAAACAAACACACAAAATCTTTCTGTGGCATTACACTGACGGCAAGACATTATTAATTTTTCACTATCCTTTGGAAAAAGACCCGAAAAAGTGTTTAAAATTCATCTTTGGATAAAACATTATTTGTCTATTGAACAAGTAATTTCCGCAACATCTAGTTTACCCAGCACCCTTTTATGGCCGGGAGGCTAGCGGGGTCAAAAAGAAAATTAAAGCCTCTACTGCAACATGCACTGACACTTAGACTTGTTTATTTTTAAAAAATTTTTTTTTGTTTTGTTTTCGGGGGTTTGGAGGGAGGGGGGGGGGTGTTTGATGCTTTAAAAAATTATTATTATTATTATTATTATTATTATTATTATTATTATTATTATTATTATTATTATTATTATTATTATTATTATTATTATTATTTGCTAGTAAGGCAAGTGTTCAACCAACTGAGCTCTCAGTAACTACAGCATAGAGCTTAATGAGGAAGCATTAGCATTTATTGTTAATGACAGGGTATTTATTTAGCTTATACTTTGTCAGTTATATAAATTGTAGAGGGAAAAAACAAAACAAATTAATTACAGACCAGAATTATTGGGAACAATAGGTATGTGTGCCACAGTACATACTTCCATGTGAGTGCCTCTAATGTATGTGCGCGTCTGAGAGTAAGTGTGTCTGTGTGAGTAATGTATCATGACCGAGAGAGAGAGAGAGAGAGAGAGAGAGAGAGAGAGAGAGAGAGAGAGGGGTGGTGGAGGGAAGAGGGAGAGAACGATAGATAGAGAGAGAGAGGCACAGAGAGAAAGAGAGAGAGAAAGAGAGATTGAGAGACCGAAGACATTGAGAGAGAGAGATAGAGATAGATAGATAATATAGATAGATAGATAGATAGATAGATAGATAGATAGATAGATAGACAGATAGATAGGTAGATAGATAGAGAAAGAGAGAAAGAGAGAGAGAGAGAGAGAGAGAGAGAGAGAAGAGAGAGAGAGAGAGAGAGAGAGAGCAAAACACACAGAGAAAGGGGGGGGGGGGGGGGGGAGAGAGATTGTTATGATTGTTCTCATTTTGCAATACAGCAAATTGCTAATCTAGGAAGTCAGTTATTTCCATAGTAATTGTGAATGGCGTCCGCAATAAACAATGAATGGAATTATTGAGAAAGCTTTGTACTGAGGGCAGTAGTGATAGAAATGCCACTGTAGGTATTAGTGTTACTCATACATAATTCATTCATGGCAAGTGGCTTAATAGCTAGATCTCTCTCTCTCTCTCTCTCTCTCTCTCTCTCTCTCTCTCTCTCTCTCTCTCTCTCTCTCTCCCTCCCTCCTTCTTTCTCACCCTCTCTTTCACACTAACTCAATCACTTAATTACGCACGAATCCACGCCGCGCTCTATCTACCTACCTATCTATCTATCCATCCATCTATTTATTCATCTATCTATCTATCTATCTCCCTTGACAGTTTGAAATATTGACGAAATAGATGATAGATGGGGGCAAGCAAAAGAATGAGGAGAACGATAGGAGAAGAGGAAGGAGGCCAAGGAAGAAGAAGAAGAAGGCAACAACAGCAGTAACGGCAACAGGATTGCGACCTTGGACTCTAAACGAATCAAAATCAAAGAGATAAA
Source organism: Berghia stephanieae (assembly GCF_034508935.2). Lineage (NCBI taxonomy): Eukaryota > Metazoa > Mollusca > Gastropoda > Nudibranchia > Aeolidiidae > Berghia > Berghia stephanieae. The sequence goes on from NC_088363.1 coordinate 70,431,785, forward strand.
CAAAACCGAGTTAAATCAAGACAAAGTGTTCATAAAAGCAGAACAAGAGGAAGACAATACCAAAATAAAACGGAACTATACTGTAACTGTAATGAGAAGAGAACCCAAAAAATCAATGGCGTGTACCGATATCTCCGATCCCTGAGGACAGTCGAGATTGATGGTGTCGTCTGGGAATTGCTTTGATGATTCCATCGTGGACTCGAGTAACACTTGGAAAATGGTTTGAGAATGATGTCATTTGGTCAGGAAGAATTTGAATTATAAAATCCATTGATGCGGTAAATGAAATCCGGGTAGATACGCGTAAAAAGCGGCGAACAACTTGTTGAAAATTAACTTGTATTATAAAATGATAATCGCCACCTTTGTGAGTGGCAACATTGTGTTTTCCTTGCGCCTTTTAGATATCAGGCTGTCCGCGTCAAAGGCTAGAAATTGTTGGTTTTCGGTTGGCATTAGAAACTCGAAGATTTAATAATTGGTCAAAATGATAAATGAAATAGGCCATAATTTCATGAATTCCATGCGCCATAAAGCCATCAATTTTAAATATTGCCGTGTAATTAGCACCTACAAAGATTTCCTCCGACAAATTATTATCTCGTTAAAACGTTTAGATTTTAAAAATACATGAGCATACTAATCAAGCAAGTTCTTATTTTTTCGCTATTATTTAGATTCTATAAAGACGTTGGAAGATATTGTTTTGATCAAGACTCATGAAGTATGCTTGTAAGCGCTCAAATTAAACATATGCATTTTCAGAATAAGGATTTTTTAAAAATCCCGTTAAAGAAAGTTAATCCAGTCTTCCGGACGTGCAGGTCTGATAACCCAATTCATTATGGGCTCGTTGTTGTAATGGAAATCTCAAAAAATGACGCAAAATATTGTCCATCATAACAATGTTAAGCTGGGCCCATTACTGCGTTTGGATGTCAGACCTGCATATATGTACACGTCGACTCTCCCCAATGGAGGCTTTAATTTTAACTCTAAATTTTATAACTTAAGCTTAAATTGGAATTGTTAGCATCGGGTCCACAGATATGCCGAATACAATGTTGAAAAGATTGGCCACTACTGGATAATTCTAGTACAGTTATCTGATAAAGAGACATTAACACATTACCTAGTAAAATCTGAAATTTTATCAATACTTGCCTACCTACGAATAAAGGGGGATAAAAAAAAACGCGATTTTGACTGAACCATTCATTATATCCGGTGTAAAGAACATGATAGCATTCCAAAACTTAGAAATAAACTAACAAGCATTACAAAATAGCGTTTCTGGGATGCACACGGGGAATCATTAAATATCGATCGAAACGTTTCCTTTGTAAATAGAGGGAATCCAGCTAGAAATAGCATATTATCATAATCGGCCTTTGCTTTTGTTTCTGTGGGGGTGTTTTTTTTTTTTTATTGATTTGTTGCAGCAAATTCTTTGGTATAGGATCAGACGAGAGCAAAATATATTTATTCAGTGTTTTCTTTTCTTAAAGTAAGTCGCCTCCAATAAAAAAAAAGAATATAAATTATGCCTATTTGTAAAAGGCAAAATGCTCGGGTTTTACTGTGCTTAACGCACTCCACAATTTTCATTTATTTCATTGGAAGACAATGTGGACCAAAGTGTTTACATCAAACCGACACTTAGATGCCCTTTTTGTCCTTACTATCACCATTTAACTACTACTACTACTACCTAAAACCAGCTGTTTGCACCTGAATAAAGATGCAAGGAAAACAACAGAGGCAGAATTCTTTTAGATTAGAAGAATGCTCGAAATAACGGCACGTTAAGCAAACCATAATATTATTTAAGAATTCCGACTTTAAAAAAAAACTAATGCAGAGCCCGGGTCGCTGTACAAGAGTGATGAAATGCTCTGGTAGTGAACTTGAAGTATAAAATATATAAATCTACTGATGCTATACGTTTAGTTTAAAAAACTCATACATAAGCCAGATATAACATACCAACACACAAAACATTGTATAATTATGTTAAACGTTTATAGTTTAATTAATACAATTTAGTAAGAACTACTGTCATCATAAAAATGGCTGGCTAAAGACAACAACAAAGAACTGAGTGACGTCAATTTCGTTCCGTCTATAAATTGGTGAACATATTGCTTGTTACGGCAGTTACAGTATGAAGAAGGTTTTCCTTTTTCTTTTCATGATTGTTGTAAATAGTTCTTTTTTATTTCGCCCTAATTCCTGCTTACAGTAAAATCCGTGGAGCAAATGTTTCACGGTTTACTATGAAAACAACAATAACTATTCGCCATCTTTTTAGACTGGACGCTTGACAAACCAAGTCAGAATGTTGAAAATATTTGCCTATTGTATATGGCGAATTAGAAATTCGTAAAACGGTTATTTCACTTAAATTTATTCACCACAAACATTCTTTAGTCCCTTTACAATCCCAAGCGAAATTTGAGGCTTCGGCAATATGTAATTTCAAACAATATCTTATACAAAATAAGGAATAAAAAAAAGCTTAATTTTTAAAAGATTTATAACGGAATTGTATTGTGTCTTTCGTTTCAAACGATGGATCAAGATTACGTGAGCGACGGACTTTAATTCTGAGTTTCAACAGGTCGTTCCTTCAAATGTTTCTTGAATTCCCTTCAGGACGAGACCTGTCAGTAATACGAAGGGACAAAACTTGAGAATCCGAAATTCGAGATAAAATTTCATAGGTATTTTTTCTAGGCTGGTTTAACAGAATCCTGAAATCTTGAAAATTCATTCAATTTCCTCACCGTCTTGATTAAAAAGAGACGGGATTTAACACAAATCCATAGTCTTATAGTCTTACTTTTATCCATGGTCTGATGGGAACAAATCGTAAAATTGCGTGCAAATGCCGACGGTCTCGTCAACAAATTACAACCCACAAGTCTGAATTTAGAGGGGAGGAAAAAAGTAGGAAAAGGAAAATAAAGTAAAAGAAAATACCTGTGCACATTAAATACATTCAAATTCGTTCTTCTATTTAAAACAACTTGTCAGATTTTTACCCACAGCAAATCAATGTGGAAAATTCGACAAAGAGGATCCCTGCGTGAGCAAATTATCAGGTCTGATAACTTAATAAATAGTGCCATAAATTGAAATCGTAGTCAATTATTTCTAATTCTGAATTTGAATACATTAGTTATAGTCGGTAAAAATGCATGTTATGCAAACATCGTTTAAACATAGCACCAACTATTAACAAGACAACAAAATATAAAAAGTAATCATTTGAAAAAAAGAATAACGAAGTACATTTTCTTAATAAAATCTGATTTAAAATCAGTAGCCCTTTAAGGCTTTTCACCTACAGTTCATCGAGTTTATCTCATATCATTTGTGATATGAACAACAGCAAATTAAACAATAAATAGGGTTGTAATTGTCGTTTTGTATTTGAGCCATCATTTCAAACTGGATTTCTGTGTATGTTCTTTGCCATCCGGAAGTATAACGGACCAACACACAAAACTATGTGTAACCTTGAACGTTTATAGTCTGGTTAATCCAGTTTAGTGAGAATTACTCATAAATGCGGATGGCAAAAATCAATAACAAAGACCTGAGTGACGTCATCTTCGTTCTATCTATAGATAGAAGCTTCTCCATTATAACACTTTCGTTTGTATTATAAACGTTTAAGGTTACACATAGTTTTGTGTGTTGGTGCGTTAAATCCGGCTGGTGGATGCTATGAGTTTTGTTTTTTAAAATAAACGCATAGCATCAATAACGGAGGTCCAAGCTGTAATCTGGTATGCATTTCCTGGTGAGGCCAAAACCATCCATCTACGCCATAGAACAACTGATAGTTTTATCATTCCATGATTTACTTTCGTTGATGAATGATGCTAAAAAGAACCAGAGTGAGTATGGCGTCCGCAGGTGCTGAAATCAAATGAGCCCATGCCAGGTAGCTTTCGTGTTAGTTCGTGTTTGATGCCAGATCAGGAGACGTTTAAAAAAGAATGGATGGCATTGACCTCGGTGTTATAAAGACGTACGTCCAGGTATTCAACCAAACGCAATGTTAATTACGTAAATCGAAATATCTACAAATCGATATGTACCTATGTCTGAAAATTTGTTATATATACCTTATGTAGACCTTTAAACGTATATTTTACGATTAAATTTCGTGTAAAATGTTGTTGATTTCAAACACTTTCAATGCCTGGTTTGCTTAATCTATTACTCTTCTTCTCTATCTCTACTACTACAACTACTACCAGTCCTCCTCCTCCTCTTCCTCCTCCTCCTCCTCCTCCTCCTCCTCCCACTACTATTACTACTACTACTACTACTACTACTACTACTACTACTACTACTACTACTACTACTACTACTACTACTACAACTACTACTACTACTACTACTACTACTACTACTACTACTACAACAACAACAACTACTACTACTACGACTACTACTACTACTACGACTACTACTACTACTACTACTACTACTACTACTACTACTACTACTACTACTACTACTACTCCTAGTACTACTACCAATACTATTACTACTACAACTATTATTCCTACTACTACTACTACTACTACTACTACTACTACTACTACTACTACTACTACTACTACTACTACTACTACTACTACTACTACTACAACCTCCTCCTCTTCCTCCTTTCCTTCAACCTAATCCGACTAAAACATGTTTAACTATTTTCATACGGACATAGATCCCCTTTCAATTCTATTTTTATTTTACTTTCATAAACCTCTTATACCAAAATTTACCTCCACGGGGTCTCGTATACACAACACCGCAGTGTAACACACCGGAAACGCAGAATAAAGGGAGCATTGTATTAAAACTGTAATTTACTGTCTGTCGTTGCGTGAGTACTCATGCATAATAATGATGTGTTGTTCTTTCCACTGTCTTTCTCCGAAAACAAAACCAAAAACTAACAACAAAATTAAAACTTACGGTATGTGTAAAAATAAGAAAGAAGTTGGGAGTCATGAGAAAAATAACATTATAATATGATGATGAATAGGCTTTCAAGCAATAGTGAAAATAAAGTAAGCTTTCGGTGGAAAAAATAACGATAAGTATTGAATTGTAAGCTTCAATTTATTAGACGAAGACAGATACTGTGGACGTTTCGGGTTTCCCCTTTTATAAAAAAAACAAGATGATTAAAACACTACAGACGAATGAGATGGTGACAGTGGCGTTGTTAAGGTGAATAAAGGTTGGGTGAAGTCGAGAGTAACAGGTGCTTGCCCTGTTTTTGATAGAACGCTTGTCTATCAGAATGTCTTTTCTAAACAATCTTACTCAATCATTGCTGATCGTACAGAGAGATGAGAAAACTCTGGAAAACCCATATTAAAAAATTTGACCAGAAATCTTGTCCTTCAAATATTGATCGATTTAAATGACCCTCATCTTGGCAAAAACTCTCAAACCTGGGATGGGAAATCGGGTAGTCCCAGGTTTGAGAGTTTTTGCCAAGATGAGGGTCATTTAAATCAATCGATATTTGAAGGACGAGTTTTTTGGCCAAATTTTCAAATATGGGTTTCCAGAGTACGACAGAAGGAGTAATACATGTGAAATTGGCACGTTAAAAAGTGCAGAGAATAGAATAGAATTACAATAGCCGACAGTGAAAATGAATGTAAACAGTTTGCAGAAACGAGGTTTATATTACGATCATTAAGTAGTAAGCTAATATAATAACAAATGTAAAGCCATGTTAATGGTCGCTGTAACATAAATAATTGCTTTTGTAATCATTTTGTGCATTAGATTGCAGCTGTTGAAACGTGAAGCTAATGACTATGCGATGGTTGGTGAAAGTAGTGACGATGATTATGATGTTGATGAAGATGATGATGATGATAATGATGATGATGATGATGATGATGATGTTGACGACGATGACGAGACAAAAAAATGATAATGTAAAGGGTGAGGACGACGGCAACGGTAACAATTCTTGAGGATTGATTAATTATGAAAATGTTTTGACATTATTTTGCCGTCCCCTAAAAATTGGTCATTGATATAGTGTTATTAACATGGTATGTAGGATATTATATGATGTATCAATAAACCACGATACTGCTGTAAACACGTTAATATTACTTTTATTATTATCATTACCATTACCACTAGGATAATCCTACAATTACCAGCATAATAATCCAAAGAAGAGAACCAACGACAATTACTTAAACATCAACAATAGCTGAATCTTTACGAGCTTTCTCCTCCGAAATAATAATATTATTATTATTATCAGCAAACTACAAACTGCAAACTGCACACCGACATTATTAAAACCAACAGCCGGCTAAATGAAGGCCTTGGTTGAATGAATGAATTACAAACAAACAAACGTACGCACCAGTTGACTAACAACACAATAAATACAGTAGAGCAACGGCGATGGCAGCATCAGCAGCAACAACAACACTGCTTTACTACCGTTACTACCACACCGTGTAAATATCTACTACTTCTAAATACTACAACGAACTACAAACGCCGCTTCCAGAATAAAAACAACGCGGCTACCGTTGCTGTGCCTGCTCGCCTTCCACTCCCCCCCCCCCCCCCCCCCCCCCCCCCACAACCTCCCCTGCCCCTTCTTTCTAAAAAAAAAAACCGCTTCCATTACTGCACACACGTACATTTAACGCGCGCACGCTCACTCACACACACATCCACACACACACGCAAACTCACACACATACGCACAAACAGACACATAAACTCACACGCGCGCGCGCACATACAAACAGCACGCATCCCCCTTCCCCCCCCCCCCCCCCCTCCCTTTTTTTTTTTTTTTTTTTTGATGTCCCTCATCATCTTCGTCAATCTCTTCATTCCTCAGTTCCCCTCCTTTTCCTCTTCACCAACAACACCACTACTGATAAAAAAAAAATATCAGTCGCGCAGCAGAAGCAACAGTCGCAAACGCAGCTAGCAACAGAGAGGCTCTATCAACAAGTTTCAAAGCAAACTCCTTTTCCTCTCGTCTTTGCGATCGTTCTCTCGTCTTTACAACTGACCGCCATTGCGAATCCCCAAAGTTTCTCCCTGAATTTAGACGAAGAAAATAAAAATATAATATCGATGATATACGTTTAGGTAAAATACTCACTACATCCGCGAGCCATACTAAACATACCACCACTCAAAACTGTGTGTAACCTTTAACTAATCACGGGAGTCTAAAAATAGTAGCAAAGAACAGAGTGACTTCAATTTAGCTCCTTCAAGAGAAAACAAACATTATTGAGCCCTTTCTACTTGCGACCCACGTTTTGAAATATCGATATCCGTGTATTCGTTCTAGATCATTTTAACATGATAAAACTAAGCACAGAAATTCGAATGCCATTAAGAGAGATGAAGAAAGAAGGACAGAGAGAGAGAGAGAGAGAGAGAGAGAGAGAGAGAGAGAGAGAGAGAGAGAGAGAGCTGCAATGGTAAAAAAAAGTTCATATTTTGATAACATCAGCACATGTTATAAAAATAACTTTGAAAGGAATAGGAGGTGGTTGTAGACGTTTTTGAGGCGAAATTAACCCATCAGTCTCCTTTCATTTATATAGTGCATATTTCTGAGTACAGTGCTCTTAATCCCTCATTATCACAAAAAATCCCCTGCTGATAAAACAGAATCCATATTTATTTACATACGAGAAAACGCATTACGTAGCCTACTGGGTGTATTATTTTCGGACAAGGTGACGCTTCTTTACATCTGGCGGGGGGTGGGGGGGGGGGGTCCGAATAAAACATCCATCTCCGACAGGTCAAGGACTTTAATGTGTGCCAAATGCTTTTCATAAATAAATACTGTTCAATAATTCACCGGTTCGAACCTTCAGAGTTAATTAGATCTTTTTGCGAGTCCAAGACCTTACTACTATAAACTGAAGCGACATTTTAGATTTCGTGTTTTCAGCTATTTCATTACTCCCCCTCCCCCCGCTCAATTTATTTTGGATCTCTTTTAAAGGCCTGTTTGTTTGTTTTTTCCAGAGTACATCAGATTAAGAAAACACGTTGCCATTATAGACAAAGGGTTGACATAATAAGTTCAAACTTGTCGATCGACAAATTGATGATGATGATGATGATAATGATGATGATGATGATGATGATGATGATAATGATGATGATGATACAGATGATGATGATGATGATGATGATGATGATGATGATGATGCTGATGATGATGATGATGATGATGATGATGATGGTAATGATGATGATGATGATGATGATGATGATGATGATGATGATGATGATGATGATGATGATGATGATGATGAATCGACAGACGTGTGGCAATGATTTCTATTATAATTTAGGAAATAAGATTATTCAACTCGGACAGAGAATAATAACTATATTTTGTGCATATCATATCATTATTAAACTATACTGATTGTATAACATAAAACGTGACCCCAATAATACATAATAATGGAACTTTATTATCATTATATAATCTTTATTCAAAAAGCAATACTTTATATTTATATTCCATTAATATTTATACAAACGCGGCAGTCTATTTCTTCGTACATCCCTATAATAATAATAAATAAATAAAAAAATAATAATAAATAATATAATAATAATAATAATAATAATAATAATAATAATAATAATAATAATAATAATAATAATAAATAATAATAATAATACTTTATTGCATCCCAAAAAGGAAATTTTTTGTACAGACGTGTTATAATTTACACATAAGATAAAAATACAATGGAAATAGGATGTATATATATATAAAAAGGAGCAGCTCTATAACCAGAGCTGCGCTTTATAATATGAATAATTTCAACACTGTAAAATAGTTAAAACTGTCACTATAAATTGAAAATTGAAAAGATTGCAAAACAAATAAATTAATAAATTAATATTTATATTTTTAAAAAGTAAAAATGAGAAATAATTATATAAAATGATTATTGCTTGTTGTTATAAAGCCTAATACTGGACGGCAGAAAAGATTTTCGGTGTCTCTCTGTTTTCGTTGAAATAGAGAAAGGGCGACCACTTCTTTCTGACATAATAATTGATGGTCTTAGTGGATGATACTGGTCATTTAATATTTTAGTATTTTATTTATACAAAATTTCTCGTATAAAAGATCTACATCGTCAACATCATTTATATAGCGTTTAATGGATTTTTTAATATTTGAATTTATTTTGTTCCTTTCCACTGCTAAGCAATTGCCTCCCCAAGCTGTTATACAAAATGACAAAACACTTTCGATTACTGCTCTATAAAATAATGTGCAGAGGGTTTTATCTATTCTAAACTGAGAGAGTTTCGATAAAAAATATGTACGTCTGCACATCTTATGCCTAATTATTTTCAATTGTTCATCCCACTTGAGCCTGTCATCAATCGTTACACCAAGGTATTTGTAGTGAGGAACTCGCTGGACGAATTGGTCCTTTAATTTTAACGGTTCTATCGGTTCCTTCACTCTCCTAAAGTCAATCACTAGCTCCTTTGTCTTGCTTATGTTAAGCTCTAGGTGGTGGCATCACACCAAGACACAAATCTATCAATTTCTTGCCTATAAGCCACTTCGTTGCCATTTGTTATGAGGCCTTGAAGAGCGGTGTCATCTGCAAACTTTATTAAAGGTACACTCAGGTTTTGACTTCTACAGTCATTCGTGTATATTGTGAATAATACAGGGGACAATACACAACCTTGAGGAGCGCCAGTATTTGTAGTTATACAGGAAGATTTGTTTTGCCCTAATTGAACATATTGTGCTCTCTCCGTAAGAAATTCGAGCACCCAAGCAATTATATACTTGTTTAAATTCAGACTAGTCAATTTATGAACAACCAACTGAGGTTGCATTGTATTGAACGCTGAAGAAAAATCTGCAAAAAGCAATCTGCAATAGCTCCTAGCGTGATCTAGATGCCTGTAGATGTTGTTTGTAAACAGCAAAATGGCATCCTCTACGCCACGTCCTGGTTTGTAAGCAAATTGATGACTATCACTCAATGGCATAAACTGATTCCTAATTTTAACAAGAACAAGTTTTTCTAAAGATTTCATGACTATTGAAGTCAGTGCAACAGGTCTGAGATCGTTCATAGTTTCAAGTTTTTCTTTTTTTGGAACAGGAATAATTTTCGAAGTTTTCCAAATTTCAGGGATTGAAACGCATTGGAGGGACCAGTTAAAAATATGTGTATAAATGGGGAAAGCTGGTGGGCACATTCTTTTAATAGTTTTCCTTTCAATCCATCCGGCCCAGCAGCCTTCCTCTCGTTTAGTTTCGAAAATACGAATCTCATTTCCTCTTCACTGACCTCAACAGCCATTTCATCTTCCAAAGCCCTGTCTAATTTATGTTTTTCATTTTCAATATCAAATTTGTTTGCTGTGTCGAAACGTGAATAAAATTTATTTAAAGTTTCAATTTCGATATCTTCTGATATAATCGTGGGCTTTGGATTATAGTTCACAGCAGTTTTAAGCCCCCGCCACGTGTCCCGTATATCCCCAGAAGAAAAGCATTTTTCAATTTTATTTTTGTACTTGTCTCTACAACTAGATATTACCCTCTTTATCTCTTTTTGTTTTGTTTTCAGATCTTTTTTGTTTCCACTAGTATAGAGAGTTTTCTTGTGGTTCAATAAAAGTTTTAGATCTTTTGTTATCCAAGGCTTGTTGTTAGGATAATATTTTATTTCTTTTTTACAAGACACTAGCTGTTCACAGAATTTTAAATACAAAAATAATTACCAAAATAATAATTTTTAAAATAAAAAAGATGGAAGGAAAATATATTGAATATGGTATCTGATTATATCATGATTGCGTGCCTTAAATGGCATAACCCGCGTTTCCTATCACAGTCAAGTAGACGCGAATGTAACAGGTATTAGAAGATAGTGTGTTGATAAAAGACGTCAATGCTCTGTCTACGTTTTTCATAAAATCATGAACATTAATAGCGCGCATTTCCAAGTCTCTAGCATGCTCAAATCACTTCACAATACTTCTGGTCGTATAGAATCACTTTTCGTCACTTATAGCTCAAGTTGCCTTTAAAACATCCGTTTGTATACAAGCATTATTACAATATCAACAACTTCCTATGGCTAAGTACTCTTTCTCACTTGAGTCAAGTGGAGTAATTGTGGGTAAAGCGCATCTCCCGGGGACACAACAGCACTTAACCTTAGGACCTAACAGGACGAGACCTGTTTCAATGAGCTACATAGAATGAACGAAATTGATGTCACTCAGCTCTTTGTTATTGTTTTTAGACAGCCATTTTTATTCGTTATCACCAAACTCTATCAATCAGACTATAAATGCTCACGTTTACACATAGCTTTGTGTGTTGATACGTTATATCCGGTTGGTGGATGTTGTGAGTATTTTACATAAACGCATAGCATCAATATTTTCTACTACTTTCTTCAAGGCGTTGCCGTCGTTATGGGTTGCCTGCCTCCTGATGAAGGCAATGGCTGGTCAAAACATTTACACTCAACACCATCATCTCACATTTCCTTCACATTCATACACTCCCTTTGTGCTAGCTATTTCAATTTGTGACGCTTTATGGTCTATAATAGAATGGAATAATTTTGGCTTATGACCTGAAAGTTCCGAGTTTGAGTCCCACAGAGGACGGTGCAAAGTTGCCATTGGAAAATTCTCTTTACTCGCATTTTCGTACCACACTCAGATGTCAAGTGCGACATTCTCTTTCTTCATAGATCTCTATAATAAAATAAAAAAAGAAACCGTCATGTCTCGTCCTACGGTTAAAGTGTTGCTGTTGGCTTCAGACCCATTGTAAATTGCTTTAGGCATTTAGTGGATATATAAAAGCTGATATTTTCGGCCCTGGGATAGATTATTCGTAAACTTTGATCGCAATTATTAAAACGCCGATTTGTTCTCCAAACATGACAACCTAATAGAACAGAATAAAGATATTAAAAAGATGTTTCTGACAATAATAATCGTTGTCGTCGTCGTCATCATCATCATCATCATCACCCACTACCATCATCATCAGCAGCATCATACTCATCATCATCATCATCACATTCTCATCATCGTCATCACCATTATCGCCGTCATCATCATCATCATCATCATCATCATCATCATCATCATCATCATCATCATCATTATCATCATCATCAAAAAATCAACAAGCAAAGCAACTATTCTAATATATTATTATAGAGTTAGACGAGATCCACACCAGGAATGAGAGATGAGTGGCTTCCGCTATCATTATTTCCCCTAAATAATAAACGACCAAGAGACAAAACAATAAAACATTGACCATAGGCTTTAACAAGGCGATATTTGTATTAGATTACTGACATGATACGTGACTATTCATTATTAAGGAATATAGGGATTGGGAAGTAATATGTAGAAAAAAATAAATTGCTGAAAACAGAACATGATTTATCACTCCGCATGAATGTATATCTTAAGGGACCTCACACACTTGATAAATGAAAATATTTATATAGCATCGCACAAAACGATTTCTCATACAAAGATTGTGTGAAACGCGCAAGGGAACTCTTCCAAATAATCTGCCTGTCCTCCTCCCTTGAAATGTGTTATTATTCCTTCAAAGATATAAATCTCCCAACTCTTCACCCCCCCCCCTCCACCCCCGCCCTCCTTCCTCTCCAATATTTCACGGGTATCTGATATCACGATTAATTGTCAGCACCAGGTGAAAAGGAAATCATCT
>NC_088363.1:70449610-70454610 GCF_034508935.2 Berghia stephanieae
CAAATAGATAAATAGATGGATAGATAGATAGATAGATAGATAGATAGATAGATAGATAGATAGATAGATAGATAGATAGATAGATAGATATATAGATAGATAGATAGATAGATAGATAGATAGATAGATAGATAGATATAGATAAGGGTGCAAAACGAAAAGAGAAAGACAAAGTAAAAGTGAATATTGCTCAAAGGTAATTGAAAGCACTTATGCATCTGGCATAATATACTTAAAAGCAGCTGTGACAGAACACCTAATACGGAGTATATTGAGAATATTTCACCCTTCTATGTAAACAGATGACTAAAAAATACTTTTTACAAAGAGTACCGGGTGATTAACCCAACACTTAAACTTAAAACTATTCAGTAGGATCTTTGATCCACTCTTTGTGGAGCACTGATCGCCTTTGACTAATTAATTTATGTTATTGCCTAAGTGTCTATTATTTCTATGATAGAAAAGTGATAGCAAGGTGGTGATATTGGCAGACAATAATAATATTGATAAGAATGATCATTTGTTAATTCAGATGCGTTATGCAATCACCTGAACAAACCCATGCGTGAAATTTATGCGCACTGGAACGCATTCAAGCTCACACATAAACATGTGGAGTAACCTAAGAATGTGTAGTCCACGTGTGAGAAATTATGTTTCTTTTCTTATGATTGATTAAAAGTCTGTAATTGATTATGAATAATTTTGAATATTATGAAATAAATATTCTGGACACTATTATTTCAAAGCGCTTTGTATTTTATTTTTCTTTGATTATACAAGTTTACATGCTTACGACACTTCTCAAAGGCTCCTTTATTATTATCTCAGTCTGCAAAGTTTACATAACACTAACACATTAGGATTAACTGCTAAAGCACATTAGAAATGCAATAAAACATTTCAAACCAGCTATAAAAAGAAAAATACTGGTGACTTCATTGTGATCCGACCTGCAGCCTGTTAAACCAAAGACATCTGACCTAACGACTACATCACCAGCCCACCCTCCAAACCCATTGATTATATCCTTGTGCACTACGACATATCCGTAATTACCGAATCGTTGAGGCCAACTGATGCCAGCAATGCCAGTCGTGTCGTAGTCCGACAAAACATTTTTTTTTTTCATTTTGGCCAGAAAACTTTTATTTCAAATGTCAATCGATTAGTAGCCAATTAACCGTCGTACTCCAGAAAAAAAAACTCGTCTTTAACAATTTGGCCAAAAAGCTCGTCTTTCAAAAATCGATCGATCTTAATGACCCTCATCTTGGCAAAAAAAAAAATTATCTCAAACCTGGTCACATTTTGAAAGATGATTTTTTTTTCCAGAGACAGCAGTTGACTGGTTAAAGTGGCTATCAACTATTCACAACATTTCAAGAATGATATTTTATTGTCATAATTTTGAGACTTTCTAACAAGTTGCGGGTCATCTTCATTTATCGATATCTATATGAAGTAAATTTTTCTGACCAAATAAAAAAGTGTTTTCTGGGAGAAAGGCAGATTAATGCTGGTGATACCAGTAATGATAATGATGGTGATGATACGGATCGATTTCACAACGAGATCCATGCAGGGATTCCCTGTTACCGTCGGATATATTAATGTAGGGAATGTTACGTCGTTGTCCATTGCCTTAACAATTGGTAGAGCATCCATCTCCCAACCAAATGAACCCATTTTCAATCCGGGTAGACTTTGGTAGTGTTCTCTACTATTGTGTCCATCAAGTTTCTGGATTTCTAAATTCTGGGGGATAATAGTTTTCAATAGAATAACATTTTATCCAAATAATAGTATGCATTACTCTCTGTATAACTTACAGAAAACGTGATTAACATCGGCCCTTTGAGTCCTAAGGCTGTAACGGACAGTTTCCTGCTTACATACATATATCATTATATCTGGAATTTGCCCTCTCTGCAAAGTAATTCCTTTTCAATAAAAACATTGGTATTAAATTTAAAAAGAGGAGAGAAATTAATGTTTCTCTCTAATTGTCTTCCTCTCGATCTTCCGTGTATAATAACAATTCATTTTCTCTGGGTTTTACATAATTTGTATCACATGTCTCGGCCATGCAAACATAATGGAAATAGCCAAATGACAGAATTCAATCGCGAAATGTACCAAAGATACCTTCATTTCTGAAATCAAACAAAGGAGCTTGAATATTTTTTTTTTAAAGGGTACGTATAAATGTGATTCAGCGCCTCTAATTATCTCGTGAAGATTTCGAGCTAAAATTGATTTTACAGTCAAAACTATGGATTTTGGGTTACTTTTTTAAATGTCTCATTGGAGGCACTAGACATAGTTCCTTAAAACAGACAAAATTTAAATCTCATTCTTCTGATCATCTTTAATCAAAACTATATTATGGCACCTGATCCATCCCGATATAAAAACATGTACAAAAATGAATTATAATCTGCCTTTCTCTTTATCTTATGTCCATTTTAAAACTTTGTACTCGCACCCCCCTCCCCCCCCCCCCTATTCTTACCTCTTACCCCCTCCCCAAATAATCTCATCCTTCTCGTCCGTCACTTCACTACCCTCTTCATTTATTACCCACCCCCCCCCCCCCCCCCCCAACCGTGCCTCCGTCCACTCATCCTTCACACTCATCGAACTGTCTCTCCGCTCAGATCTTATCACCAATCATCAGTCTTCAAATCGCGGACACGACCCTTTAATGATGGCGGTAGCAAACGATTTTCATTGCTTTCACCCCCCCCCCCCCTCCCTCCACACACACACACACACACACACACACACTTATTGATCCATTTATTGGGATGATCGGAGGGTGCGATATGGCATAACAAGGGGAAATCAAGCGCAATGTTATAGTAGGGAATTTTACGTGCTATTTAAAATCCCGGATGAAAAGCATTCTGAAAATCATTTAAAAACGTGAGCTGCCTTGCCGCGGTGGAATCTTGATCCTTTTTAGACAGGAGTCACGTCACGATTGTCACCTATCGTCTAGAGAGATAAGATAAAGATAAGCTTTATTGATCCACTTCTGGAAAGGTTCTTTGACTAACCCATTGGTCAGAGATGGACATAAAAATGATTATAAACACACTCATTCCACCTAATTCCAGGAAAGGAAGAAACGTAGACAGCATGCAATGATGACGTCACACGCTTAATCATCCAGTCAATAGATTTGGTAAGTGGACAGTGTCAATGACAAACGGAAGTGAATGAACACGACAACTCAGTGCAGGTCACGACAAAGGGAATGACCTCGACCTTGATGACGTCAAAAGCAGGACAGACAAAAAAAACATTTTTCAGTTCCTAAATATATCGACAATAACAAAACAAAACAAAAAGAAATCTGAAATAGATCAAGATAACATGGTGAGAATGGACGGGGGTAGGGGGGGGGGGGGGGGAGGAGGAAAGGTAATAATATTAATGATGGCGACAACGACGACGACGATATGGACGGTGATCATGATCATCATCATGGTGTCCATCAAGTGACGATAGTGTTGGAGGAAATGTCAGTCGTGTTGGTGGTGGTGGTGGTGGTGGTGGTGGTCGTAGTAGAAGTGGTTGTGCTGGTAACTGTCATTAGCTCTTTCAAGCTGTTAATACCATTATTGTAATTTGCCGTCATCATGTTAATGTTCATGAGATGATTATCTGGTTGTTAGGGATATTAAACGCTCAATATGCCTCCCCTCCCGCCCACGTTAATGGTTGTCTTTAATCATTCTTGTTTGCTGTTACATAAGATATTGTGAACAATGCATGCCTTTAAATTTAATATTATCTATCCCACATACTTTTCCTTTCAGAACAACATTTTTAAACCCGACGACAAACCCCCCCCCCCCCCCCCCCTTCCCAATATTTCGAGCATTTAATAACGCTTGAGCAATATCCACTAAACGTGCTCACAGCGCTTTACAAGGGGTCCCAAACCAACAACTACACTTAACATGTACGACGAGACAACCCTTTTAACGATAGGTACTCATGTTACACCTGAGTACGGTGAGAAAATGTGGGTAAAGAGCCTTTTCGAAATACTCAACAATGCTCGGAGCAGAATTCGAACCGTGGACCTTCCTGTCCGAAGGCGAGTGTCATACCACAGGAACACATAGCTGCACAAAAGATGTAACAAACATGTATTTAGAGTTGAACTAGGAACCACCAATGAACAATAAACAAACAAAAATAACATGACAGTTACCTTGCAAATTCTACAGGAAACATTGACCTCGAAATAGTTAATTACACAACGGGAAGCAACTCATTAATATAATTAAGACTTGCACAGTTGTTTCCCTTTGCCTTTCCATTGATTCCAGTGTTCATGTTTGAGTCGATCCGAAGTGTACATATTAGATGTCACGTCGAGTCTATCGATTGGTTTTCACTGACATAAATAAGAAGAATAAAGTGAAATAGAATAAACTAAACGAACTCAATGAGATGAATCTATTGTTCGGACTCATTGTATTCATGGTAGTTCTTAAAATGTGAGTGAATTTCTGTTTGTTCTAGACCTCTATTCATGCATTGTAAGTGGTTGTTGATTTGCTGGTACCTACGTTGTTTCCAAATATAATAATTTGCTTTGTAGCTGTGTATCTCCCTTACAAAGTGATAATATATTGTCGACTTGTTTTAAATTTATGTTGTTACTTACACACAGTAAGTGAATCTTGATTTGTCTTTATCGACGTGTACTTATTTGCATATATTATGTACACGTCGGTTTTGATCCATGTGTATGTAGAGTAATCTATTGTATTTGTACAACGGATTTTATCCACATTATTATTGATTTTGCTTTGTTTTCATTTGATAATTTGAAAATCTGACTTAATTTATGGTTAATTTGGGCAAATTACCTGTAGAAAAAAAAATAAAAGAGAAAGTTGAACATGAAATGGCAATCACATATTACGTGTCACAGTGACGTAGTCGTGACAACGCTTACGGTTAGCTAGATGAAT
>NC_088363.1:70459610-70464610 GCF_034508935.2 Berghia stephanieae
GTAAGTGAGAGGGTAGAGTTTAGGTGCGAAAAAAAAAGATGCAGAGGAGAGAGAGAGAGAGAGAGAGAGAGAGAGAGAGAGAGAGAGAGAGAGAGAGAGAAAGAGAGAGAGAGAGAGAGAAAGAGAGTGACAGAGAGAGAGAGAGAGAGAGAGAGAGAGAGAGAGAGAGAGAAGATAAAATAGGAGGTGATCTATTGGGGACTTGTGAAACCATGCTGAAGAAATATAACCTATTAACCGCCCAGGGCGACACGGTTACACATAAGACTCGTGAAAAGCGTGAAGATTAAGTCACTTCCAACATCAGCCCGTGCAATATTCTCAAAATTGGAATTTAAAAAAAAATATTTACGTTGAGCGTTCAACAGTACCATCGGAGGATTACCCTGTGATGAGTTTGTCTTTCCGCTCCCGAAGCCGCTCTTTTCGGAATTCACTTGTAAAAATAAACGTGAGCTTGAATATAGAGCAATACTCAGCTCATGTGCGCAATGAATGCGCGATACAAAAAGATCCAAAGCAAAAAGCAACACTTGACATAAAGGACAAAACGTGACGCTTTTTTGTCTTGACAAAGACAAAGCTATTACCAACCTGGTCATCATTTTACTATCGAGTATAGTGAGGAAATGTGACCCATCCTCTCAGAACTTTATTCTGTCGGAATGGTTAAGATGTTGAAAACGCAATTTATAAAAATAAAAAATTGAGACTTGGAATAAGTTTTTATGTTTCAAGGAGTCGAAAGAATATAATTTCCGAAACAGACAAAGACTACAAGTTCACATTTCTTTTCATACCAACATTAAAATCCTCCTTTTCACCGAGTTTATTCTGAAATAATAACGTTTTAAGACGATGGGTCAAAAGTGTGAATAATAGACTTTTCCAGTGACTTGACTCTAAGCCGTCCACAGTAGGACTCGAACCTGCAACCCTTGCACGTCACAATCAGAGTGTCATTCCATAGGATAACACAGAATACGAGAGTGTGTGTCGTAGACCTAAAACCTTGCCACCAACCACAGCAAACAAAAATCTGGAACTTTTTAAAGTCTCATCTTTAAGATTTTTCGAGAAGTTGAGGTAGGTCACTTTAATCTATCCGAATATTAAACTGCTTCAACCCCTTGATTAGTGAATTTGTAATATTTTGGTTTGTCTCTTTTTTTAAAAAATCAAACGGTATGCTTCTTGTTTCTGGAGCACATACAAGTAAATACACTGCAAAGGGACTGGGGCATCGAGTCTTCTTGTGTCGCTGGTCTTGTGCGAAAGTAAGAGTTACCGGATTGTTTTATAAACGACTTTGTATATTTGGTTACAAAAACCTTACCACAATAATACGAGTAGTTCATGAATTCTATGCCAGAATGTGGGCAGAATAATATTGTTTACCAATCCTAATTTCAAGGGATTCAGTAACCGTATTGTTGATTCTATTTTGACATTTTAAGAAATCAATGTTTTGTGGTTTAACTAGAATAATATTATATTTATACGGACATGACCGTGGGGAATCGATTAAAGTATGGCGCGGATGACGAAAGCACTATTTCACTTTTGGTGGGGTTTGGGTCCCCAGACAATCTGATGAAGCAAATTAAATTTAATTCAATGATAGGCTTCCGCTAATATTGTATATTTACCGGGAATATAATACTGTCGTCCTCTGGAAAAAAAACATTTTTAAAAATTTGGCCCGAAAACTCGTCCTTCAAATATCGATCGATTTAAATGACACTCATCTTGGAAAAAACTCTCTAAAATGGCACTTCCCAAAGTCCGAGGTCTGAGAGTTTTTGCCAAGATGAGGGTCATTTATATCGATCGATATTTGAAGGACGAGTTTTCTGGTCAGATTTTTAAATATGGGGTTTTTTTTTCCAGAGCAAGGCAGAAAAGTGCTCTGCGGATATTAACGTAGGTCTATAAAATAAACACAACTTTATTATAAAAAGCAAGCTGCGATATGAATTAATTATTACTATGACAACTATCCTCCGAGTGGTCCATATAAGAGTAAACAATGTAATTGTATATGTTTACCGTGAATCGAAAAATAAGCGAAAATGTGCCGATTATCAAAAGCATGTAAAAGCATACACGTTGCTCCTGACTCGTAAGACTAGCTACTCCTGTTTGCTTTAACAAGTTTGAGCCAAAACGGATTATCATTCCCGGACCGAATAACATCATAGCAAGGGCAACACTAATATGGATGCCCAAGAACAAATATTGTGATTAAACAAGGCAAACATGTTACGTTTGTGTTCGTGTGACCCCGAGCCCTAAATCAATGTGACACTGTAACATTATTGATCTCTGTCAACAAAGGTGGAACGAACTCGATACAAGTACTAGATCATATAATAGGGTGAGATCTTACCACTCTTATAACGCCAATTTGTATGGGATTTGTGTTGGTGTTGTTTTTTTTTTTTTTTGGTTTTTTTTTTTTTTGGTTTTGTTTTTTGTTTTTTAATATGTCGCTTATATCCACTAAATGTGCTTAAAACTATTTACACCAGGTTCCAAGCCAACAGCAACATATATGTGCTCTTGTGGTATGACACTCTCTTTTTTTTTTTTTTGATCGGAAGGTCCTGGGTTCGAGCCTCGCTCGGCGCATAGTTGAGTCCTTGGAAACGGTAATCGCATTCGCTCACCTTCTCAGGTGAAAAATTAATGAATACCTGGTCATTAACAGCGCTGTCTCTGTCAGAAAAAAATTGAAATATCGACTAACAGGCGTCATGTCTCGTTCTACATGTTACGCGTTGCTGTTGGTCAGGAACCCCTCGTCAAGCACATTGAGCACGTTTAGTGGATATTGCGCTATATATAAGCTCGTTGGGTTTTTTTTCTAACATGTAAGACGTAAAGTGATAATAAATTTTATTCCCGACAGAGATAACACTACTACCTGCCATATTCTTATTTTACATCCCAAGCCTCTTCGCCGCTTACTGCACGACTCGAACATTCGACCTACGTCCATTTCCCGAATCTCACACCACTCTATCACAAAAACTTTTACTATAGTTGTTTATTTGTATTATTAATTCTATGGTCATTGCTTGAGATAGACACGGTATATTTATTAGCCAAACAGTCCGACGCTTTGACTTAACCTTCAAAATACAGAGTTCGATTTTACTCCATCCTGACGTCGGATCAGACTGTTTTCACCAAGAGAGTGGTTTGAGCTGATACGACTCTGAACCATCGCTCTTACTGTTCACTCGGTGAAAAATGGTAAACCTGTTAACTAAATGAATAATAGGAGAAAGTAATATCTAAGAGACGAACAATCTAGAAGTTAAGGGATTAACGAATTACAACGCTCTCCATCCCCCCCCCCTCCCCTCTCCTAACTATTCCCGCTTTCCAATCCACCCGATCTCAAACTAAATTCATCAAACCGGGCGCTGCGATTACTTTTGGAGCGCCATTGAATTCGATTACGTCGAACCAATCGCCTCCTCTCGGAATCGACACAGTGACCTACTTGCCAGGGCTTCCCTCTCAGATGACCTCCCCTTTTGTGCTACTGTACACTGACAAAACACAATTTTTAAAAAAATCATTACATAAATATCTATCGATTATTAAAGAGCTTGTCAAAAATTCTCAAACCTGAGACTTGAAGAAGTGTCAGGTTTGAGATATTTTGACTAACTGAGAATTATTTTAATCGATCGATATTTAAAGTAAAAGTTTTCTGGCCAAATTGAACAAAATTATGTTTGTTTTGTGTACAACAGTGCAGTATTTGCATCACTATTATGACCAGTTATGTAGGCTGCTACCATCGCAAGACTATCTAGTTTTTTCTCGCTGGTCGTAATCAAATAATATATTAATATTGATGTGATGATCAAACTTCTTACAAGGGAGAAACTTTTTTAATCGTCTCGATGAGAGTGAGAGAAGACCTTTAACTTCAAGATCATACCGTCAGGGCTTAAATAGGGGTAAAACCCGCAACCTCTTTCAGAAATAATTGCATGGCCAAACAAATTAGAAACGTGATGATAGTTGTTTATATTTTATTCTTTGATGAAGCAGGTTTGTTTGTTTGTTTGTTTGTTTGTTTGCTTTCGATATTGCTTTTTTTTTTTTTTTGGGGGGGGGGGGGGGCATTTTTATATCATTTACTTCATTCGTTGGCGACTGAGTCGATACCGATACCAATACCGCGGGCGATGCGAGTACCATGTCTCGATTTTTGATGAGGTCGATTTTGTGTTTAGACAAACATCAACATCAACACAGCAGAGTGGCGATGGTTGAGTGTATCATTTTCTTTGAGAGTAATAAGTAATGTATGCAAGCAACAATGGGCCATCAATCTTTGTCAAAATAAAATATTTAACTACCAACTTTTACATGAAGGTTCGAAGGTTCGAAGCCAGAAAAAAACAAACTATAAATCCCTGTTGAACACTTTGAGACACCCACTACAACGGACGCCTTAGCCATTTTGGCAGTCACTTGACATGGGCACAAAAGACAAATTTACTCATGGAATAAAAATACGAAATGTTAGTTATTATCATTTTGCTTATTGAGGAAAGAAGATACCCTTAAAAACGCTGAGTTCATAACATCTAAGTAAGCGACTCGTATGTCATATTTATAGTCCTTTCATCCTTTTTATCTTCCTATTAAGAAAAAAGGATGTGCTATAAGAGAGCAACAGGCTGTGACGAACCTAGAATATAGTGTTTCTGGACACAAAATACCACACTGGGATACTCACGGAAATTACTTTTCTCGCCCTCCGACTTCGGAATAATTGACGTCTTTTTCTGTAATAAAAGTTTTGGCTCTTATTGTTGGTAGGGTTTTGTGTGTGTGCGTGTGTGTGTGTGTGTGTGTGTGTGTGTGTATTTTGTTGGGGATTTTTTGTCTTTTAGGTTTTTGTTATTTTGTATTGTTTTTGTTGTCTTTATCGGGGGAATGGGGGGGGGGGGGGATGAGGTAGTTTGTGTCTA
>NC_088363.1:70472110-70477110 GCF_034508935.2 Berghia stephanieae
GAGGGGGTGGATGAGGTAATAAGAGGGGTCGATGGTGACTTTTCGCCAGATCTAACAAACTCAGCTACCCATTCATTGCTGAGTAGACAGGGATTCAGAAAAAACTCGACTGCACCCGGGATCGATCTCTGGCCCTTTGCGTATAAAGAGAGTGCTCTATCAACTGAGCTATCGGGGTCCCCAAATATTCTATTGGACTTTTTTAAAATTCAGACGTTATAACTGGGTCTTTTGGAAGGAAGAAACTAATGAAACTCATATTATTTGATTAGTAAAAACACCAAACGAAATTTTAATATTATTGTATTATTTTAAATGACAACACTGCGATAGAAAGGAGTGGTGACAAGAGATGGACAAAAGAAAACAAAAAATCGGATTTGCTACTTGCTAGGTTCGACACACACACACACACACACACACACACAAACACACACATCTTTAGTAGTCACATACATTTCAAACAATAACCCATTAGAGAAGAGGGGTCATGCCTTCACCATAGATCATTGTCATTGCGATCATTATGGTGTAGTAAATTTTGAAATTTACCCCGTATAATGGAATCGTCCAAGGCGTGCGCCTCCTGTTCCCCCCATCTCACACACGAAAGGGCGGTTTGCGGAGTGGAGGTTGGTGGTCGTCTGCCTGTATGGTCGTCTGTGTCGTTTAGTGTATGGCAAAGGGGGGTGGGTGCGATTAATTAAGTGGGATGGGTGGTGATTGGTGGAAGATAGGCAACCGAGGCAACGAATCGCTGGGGAAGTAGCCTAGTATGGCGCGAGACCGTGGAAAGGTGATAAGAAGTGAGGACCGCCGCCGGTCTTCCCTATCGGACCGATCCTCGGTTCACAGCTAAAAGACCGTGGGACCGGTCCTTGGGACCGGTCCTCAGCGCGGCACTAGTATCAACGAAGGCGTCACCGCTACCAGCTTGACAATCACCACTATCCATTTCGTTACCATAGACATGCATATTGGATCTTTATAATCTATTATATTCAGCTTTCCGGCAAAATACACTGTGATGTAATTTCCTCGCATCCCCAGCTGATATCATCTCAGACCGGTCTTGTCACGGGCCACTGGCTTTGCAGATGAAGCGGACAAGGGCGCATTATAATTATGAGGACATTTCTCAAACAAAATGCAGTATTTTCAATAGCATTCTGATTACAACACGTGCCATAAACGAATGAGGGCCGACCTAGAGCAAGAGAGGGGGAGACTGGGTGTGTATCTGTGTGTGTGTGTGTGGGGGGGGGGGGGGGGGGAGAGGAGGAGGAATAATCGATGTCGGCTGATCGGTCGATAGAATACCCTGGAGTCAAATCGATTTTCGTTATAAATACCTTGATAATTTATATTTCCTTCTTTTTAACTATGTACGTAATCCAAATATCAAGACTTACTACTTAATTATAAAAGTAGTAGTGAAAATCACTTAAAGTCTCTTCCGTTGAAGAGAGTTCAATTGCTGTTGAGAATTTCTCAACTATACTATTTCTCTAAATAATAATAATATTTCTCGCAGGTTTCTGCCCCCCCCCCCCCCCCACACACACACACATTACAGGTGTTAAGATTAGGATTATATCTACGAGAAAAAAAGAATTTCAAAGTCGAAAAGCTCGTGTAGAAGGAGTTTATTATAAAAATATTTGGCATTTGTATAGCGTTTTACCCCTTAGATAACAATCTCTAAGTGCCTTCCATAAATGGTAAAACGACGTGTCATGTCGCATACAATGCGCAATTTGTGTATACCTACAAAGGGAACGTGTAACATTACAAACCAGGGTTGAAAGCATCAAGGGATCTTGAACATCCAAGTTGAAGTAGAAGAGAATTCCAGAAAGGTGAACCGAGAATTCAAAGGGTTGCTCAACGATTTTGCAGACTATGTCAACTTAATAAAGAAATGGGTGTTTTTCACGGATCTGATAGGTGTTCAACAGTTCCCTGATGGTTTTATAACAGATTTTGCATATTTTATAACTAATTCTTTTACTACAGGCAACTAGTGTCATTAGTGAAGGAGTGATTGAACAGGTGTACTTT
Organism: Berghia stephanieae; assembly: GCF_034508935.2. NCBI lineage: Eukaryota > Metazoa > Mollusca > Gastropoda > Nudibranchia > Aeolidiidae > Berghia > Berghia stephanieae. Next base: position 70,474,172 of record NC_088363.1, read on the forward strand.
TATCTTTTCTAGAGATCAATTATTAAGCAGAACTGTTTTGTAGAATTTAAAGACTTCTGATGTGTTCTCTGGGTAAATTGAACAAAAGGACATTGCAGTAGTCTATATAGAGTGGACTAAAGCATTAGCATAACTCAGCTATTTTGAAAATAAGGAGATGACGAATATTAGCAATATTTCTAATCTCAATGTATATATTCCTAATAAGATGGTTGATATCGGGAGACATCGAAAGTGAAAAGTCAAAGTAGACACCAAGATTTCTAGCACTGAAGGCAATATCGATGACATTTCAACCAAAAGTAATTTAGTTGTAACCAATTTTTGGGTCGTGGTTGTCCGTCTGTATTATCATCTTTGAGTTTTGATCTATTTTGATTCATCCATGTCTTAAAATAAGTTATAATTTTGGAACTAAGTCGTTAGCACAGAAATTATATGACAGATTATGTTCAGGGATAACAGAAGAAGGAGGCTGCAGCATAAATAGTAAAGAGGGCAAGACCCAGCACCGATCCTTGAGGCACATCGTGTTTCAAGACATGTTTCTGCTATTTGATACCATTAACCCATGCAGACTGCCAACAATCGGTCAGATAAGATTTAGACCAAGACATGGCAAGTCCACGTATACCGATCATCTTGTCAAGACGCATCGAAATATATGGCCAATGGTGTCGACTGCTGCAAACAGATTCAAAAGATACAATATATCTTGGCTGGAATCGGTGTTCATGATGAGGTCATTGGAGATTCTATAGAAGTGCAGTCTCTATACTTTCCCTATACGCCGACTGAAATGGTTCTTTAAAGGTCATTCATATTGAAGCGCCGAAGAAGCTGCTGTAGAATGACCTTTTCTACAATTTTAGAGACGAAAGACAGACTAGATATTGGGCGGTAGGTTTAAAGATCATTTAGGTCCAATGATGGCTTGTTGATGGAAAGGTGTGTGTGCGTGTGTATATGTATATTTAAGCAAGGAGGTAATAATAATAATAATAATAATAATAATAATAATAATAATAATAATAATAATAATAATAATAATAATAATAATAATAATAATAATAATAATAATAATAATAACAATAATAAACAATAATAATAATATTAATGCACATTTATATTGGGCAACCTATCCCCCTGGTTGGAGGCTCTGGGCGCATAAAAACATCTTTGGCGATGGAATATTAAGCGTTATACAGAAAAGTGCAACTGCTTTATACCTTTTGGATAGAACGCTAGTCGATAGAAAAAATGCTAAATATTATACATTTAAAGCGTCTGAGATTTTAAAGATCACTTCGAATAGTTTGATTATTGTAAAATAAAAATAATGTCTTGTCGTCGTTCCTTAAAAAAAATCAACTTTTTAAATAATCTGATTGACTTCCAGACGGCTGTGAAAGCTTCCCTAAATCTTTCTCGCCTGTGGTGCAAAAAGATTAGCTCAAAAATACCCTTCGTCTTCACCAACTTCCTACTCTCCAATCGCTCAAAACCGATTTTCAGAATTTTGTGGGTACCAAATTTAAAAAATCTGAGATTAGTTTAGTTGCATAATAAACACATATATTACATACAGGCAAAACATACACTCAGATAAACGGAAATATTAAAATCAATAAACTTATAATGTTTATAAATAGTTCTTTTTAAATGATTGGTTTATTCAGAGAGATGATACTAAACAAACGAGGGTTTAACTTTTTGTTTGAAGAGATTATGAGGACTAGGAACATTTTTTTAATACGATATTTTTTCAAATGAAAACTAAAGTTTGTGATTTTATTTTAATCATACAAGTTTTAATTTATACATTGACGACAGAACGACTAAATTTGAACTTGCATAATCATAAATAAACATAGAGAAAAATAAACTGCAAGTTCTCAATTTAAAAAAATACAGTGCCAAACAAAAGAGAGAAGAAAAAAAAAACACAAGTAAAACCATCTGAAAAATTGAGCTTAGGTCAAAAGAGGGATGTCTTTTCCTGTCATTTCATTGATGCTTTACTTGGCACTGTATCATTCATATCAAATGATTATGTTGCGTCGGTGCTTACAACCAATTTATTGAGCCTTTAATAAGCACAATTTCCATTAAACGTGCTCAAAGCGCTATCCAACAGCAACGCTTAGCATGCAAGACGAAACATGGCGCCTGTAAGGCGATATTACAATCTTTTCAGACAGAGACAACGCTGTTAACATTTGACACCTGAATACGGTGAGCGAATATGAGTAAAGTGCCTTTTCTAATGACTGAACTATGCGCCGCTCGGAGCGGGACTCAAACCCTGGACCTTTCTGTTCCAAAGGCAAATATCATACCATTAGACCATCTATCGCCTCACTTGACTAAAACCGTCCTGTAAACGCCATAGCTATGATTAAAAAAAAGAAAATACAAGAGACAGAAAAAGAACTTTCAAGAATCAAACAAACAGGCCGACCATTCTATTGCATTTCTCACTAATCGAAACGCAATAATATCTAATGCGATGCTACTCGTTAATCAGTAAATGCGTTAAAATTGCCTATCTCACATAGAGACATTCTCAAAAGAATGATAATGATCACAAAAGGAATTCTAGCTCATTGATTATGTCATTGGGGTTAATGTTTACAGAGATGGATCATGGCTTGGGCTGATGGGAAATCAATCATTCTCTCCCCCACAACTAAACGCATAACATCAACATGTGGCATTTTATCCCCCCAAAAATTGAGTTATTCGAAACGGTGTAAGAGAAAGAATAGATAATTCTCTATAGATAGTATGCGTTTGGCTAAGAAGCTCAAAACATTGCCACCAGGAAGTATAACGGACCAACACACAAAACTGTGTGTAACTATGCACGTCTATAATCAGGTTAATACAGTTTAGTGAGAATTACTCATAGACGCGGATGGCAAAAAAAAACAACAAAT
>NC_088363.1:70489610-70492110 GCF_034508935.2 Berghia stephanieae
AAACAATGGCCACAGATATGAAACTTGGGGTTTATTTCTATTCGTTATGATGGAGAATTCATACAGTTTCTTACCTTGCAAACAAAGGGAAATTGATATTTCCCATCACTTGAATTCTGAATTTAGTTTTCGGGTCCGCCTTCATCCCGACATGATACCGTTTTCAGATGGAGGGCCAGAAATGAGTATAAACTATCAGGGATTTTCCGATTAATACGGGGTAGTTGGCAGGTGTGTTTCTACCGCCCATGACGTCTTGACAAATCTCACAGTGGTTTTTTTTTTCATTCAGCATGATATTTTAAACTCAAAATATTGATGAATTTAGATGATCCTCAACTTATCAAAAACTCTTAAACCTGAGACATCAGGTTATGAATTTTGACAAGTTGGGGATCGTCTTAATTTGTCGACATTTGTAATAATTAATAGAAAAATATTGTTTTTAAAAAACGTTCTGGTTATAATGGGACAAGCAATTTTGTCGTTGTATGGTAGGAATGGACGGATATGTGAATGGATGTATAGTAGGCTGGCTGGGTGGATTGATGGAAAGATGGATGGATGGATGGGTGAATGGATGGATGGATTGTGGGGTGAATGGATGGATGGATAAATGGATGGATGGATGGATTGATGGATGCATGGATGGGTGAATGGATGAATAAATGGATGGATGGATGGATGAATGGACGGATGGATGGTCGGTCTTTGAAGTCGGAATGTCGATGGGACGAATTTACCCATGCACGAATGGGTATAAAACGCACGCCTAAAAATTGACGCACACGCACTAACGCAAACTCCAAACACACACGCACAGAAAAACACACATACAGAGAGAGAGAGAGAGAGAGAGAGAGAGAGAGAGAGAGAGAGAGAGGAGAGAGAGAGAGGAGAGAGAAAGATAAACAAACGTATATATTCTCTATACAAATGGGTTGGGAGGGGAGGGGGTAGCTCAACTGGTAGAGCATTCGATTCGTAAGTAAATGAATTTCGGACGCTGGTAGAGACCTCATACTGTAGACCAACAGGAATTAAGTTGGTGTTAGATCTGGCGGAAAGTATACTGAGATAGGCCGGGTCACATCAGAATGAGCGAGCAATATTTAGCTTTCTGTTTCAGCTATTCAATATGGGACCATCTCCGTTCCATGTGACGTTTGGCTCTGAAGAAGTGCTTTATATATTATAAAGGCTGACAAATTTCCTTCGATCCGCTTTCTCATGGGCCCGATTTTCGTTGTGAACGTGTGTGTATGTTATGTGTGTATTTGTCTCTGTCCGTAGTGTTTCTGCTTGTGTGTTCGTTCTTGATTTACCCAATACACACGCACACACAACAAATACAAACAACAAAGATAAATCACACAAGAATTTTGAGGATAAAAAACCAATCAAAGCATCAAGAACTGAAAAAGCAATTTTGTACGTGTAGGTTTTTTCGTCGTGAAAAATAATAGTCCTTCAGACCCAGAAAGATCGTACAGCCGGCTTATTTGGGTAAACAGAGACAATGGCTCGCTATTTTTGGAATAGGACATTAGTCTGTCGGAAAGAACGTTCCTCCAGATCCTACAGACCAAACTACCCAATCATTGACAACTAGACAGAGGCGTCGAAAAAAAAATCGCTCGACTCTTTTTAAAATATCGGAATAAGAACCTATTATTTTTTTAAACCGTGAGATATATTGTATTTCTGACAACATTATTAAAACTATATCCATTTGCAAATTGCAAATTATACAATATTAGGCAAAACAAAACGCGGACTTTGGTCAGTGCCATATTATTACATAAGAGATAACGCAACTTTAAGAATTATTAACAGACGTAATATCAGACCTAGGCGAAAAGAAAGGAATTATTGTACAAAAAAATAAGGGCCTGCTTGAACAATGACTCCAGTATGTTTATTTTAAATAAAATAAATTAAGACATTTTTCTGCGATCGATAGGAAGGAAAGAGATTGTTGGGACATATAGAGCGGTTGAGATAAAATTGAATTGTAGGTAGGTATGTATATAGAAAAGATGAAGACAGTCTGGTGATGCGTTGGGAGTTGGGGGGGGGGGGGTGAGTAGAACGGCCAATCCTTTGTGGGAGAAGGGGGGGGGGGGGGTTGTTGCTTTGAAGTAACTGTCCTCTATAGATTCAGATGACGGTTGATTTATTGAGGACATAGATTGATTTGAGAGAAAGAGAAATTGAGAAGGAAAAAAAAAGGCAGAGGAGGAGGAAGAGGAGATGGAGGAGGAGGATGAAAGAGGAGGAATAGGAAATCCGTGGTTTTAGCTATTGGAAGCGCTGAAGGGTAATAGATCTGGACTGAAATTGTGTAATTTCAAGAACATTTTCCTTGTTCTGAATCTTGAGACTGTAAACAAAAGCAAAAAGGAAACCATGACGGGGGTATAAAAGAATAAAGAAAAAAAATCTTCCTACAGTGCCCTATGACTACTCTGCTAACATAAGATTGGACAGCGGTATAAAT
>NC_088363.1:70497110-70500689 GCF_034508935.2 Berghia stephanieae
AGGACCGCCCCGCACTACTCCAACTACAACTACAACAAAAGTAACAAAAAACAACATTAACCACTACTACACTACTACTACTACTACTACTACTACTACTACTACTACTACTACTACTACTACTACTACTACTACTACTACTACTATTACTACTACTACTACTACTACTCCTACTACTACTACTACTAATAATAATAATAATAATAATAATAATAATAATAATAATAATAATAATAATAATAATAATAATAATAAAGATACTACTACTACTACTACTACTACTACTACTACTACTACTACTACTACTACTACTACTACTACTACTACTACTACTACTACTACTACTACTACGACTACTACTACTACTACTACGAGTACTACTATTCCTACTACTTATGTGGCTGCTGCTGTCACTAAATGATCAAATCACCAAATCATCACCAACATAAACTTTCCACCTTTCAGATAAAAGTCTATCTCACCTGCCATCATAACAATAGATAGTGCCGCGATGCTACTGCCATTACAACCGTTTGTAATTGAGTACTCATGACTGACACGCACACGCTAATGCCAACTGTATCATACTGTCACTTACATTAATAGAAAAGTAAAGGGGGTGGGATAAGTCAAATGTCGTTAATATAAGACATGAAAATCAATGTCTTGTAACAACGATCGTCTGAATACTTTAACATAAAGGGCTATTTTAGTCAAAGTAAATATTGGCTGTTGTTGCTTTTTAATTTAGAGTCCATGTCGCGGGTTCCGTTAAATTTGTTTGTATTTATTTATGTTTAAATACCAACCCCCCCCCCCCCCCCCCCCCACACACACACACACACACCTATTTTCTTTTTCGTTCGTTTGTTTTAATTTGTTTTGAATTTATGTTTTTGTTTTCTGATTGTTTTTAGTTTTTTGTTTGTGTCTTTTTATTTGTTTATTTGTTAGATTTATTTCGTCTTTCTTTATTTAATCTTATATTCTTTATTGTTATCATTTAAATTTAAGATGTCGCGTCATCATAATAGTAATTTTTCCTTTATTGTACAAAACGAAAGAAGAAAACAAATGACAAAATGATCATTTCCCTAATTAACAAAAATTACGCCTTCCGCCATGGCATCATTAGATACCGTCGCCTAGGCATTCCATGAAGGAATATAGATAATCCATCAAACAAGATGTCTGATGTCAACAGAAATCACCCATGTTGTCCAAAGTGGGCAAATTGGATTCAGTAGTCTGATGTCACGCAGCCCGGCAACGGCGGCCATCTTGGTTCTAAACAAAGAAAATCATTACTTTTTATTCTTCATGCTGGCTAGAACTTTTCATTCCCTTTTCATATGCCTTTTGATCAGAATGTGTAAAAGTCAAAACATGATCAAATTTTTGTGTTTTTTTTCCTCTGGAAACGTTTTGATTCCCGCCGGAGAAATATTTCATACGGGCGTCCGCCACTGTTCCGATAGTTTAGAGCCAGTGTTACTAAGTTACCATGCGTCATTAGGAAGGAAGTGACGTTACGACTATTGAATCCTATTGGGGGGTTAATTATCTTGTCCAAGGAAAAAAAACGAATGTGCCCGAAACGGAGCTCAAACCCGGGACCTTCAGGGTCACAATGCAATGCTTTAACATGCTTTAACCACACGGCCACTTCGCCCCCTAATTCCCCTAATTGGTCTGACAAAACTGGATCGATGCATTCAAGCCTGATGAAATCCAAAATATAAGCCATCAACTTCCACGACAGGCAAGAGGATTATCACATTTCCACAAGACGGTTGAACCAGACAGGAAAAAGGATCTCATCTTTAAAATTAACCTGATTATTGGCTTTCATCATTGCCGACAGTTCGATTTTCAACTTCTTACATAATGGATTTAGTCATGTTAATTATGGTAAAGCGTGGAGTCTAGACTGGGTGTTTTTTTCTGGGTTTTTTTTCTAATATATTTTTAAAATATAAAATAGTAATGAAAATCGTATTTGGTGCATTTCTGTCTTACTGATAAAACGTCATTTTCTTACCCTCATTAAGTAATGTCTAAACTTAGTAGCCTAAATTGATCCCCGGGGCTGGGCCGTACGGAAAATTTATCAGAGCGTGCAGCAGAGGTCCGATCATGTTTCACAGACAAGGTGTTTTACAGATCTCTGTCCTATTTCACTGAACAAAATGAAAATGAAAAATGGAAATTTACTCTTTCCCTCGAAATTGCGCCTTTTACTTGTAAAAGTCTTTTTATTCATCCTCGGGGGAATTGTTTCTGTAGAGTCTATCTCGTGAAAGGACCGAGAAAACAGGGCGTTAGCCGCAGAGCAGCAAGGAAAATTGAGCAACAGAGGCTATTTTCTTGCGCTAGAAAAATATTGAGATTCAGATGTCGACAGCGGGGCTCGAATCCGGGTCGCCGGGTGGGAGTACAGTGCCTTATCCACTTGACCATCTCATACCCATATCCTCTTACAGATGAGAGAAACGATGCTACCATTTCATCTCAGAGGTTACCAGGAAGTTGAAAAGTCTCATTCAATGCACATAATATCATGTCATGTGGAAACTATACGCTTTTGACACACAGACATTGCAGATGTATAGACAATTACAAGACATGTGAGTTAGTTCTTTCCTTTTTTTTAATATGAAAGTGACATGTCTGGATTTTTTTGTGATGGAATTTCTATTTATCGCCTCGGGTGGATGAATGAGACGGTATCAAAAGCACATTTATGGGCAGTTTTAAACAATGCTTTTATCTAGCAGAATTTTTTTTAAAAACGACGAAGCAGATTTCTATCTTTAGCTACTCCAAAACAATGTTTATTAAATCATACATACAGCAACGGTACTATCTGTTATGGAGAGTAAGTAGCTAAAATCATAAGACTTTTTATACCACGACTAACACGGTAGGGCAATCAGTTGAAAAGTTATACAACTGTTTTGATGAACTTGTAACCAATGATGTATAATATAATATTTCTATCTTTAATAGCAAATGTTGGTTTGGACCATTATTTTTAAAATTTGAAAAGGTCACATTTGTCACCTTACCGGCCACTTACAACTGTGTCATCGAGTACAAACATTGGAACGTGGCTATGTGGTCGCTTTCGGATCAGAAGGTCCTGGGTTCGAGCCTCGCTCTGCGCATAGTTGAGTCGTTGGAAAGGGCTCCTTATCACTGTATTCAAGTGTAAAATGAGTACCTGACCGTTAACCCCGTTGTCTTTGTCAGAAGGAAAATGTCTCGTTCTATCTATTTCGTGGTGCTGTTGGTCAAGGACCCTCTGTAAGCCGCTTTGAGCACGTTTAGTGGATATTGCACCTTATAAAAGCTCATACAATTTTTTCATTATAATATTATGATTATTGATAAAACCACTAGCTAGCCTAAATAATGGTATGATGGACGAGTGCCTACTCCATTATTAATACACGCTCTTTACCTCCGGCTGCCTATATATGTTATATAATGGTCAACGGCTAACCTAAGTATATCCTCTCTCTCTCTCTCTCTCTCTCTCTCTCTCTATCTCTCTCTCTCTCTCTCTTTCTGTCTTTC
>NC_088363.1:70510788-70518288 GCF_034508935.2 Berghia stephanieae
CTTTCGTCGTTCCCAATCAACAATCCAGATATGACTGTTCTTGGTTAGTCAGTTTTTCAATCTATATAGAGCTATAGTGTTTGGGGCTTTGTTCCATTACAATAAGATAGTATATTATGAGAGTTCAATTATATGTACACGGTGTTCACCGATATATGCTTCCTGTCGTCTGTTCAGTTACAATAAGATAATCCACTCCGATTCACAATCCGATTTGTAACTCTTTTAATCTTCGCTTCCTTATCCATTTATTTCAATAATCTTTCTTGTTCTTGTTCTTCTAGTTTTTCTTGTTCTTATTTCTCTTCTTCTTCTCCACCTGTTGTAATTTATTCTTTCCTCGCATGATTTTTCGTCATATTCATTTTTTTCATCCTTCTTCATCTTCAGACATTGACTGCTTGTCAAACTGATCTAGATCTAGTCTTTGGAGAAATGCGAAAAGACTTACAGATTATGATTTCGGATATTGATGACGATCCTAATGACAGTGATTATGTCCATGATTCTAGTGATTCAGACTTTGACTCTTTTCCGACATTTTTACCAGTTGGTCTTTTAGAAAAACCTGCCACTGTAACAGTTACAGACTCAAGATCACAGGAGTACACAGATTTATCAGGCTCTCAAGAAAATGTAGGCAACCAATTAACAGTGAACCAAAATAGAATTGAGGGATGTTATCTGCCAAACACAAGAGGAGATTCTAAAAAGCATTTCTGTGTTGTTTGTGGTAAACAGCAGGCAAAGTTAAAACGTCATCTTTTATCACAACACAAGAATGAAAAAGATATGGTGCCTTTACTTAATGCTACTTCCCTAACTAAAAAAGATGAACTTGCCAAACTTCGCAATGCTGGTGACCATGCACACAATATCAATACGCTGATGCAAGGAACAGGCATGGTGGTGGTCAAAAGAAGGAAAAAAAACATGAACTCAAGTAAGCAACTTTGTGCCATGTTTGAGATGTATGGGTTGGGTCTCTAAGAAAGATCTTAGGAGGCATAAATGTGTAAACAAAGCTGAAAGTGTACCCCGGAAGCAATTGGTTAAACAAGGAAAGTTGCTTTTACCACAGGCATCTGACAACGATCATTATAATGAAATAATGGTGCCTTTACGGAATGGCCCTATTTCAATCGTGGCCAAGAGCGATGAAACTATAAAACTTCTTGGCCTCAGAGAGACGACAAAGAACGGACATGACAAATATAGACACGGGCATATTCGAAATAAATTAAGAGAATTGGCCTGCCTTTTGATTAAGCTCAGGAGTGCACCTAACTGTGAATCGTTGGGACTATCAGACTTCCTTCAACCTGAAAGATTCAAAGATGTCGTCTCAGCTGTAAGAGAGGTGGCAGCCTACTCATAAGACACAAATCAATATGGAATACCATCCCTTGCTCTAAAACTAGGACATAGTTTGGCGGACTGCTGTATTCTGTTGAAAGCTAAAGCTATTGAGACTGGAGATACAGTTATGAATGAGAGAACAGGTGCATATTATCAGCTTCACACAAGTATGTGGAATCGGGAAATAACTTGCAATGCCGCAAGAAACCTACATGAAAAAAAGAAAAATACCACAAAGACTATTCCACTCACAGATGATGTGTCAAAGCTGTCGAAGTACCTCACTAGTGAAACTGAAAAGTTGACCATGGAAATGTTGGCGCCAAAAGGCATTGTCAAGGAAAAATGGAAAAGACTCGGTGTGATTACGCTAGTACGAATAATATTATTCAACAGAAGAAGGCAAAGGGAGGCTTCAAAGATGAAATTGTCTGACTACACCCAGGGAATAAATACCGACAAGCACAATGAGGACGTTCTTAAAGAGCTTAGCCCTTTTGAAAAAGAACTTTGTAGTGTAGAGTCTTATCACGGATCGAGATAATTGTTGAATGACTGTGACTTTCTATCTTTTGGTTTTAATGCAGTTTATGCCGAATTTGGCATTGTTCTAGGTTAAAGCATGGTTGAATAAAATGTTGAATAAAATGTTGAATTATATGTTAATTTCCTTTATGATTATCATTGCTATGAAACATAAGCTATTTCTAATCTCTGCTATTGCTCATCTTAAAACAACAAACAAAATAAACAAAGACAACAAACAAACAAACAATCAAAAACAAAACAAAAAAACAATGGCGTCATATAGCGGAAACATTTATTCTTCAAACGTACCACTATGATAATGTATGTAAAATAATGCAACCCATAAGGAAAATAATGGTGAATTCATTTCAGAATAAAGTTTAAAGATAGCTATCTTTTCAGTCCAAAGGCTATGAGACTTGTATTATTTAATGACTTAGTCACGAAATAACGATCTACCATCATTTTGTCCTGACATTAATAGGCAAATCATATTGTTTAGGTTCGATTCCAGAATGGAACCAATGAGAACATAAAAATACAATTTTCCAATGCACATAGATTAAGAATCTAGATGCCCGGAGTACATTTCTACAAAGTCTGTTTAATGTTTGTTTTTCATGTTTTTGTGTAACATGCTTGAGGTTCAAAGGTCATGCGATGTCCACTTAGTGATACGTCCCAATAATGTATGAGTAAAATAATGTTGATATGAAAATTGAAGCAGAGGGCTGAAATTTGGCATACACCAATCTTTTCATGTCTAGGTGATACATTTAAAAAATCAGCCTGTTTGTATTATTGGTTTTTGAGCTATGATACGTCCATACAATGTAGGATTTGGTGAGAGTCCTCTTAATGTGTCCGAGACACGTATGTGTGTGTGTGTGTGTGTGTTTGACTACTTTCCAATGGACGCTTTTAAAGGGATGCAAATTATATATTAAATAAGTGTGACGAAAAGTGATCGTAGATGGATGCATTAGCCAAACATTGACTTGTCAGCTTTTGATGATGATGATGATGCTGATGACGATGATGACGATGATGATGAAATTGATGACATTGATTCAATTGATGATGATGATGATGATGATGATGATGATGATGATGATGATGATGATGATGATGATGACGATGATGATGATGATGAACGACCACGATTCTTTTGGAAAAGCAAACAAAAAAATAACCAAAAAAATCTGGAAAATGGCGGGAAATCAATGAAATCGAAAATGTGACCCATAGTCTCAAAGCGGCATTATGCCGGGATGAACTTTGTGATAGAAATTAAAACAATAGCCACAGATATGAAACTTGGGGTTTATTTCTATTCGTTATGATGGAGAATTCATACAGTTTCTTACCTTGCAAACAAAGGGAAATTTATATTTCCCATCACTTGAATTCTGAATTTAGTTTTCGGGTCCGCATTCATCCCGACATGATACCGTTTTGAGGTGGAGGGCCAGAAATGAGTATAAACTATCAGGGATTTTCCGATTAATACGGGGTAGTTGGCAGGTCTGTTTCTACCGCCCATGACGTTTTGACAAATCTCACAGTGGTTTTTTTTTTCATTCAGCATGATATTTTAAACTCAAAATATTGATGAATTTAGATGATCCTCAACTTATCAAAAACTCTTAAACCTGAGACATCAGGTTATGAATTTTGACAAGTTGGGGATCGTCTTAATTTGTCGACATTTGAAATAATTACTAGAAAAATATTATTTTTAAAAAACGTTCTGGTTATAATGGGACAAGCAATTTTGTCGTTGTATGGTAGGAATGGACGGATATGTAAATGGATGTATAGTAGGCTGGCTGGGGATGGAAAAATGGATGGAAAGATGGATGGATGGTGGATGGGTGAATGGATGTATGGATGGATGGATTGTGGGGTGAATGGATGGATGGATAAATGGATGGATGGATGGATGGATGGATGGATGGATGGAAAAATGGATGGATGGATGGATGGGTGAATGGATGTATGGATGGATGGATTGTGGGGTGAATGGATGGATGGATAAATGGATGGATGGATGGATTGATGGATGCATGGATGGGTGAATGGATGAATAAATGGATGGATGGATGGATGGATGGATGGATGGATGAATGGATGGATGGATGGTCGGTCTTTGAAGTCGGAATGTCGATGGGACGAATTTACCCATGCACGAATGGGTATAAAACGCACGCCTAAAAATTGACGCACACGCACTAACGCAAACTCCAAACACACACGCACAGAAAAACACACATACAGAGAGAGAGAGAGAGAGAGAGAGAGAGAGAGAGAGGGAGAGAGAGAGAGAGGAGAGAGAGAGAGGAGAGAGAAAGATACACAAACGTATATATTCTCTATACAAATGGGTTGGGAGGGGGGGGGGGGGGGGATAGCTCAACTGGTAGAGCATTCGATTCGTAAGTAAATGAATTTAGGACGCTGGTAGAGACCTAATACTGTAGACCAACAGGAATTGAGTTGCTGTTAGATCTGGCGGAAAGTATACTGAGATAGGCCGTCATATCAGAATGAGCGAGCAATATTTAGCTTTCTGTTTCAGCTATTCAATATGGGACCATCTCCGTTCCATGGGACGTTTGGCTCTGAAGAAGTGCTTTATATATTATAAAGGCTGACAAATTTCCTTCGATCCGCTTTCTCATGAGCCCGATTTCGTTGTGAATGTGTGTGTATGTGTGTATTTGTCTCTGTCCGTAGTGTTTCTGCTTGTGTGTTCGTTCTTGATTTATCCAATACACACGCACACACGACAAATACAAACAACAAAAGTAAATCACACAAAGAATTTCGAGGATAAACAGCCAATCAAAGCATCAAGAACTGAGAGGGGATATCAAAGCAATTTTGTACGTGTAGGTTTTTTCGTCGTGAAAAATAATAGTCCTTCAGACCCAGAAAGATCGCACAGCCGTAGTTTATTCCGGCTTATTTGGGTAAACAGAGACAATGGCTCGATATTTTTGGAATAGGACATAAGTCTGTCGCAAAGAACTTTCCTCCAGATCCTACAGACCAAGCTACCCAATCATTGACAACTAGACAGAGGCGTCGAAAAAAAATATCGGAATAAGAACCTATTAATTTTTTAAACCGTGAGATATATTGTATTTCTGACAACATTATTAAAAATATATCCATTTGCAAATTGCAAATTATACAATATTAGGCAAAACAAAACTCGGACTTTGGCCAGTGCCATATTATTACATAAGAGATAACGCATCTTTAAGAATTATTAACAGACGTAATATCAGACCTAGGCGAAAAGAAAGAAATTATTGTACAAAAAAAAATATAAGGGCCTGCTTGAACAATGACTCCAGTATGTTTATTTTAAATAAAATAAATTAAGACATTTTTCTGCGATCGATAGGAAGGAAAGAGTTTGTTGGGACATATAGAGCGGTTGAGATCAAATTGAATTGGAGGTAGGTATGTATATAAAAAAGATGAGGACAGTCTGGTGATGCGTTGGGAGTTGGGGGGGGGGGGGGGGGGGGCGGTGAGTAGAATGGCCAATCCTTTGTGGGAGAAGGGGGGGGGGGTGGTTGTTGCTTTGAAGTAACTGTCCTTTATAGATTCAGATGACGGTTGATTTATTGAGGACATAGATTGATTTGAGAGAAAGAGAAATTGAGAAGGAAAAAAAGGCAGAGGAGGAGGAGATGGAGGAGGAGGATGAAAGAGGAGGAATAGGAAATCCGTGGTTTTAGCGATTGGAAGCGCTGAAGGGTAATAGATCTGGACTGAAATTGAGTAATTTCAAGAACATTTTCCTTGTTCTGAATCTTGAGACTGCAAACAAAAGCAAGAAGGAAACAATGACGGGGGTATAAAAGAATAAAGAAAAAAAAATCTTCCTACATTGCCTTATGACTACTCTGCTAACATAAGATTGGACAGCGGTATAAATAAATAAATATAAGTAGGGCGAGACATGACGCCTGTTAGGCGATTTAACTTTTTTTCTGCCAGATACAACGCTGTTAACGGCCAGGTACTCATTTTACACATGAGCACTATGAAAGAATGTGAGTAAAAAGCCTTTTCCAAGGACTCAACTGTGCGCCGCTCAGAGCGGGACTCGAACCCAGGACCTTCTGATCTGAGGGCGAGTGTCATACCACTAGACCACATAGCCGCTCATTGAGGAGGGGAGAAGATCACGAAATTTTGCGATGAATATGAAAAAAAACCCTGAATTTTATTTAATAAAAATAAAAAGGCAGCCACTGGAACAATAGAGGACGCCAGAATATATAAACGAAAATTTACTCCAATACACCAAAAATCAGCACTGTCCAATAAACAAACTAAATGGTAGAATTGATTCAAACGCCTTCCCTGTTGACCAATTTCAGTACCTAGAGATCAATGACTTCGTTGAGAGATGGGTTTACAGTGGCGATTCGATCTCTTAAGTTAGGGACGAACTATCTTGATTAAATCTTAACGCTCTTTTAGTAGGTCAAGAGAGCATCGCTTGTTTTTTTTTTTTTTTTGCATAGTTAAGAACTAACAAGCAGGAAGAGAAGTAAATAGAGGGCGCGGGGGGGGGGGGGGGGGGGTTAAAATGAAAACCATCCAATCTAAATCAGCATCAATGAAATACAACACAAATAAGGTCATGTAGTTTTGGGGAATTTCCGATTCAGACTGTCTTGACCGAGATGTACATATTAAACGAGTCTGATAACCCAATTTCTTACTGGCTCATTCTTGTTATGGAAATACTCTCAAATAAAAAAAAACAAAATGATGTCCGATTCAGCAGTGTTAAATCAGGCCCATAATTGCGTTCAAATCTCAGACTTTTAAATAACATTAGTTCTATGGCCTAAACTATTGGACAACCCTGAAATACAAAAAAAAATATTTTTAATTAACTAATTAGTTAATTAAAAACCATGAAATACCAACAAAATATGTTTTAATTAATTAATTAATATTTTAAAAAGAATAAATTAATTCATTTTAAAAAATTAAACCTGCAACGGTCTTATTGATAGAATGCGCTTGGCCAATGAGTTCACAACATTGCCATCCGGAAGTATAACGGACCAACACACAAACTCTGTGTAACCATGAACTTTTATAGTCTGGTTAACACAGTTTAGTGAGAACAACTCACAAACGCGGATGGCAAAAACAATAACAAAGGCCTGAGTGACGTCATCTGCATACTATCTATAGTTTGATATCGAGACGTGTGGCTGTGTGACACTCGGCTTGTGAGCTGCAGGTTCTGCGTTCGGCAGTGGACAAAGTTGAGTCCATGGAAAATACTTTTTCCCATATTAGTCTTCTTTTTGACAAGTTGGAAATCATTCAAATCGATCGGTTTTTCACGTCGATTCTATTTGACAAGTTGATGGTCATTTTGATGAACGTAATAATATGCATTCAAAGTTTTCTGGCCAAAATGGAAAAAAAAGATGTATTTTGTCAGAGCCCAAGAGTTCTGTTGTCCTGTACGGCCTGACAAACCCTTCGCTCTCCTCATTACGCCTCGCGTCAATTTGAACATCGAGCAGTGACGGCAACGGATATCGATCGCAAGGTCAGCTGTTCAAG
>NC_088363.1:70520957-70535217 GCF_034508935.2 Berghia stephanieae
ATGATTTTTAGGGATCGATCTCGAAATTTTTTGCATGAAAAAAAATCGGTACCAACGGGGGCCCATCGGGACATTGGGGTTTTGAAAATAAAAAACCACACAAATTTTTACTTTTAAAAACCCCTTTTCCAGGGCGTTACTGACTCAAAACTTTTAAAACTTTTTTTTCTCCAGGGGAAAATGACTACTTAAACATATTCGACCAGGGGGTTATTTGGGCCCCCCAAAACCACAAGGAAATTTTTGTTTAACCCCCAATACCGCCCCCGAATTTAATTCCCCTCTAAATTGGGGAAATTAGGGGGGAAAAAGTATTTCCGGGGTCTTACTACCTTTTTATTGAAACAAAAAAAACCCCCCCCAAAAAAAGTTTTGTTCATAACAAATTTTGGTCGAAATTTAGCAAAATATTAAAAGGGTAATAAATGTAGAAAACTAAAAAGGACTGACAACCACGGGAAATTTTTAGACAAAAAAGTTACAATAAACCCGAGACAAATGACCTTTTTCGGAAAAGGCAGCGCACTTCATCCGCGGCCCAACCCCCCTTTCAGTAATATTTTTTGGTGATTTTCTAGTAAAAGGCTTTTAATGCTAAAAAAAAAACCCCGGGAAAAAAATTTTTCTGGCTCGGGGTTTTTAAAAAAAAAACACCCCTTTTTCCCCTTTTCCCTTTTTATAAAAATATAACCACTGGATTAAAAAAAAATAATCGAATTTTTGTCATTCTTTGAATAACCTGCCCTGCCCCCAAAATTCCCCAAAAAAAAAAATTTTTTTTAAAAAAAAGCATTTATTTTTTGTACTTTTTTTGCGAAGGTTTGGGAAAAATTGCAAAGTTCCAAAAAGGGAAAGCCCCAGGGGGAGAAAAATTAATTTTTTTATGCAACCTTTGCTTATTTCCATTCCATTGTGCTACTACCCCTTTCATCTTTTTTCATTCTCAAAAAACCCCCAAAGTTCACGTCGAGAAAGGGAAATTTGGGGTTTCGATTTTTTTCCCCTTTTTTTCAAACCCTTGGGGAAAGAAAAATTTTGCTTGTTATTTTTGTATAGGACTTCCAATCGATCGCAAAAAAAATTTTAAGATCTTAGATAAAAACCCCCCAATCCCCCCCCAATAGAAAGGGGTTAAAAAATAAATTTTTAAATTGCATCCACGACCCCAGGGTTTTTCATTTGTTGGGGTGAGCGAGTTTCCTACAACCCCCGTCATACCCTCTCTTTGCCCTTCTTAAAAAACATAACTATAAATTATTTTCCCCAAAAAAAATTTTTGTCACATTTTTTTTGGGGCCCACTCTGCCCAAACCGCACCCCCCCCCCCCCAAAAAAAAAAACCCAAAAAAAAAAAACAAAAAAAAAAAACACAAAAAGCAAAACCCCCCCCCCCCCCCCCCCAAAAAAAAAAATAAAATAAAAAAAAAAAAAAAACCCAACAGCAAAAAAACAAACAATTTTTAAAAAACAAAAAAAAAAAAAAAAACAAAAAAACCCAAAAAAAAAAACAACAACAAACAACAACAAAACAAAACAAAAACAAAAAAAAAAAAAGCAACATTAAAAAAAAAAAAAGACAACCCCAACAAAAAAAAAACCCCAACAAAAAAAAAAAAAAAAAAAAAAAAAAACACCCACCCGGCAAAATCTTTTTAAAACCAAAAAAAAACTTTTTTTTCAAAAAATTTTTGGGATCGATTAAAATGACTCTCCTTGTTTTGGGGGATCATGAATCCCCTTTCGGGTTTGAGATTTTTTCGAAATTAGGATAATTTTTATCGACCATATTTAAACTTTTCTCTCCCAAAAATTTTAAAATGTCATTTTAAAATTTTTTCATCCCCCCTGGGGGAAGTGTTTTTTTTAAATGTGAAAGGTACTCCGTCGGGGTCTTGGGGTTTTTTAAAATTATTCAATATGTCCCCCCGGACATAAAAAGGGGGTGTTTCAGGGTTTGAAAACGAATATGTGCGGCTCTGTTTTTTGTTTGGGATGAAAAAATCGTCTTCTGATCGAAGATCCGGGTTCGGGCCCCATCTGAAAAAACCGCCCTTTTAAGACTAGGAAAAAGGGACTTTTCTCACATTCTGTCACCGTACCCCAGGGAAAAAAAAAGACCTACCGGCCATTTAAAAGCGTTTTTTTTGTCGGAAAATAAATTTTAATATTTCCTAAAATGTTTCGTCCTTTTTTAAACTATGGTTATTGGGTTGGTCCCTTTAAAGCGCTTTGGAAAAATTTTTTTTATATTTTGCTAAAGAAGTTTTAAATTTTTTAAAAAGTACTTTTTTTTGAATGTTTTTGCAATATGATTTTGGGGGAGGGCAAAAAATTAGGGGTTTGTTGGGTTTTTTTTTGTTGTAGCAAACCCAAATTTTTTTGAAATGGGGAAAAAAGTTTCCCTTTGGGGTTGAACAGAAATTAAGGGGGGCCCCTTTCGGCAGGCCCCAACACAATAAAACTTCCAACTGGACAAAATTTTCATTTACTTCAAATAGACCCCATTAAAAATTCATTTAACCCCGTCACAAGTCAGATTTTTAAGACTTTTTAAAAAGGCAAATTTTAATTTTTTTTTGGAAACCAAAATTTTCGCCGTTCACAGGGGACTTGAACCCGAGCCTGCGGGCCCCCAAAAAGGGGAAATTTATCCCCCTACTTTATTTAAAGCGTTCGGGTTTTCCCCCTCCAGGGCAACAGCGGGGGGAAAAAATATTTTGCCTCCTCAAACTTTTATTTACTTATGTCAACGAAAAATTTCAATTTCATTTAAAAACCCCCCCCCCCCCCCCCCCAACCCAACCTTTCCCCCTTTTTTATTTTCAGGTATATACAACCTATTCCCCCGACATTTTTTTAATCGCAGTGATCCTTTTTCCCAGGGGTAAGTACCATAGCCTATATGCAAACTGACAGGGGTTTTTTTTTTTTTTTGATGGGGCAATTTGGGAGAACACCTTTTCTCCAAAGAAAACCCCGAAAACTCGGGGTCGAACCAATACCACTGGGTCAACATATGAACCCCAATCAAGGGGGGGGATCGATTTTGATTTCATTCAAGGGTTTTTTATTTTTTTTTCCCCCCCTTTTGTCTTAGCTGAAAGAAAGCCCGTCAAAATACATCTATATATAAACTGGCGCCCCACTTAGGGGGAACGTTTTTTTTTAATTGTTTAACGCACTGAAACCGGATAAATAAGAATCCAAGGGGGGAAAAAAACCCCCAAAAACTACTGTATATTTTTCCCAAACTCACAAATTCCTAAAATTTTAAAAAAATTTAAAGGGAGACGATTTTTCACATTGGGGAATAGAACAGACCAACCCCCGAAATACAAAATTCACCAGAATACCCCAAGGCCACCAAATCACCGTTATATTAGTTTTTTTACTTGTGTTGCAAACAAATGAATCTTACCCTTTTAAAAAAGAAAAAATATTCACGACACTT
The DNA here is from genome assembly GCF_034508935.2 of Berghia stephanieae. Taxonomy (NCBI): domain Eukaryota; kingdom Metazoa; phylum Mollusca; class Gastropoda; order Nudibranchia; family Aeolidiidae; genus Berghia; species Berghia stephanieae. The sequence goes on from NC_088363.1 coordinate 70,524,409, forward strand.
GCGCCACAAGAAAACAATATTTTTTACCATATCTTTTTCAAAACATTTATATTTAAAATTTTTACTTATTATAGATCACAACTGTACGGTAATATTGGGCACTTGCTGTCCTGTTTTAACATTTGTTTTTTCCCTTTCCCTTTTTTTCTGCCGATTTCGTTTAAAAACCCCCCCCCCCCCCCCGCCTCATTCTCTCTCTCTCTCTCTCTCCCCCCTCCTCCCCCCTCTCCTCTCTCTCTCTCTCCCAAGGGGCAGGGGGTACTTGCGTGCTTCCCCCCCCCTGTATTTGTTTTCCAATTGCAACTGCCTTTGTCTTGGAAAGAGATTACTTATTTTTTCCCCCTGACCCGGCCGGGGAGCCCTTGGCGGGGGGGAAAAAACATAAAATTTTGGGGGGTTTATTTTGGAGATTTTTTTTTTTTTCCCTTATAAACCCACTCTCTGTCTGTTACTACAGTATTTTTTTTAATTTTTAACAATGAGTTGTAAACATTTGAGTGTTTTTTAAAATTTTTTTTTTTTAATTTTTTTTAAAAAAAAATTTTAAATTTTTTTTTTTTTTTTTTTTTTTTTTTGCCCTTGGAATTACATCTGCCCCCATTTGAACAATTCCCCTATATTTTTTTTTTTTCCGAAATTTCCCTTTTAATTTTACATCAAAAATTTTTTTAACAACCCCAATTTTTTCATCTTTTTTTACGGGGGTTTGATAGCCCCAAAAAGTGTTGAAAACGCCGAAAAAAACCCTTTAAAAAAAAAACAAAACAAAGAAACTTTCTCTCCCTCTCTCTCCAAAATTTTCCCCTCTTTTCCTCTCTCCTTCTCATTTTAAATAATAAAAATATAATATATTTTTATAATAAAATATATATATAAATATATAACCTTTCTGCATTTTCTCCCTTTATCCTTTTCTTGGATCTTTCTACCCTTTTTTTCCCTCCTTTTTCTCAGTTCTCTTTTCCTCTCTCTCTTTTCTCCTCCTCTCCCCCACTTCTCTCTCTCTCTCCATCAAAACCGTTTTTTTGATTCTTTTTGCCTCACCTTTTTTGTCGCTCACAAAATTAGTTTTTTCTCTAACCTCTCCCTCCCCCTTTCCCCCAACATAAAAACGTAAACCATATACAAAACAGAGGGGGCCCCAATAAGCTACTGGACAAACAAAATTTTTCAAACCCGCTCAAAGAATCTACATTTAAAACGTAACGAATTTTATCATTAAAGAAACCCAACAAACCCCAGCTAGACCAACTGTCGGAAAAAAATTATGAGGATAAACTAACATAAATTATTGCAGATTACACCTTTTAACCCCACCCCCTTTCATAATTGTTTTCTGCGCTCTTTTTTCCTCTCTCCCCCCCTCAATCTTTCTCTCTCTCTCTCATCCTCCTTTTTCCCTCCCTCTTTCCTATTTTTTTTATTTAATTAATATATTTTAAAAATAATATATATAGAAAAATGTATAATAAATTTCCCCCCCTTTTTGGGGCCCTTTTCTTACTCCCCTTTTCCCCCCCCCTTTTTTAAATAAAAAATTTTAAATTTTTAATCACTCTTTTCCCCCCTTTTTTCCTCTTCCCTTTTTTCCTCCTCTTTTTCTCTCTCTCTCCCCCCCCCCCCCCCCCCTCACAGTTTCAATTTAAAATTTTTACTAAATTATACCCCTTTTTAAGAAAGTTGACCCAAACCTCCTCAAGCGACCACGGCTAGGGGTTTTTCATCTTTTTTCAAGGGGGGCTTTCTCTTTTAATTTTTTAATAATACTATTGTGTTTTTGGGTCCTGACTCCCTGCAGGACGGGTTTTTTTTAAAAACGGTCCCCTAACAAAAAACATAGCTTTTTCAAAAAAAATATGTTTTCCCCCCGGGGGGGAAATTGGGGATCGGAAGCGTTTAATAAAAAAACAAATTTTTTTTGGGTTTTATGTAAAATTTTACGTTCTCCCAGAGTTTTTGGGAAAAAAATGCGAAACCTTCTTTTAAAAAGCCTACCCTGACTTTCGTCTCAAACTGATTATTTCCCCTTTCCTTCCCCGGTCACCGGAGCGGAGTTTTTTTTCCCCTTTTTACACTTCAAAAAATCATTTAACAAATACTTACTACTTTTTTTGGGCGGTTAAAGGAGGGGGGCCCTTTTCTGATTAAAAAAATTTTAGCTGTCCAAACCCCCCCCAGAATTTAAAAAGTACAAGGCCCCCCCCCTACAACAGTTATCTAATTTTTTTTTTTTAAAAAAATTTAAATTTTTTTCTTTTAAAAAAATTTTTTTTCTAAATATATTTACCTATGTCCAAAATTTTTATCATGGCGGGGTGAACCCCGGGGGCCAAAAACCCGATTTTTTTTGTTAAAATGGCAAGAATTATTTAGAGTTTTCTCACGACCCCCCAATAAAGGGATAAAAATTTTATAAAAATTTTAAAATAATTTTAAAAAATATATATATAAATATATATATATATATATGTGTGTGTGTGTTGTGTGTGTGTGTGTGGGTGTCGGTGTTTGTTGGAGTGTGGGGTGTACTTTAGTCCAAGTTTCATGTCTTTTGACTAAAAAATCCAATTTTAAACATCACCCTAGCCATAGACGGTTTTGATGAGATGGGCGATGGACCTATGTCGTGCCGAAACTTTCTGACATTTTTCTAACTAGAGGGATAGAAAATCTATTTGGTCATTCCAGTGCTCCTGGTGTAAATAATCCAGTCTTTTGTCATACACGGGTGTCAAAAAGAACATAAAACGATTTTTGATGACCATTCATTGTGGTATATTTTCTCATGGAATAGAACCGGTCTTGTATACATCAGATAAAAGTCTTTAACACCTACTGCTGTACCCTGGAGAAAAATTAATTTATTTTATTTTGACCAGAAAACTTTTACTTCAAACATAACAATCGATTAAAAACAATCAGCATGTTAAAAATGTCAATACCTGAGACATAAAAAAAGGCTCAAATTTGATTTATTTCCCGCTTTTAAATCGACCTGGGCATTTTTTACAAGTTTTCTGGCTAGTATGGAAAAAAAAGTTTTTTTGTTGTTGGAGTAGGCCAGTTTAGAGAATATCCTTGCTATAATATTTATTCATGTGTGGGTAAGAAGAGAGTTAACTCAAATACATATCAAGTCTGTCTATCCTCTGAGATATGAGATAGGTATAATTTATTACAAGCCAAATAAGGGTGTAACGATTCCATTTTAAGTTCGAAATGCACACGATACAGGGCTACCTTTAGGGATCACACATACCATGCTAGTTTTTTAACTAGGCTTGGATTTGTTATTATGCTTGATGAAGACTGGGGATATATATTATATATAATATATATATGATATATATATATAATATATATATAATTTATATATATATATATACAGAGAGAAGAGAGAGAGAGATAGAGAGAGAAGAGAGGGGGGGGGGGGGGGGGCGGCGATGTGAGGAAAAGAAAGGAACAGAGGAAGATAGATGGATAGAGAGATGATGGAATAATAGATAGATAGATAATAGATAGATAGATATATAGATAGATAGATAGAGTATATAGATAGATAGATAGATAGATAGATATGATAGATAGATAGAATAGATAGATAGATAGATAGAAAGATAGATAGATTAGATAGATAGATAGATATATGATAGATAGATAGATTAGAATAGATAGATAATAACTATCTATCTATCTATCTAATCTATCTATCTATCTATCTATCTATCTATCTACTATCTATCATCTATCTATCTATCTATCTAACTATCTATCTATCTAATCTATCTAACTATCTATCTTCTATCTATCTATCTATCTAACTATCTATCTATCTATCTATCTATCTATCTATCTATCTATCTATCTATCTATCTATCTATCTATCCATCAATCTCTCTATCCATCTATCTTCTCATGTTCTTTCTTCCTCACATCGCCGCCCCCCCCCCCCCCCCTCTCCTTCTCTCGTCTCCTCCTCCTCTCTCTCCTCGTATAGTATTATATATTATATATATATATATATATATATATATATATATATATATATATATAAATAACCCCGTCTTCAAGTCAAGCATAATAACAAATCTCAAGCTTAGCTAAAAACCTCACTGTATGTTGTGGAATTCCCTAAAGGTAGCCCGTCATCGGGCTTTCCCCCCCTTTTAAAAATTTTGGAAATTTTGAAAACCCCTTTTTTTTGGTTTTTTAATAAATTTTTCCTTTAAAAATTTAAGGATAGAAGACAAGATATGCTTGATTAACCCCTCTTTTTAAAACCCCCACCCTGGGAAAAAAAATTTTTTTTTCAAGGATAATTCTCTAAACTGGCCCTTTCCCCCAAAAAAAAAAAAAATTTTTTTTCATATACGCCCCCAAAAAAAAGTAAAAAATTCCGACCCCAAATTTTTAAAAGGGGGAAAAAAAACCCCAAAATTTTTTCCTTTTTTTTTAAGTCTCAGGTATTGAATTTTTAAAAAAGTTGGGGTTTTCCCTTTTAATCGATTGTTATTTTTTGAAAATTTTAAAAAAATTTTTTTGGCAAAATAAAAAAAAAATTTTTTTTCCCCGGGAAAACCGGGGGGGGTGTTAAAAAATTTATTGATGTTTTTGACCCCCGGTTTTTTTCAAAAAAAAAATAAAACCCAAAAAAAAGGGGGAAAAAAAAAAAGGGGTTTTTTTTCTTTTTGGGGGAAACCCCCCTATGACAAAAGACTGGGGGGTTTTTTTTTCCCCCAAAAAAATGAATGACAAAAAGGGGTTTTTTTTCCCTCTAGTTAGGGGAAAAAATTTTTAAAAAAAGTTCGGCAGCCATAGGTCATCGCCCCCCTCCAAAACCGTACATGGCAGGGTTTATGTTTAAAAAAATTTGGTTTTTTAGTCAAAAGAAAAAAACTTGGACTAAGTACACCCCCCACACACCCACCCCCCACCGCCCCCCCAACCCCAAACCCAAAAACACACACACATATAAAAATATAAATTATATATATATAATATATATAAAAATATAACATTTCCCCTTTTTGGGGGGTCAGTGAGGAAAAATCCAAACTAATTTTCCCCCTTTTAACTTCAAAATCATTTTTGGCACCCGTTCACCCCCCCCTGATGTCAATTGGGGGCGATAGGTGAATATATTTGACAACCAATTTTTTAAAAAAAAAAGTTAAACTTAAAAAAAAAAAATTAATAACTTTCATAGGGGAGGGGGCCTTGAAAATTTCAATTCTAGGGGGAGGGGGCAGCTAAATTTTTTTTCCATAGCAAAGGCACCCCAAAACCGACCAAAAAGTATTTTAAATATTTGTTAAAAAACTTTTTTAAGCTGTGAAAAGGGATAAATCCCCCCCGTGCCCCGCGGCAACGAGTAAGGGATAAAACAGAAAGGCGTAAGTCCCGAGGTAGGTTTTAAAATTTAAAAAGGTTTCGCGGGGTTTTTCCAAACTCTTGAGAAAAAGTGAACTTTTAAAATAAAATCCATGAAATATGTATTTATAAACGTTTTCCCCATACTTCCCAAATATGCCCAGGTGGAACTTTTTTTTATTTGTCAGCTCATGTCCCCCTTTTTTTAAAACCCTTGTTGTAAAACCCGGGGACTGCAGGGAGTCAGGTGCCCAATACAAAATAGTATTTTTAAAAAATTTTTAAAAAATTTAAAACGCCCTTTCAGAAAAAACTGCAAAAAATACCCCCGTCGCTTGAGGGGGGTAAGGTCAAATATCCTAAAGGGAAAATTTTAGTAGAATAATTTTTAAAAAAATGTGAAGGGGGGGGGGGGGGACAGAAAAGGGAGAGAAAAGAGAGGGAAAGAGATAGAGAGAGAGAAAAGAGAGAGAGGAGGGATAAAAAGGGGGAAAAGGGGGGGAAAATTAGGAGAGGGGACAGAATAGAAGAAGAGGAGGGGTTTTATACTTTATATATTTTATTTTATATAATATATATCGAAAGGGAGGGGAGAGGGAAGGGGAGAGAGAAGAGAGAGAGAGAGAGAGAGGAGAGAGAGAGAGAGAGAGAGGAGAGAGGAGAGAGAAGAAAGTTTCTTTTTTTTTTTTTAAGGGTTTTACGGCGCTTGCAAACACATTTGGGTCATTTTCAGCGCCAGTAAAAACGATGAAAATTGGATAGTAAAAACATTCTAGATGTAAAATTAAAAGGAAATTGACGAAAAAGTAAGATATAGGGGAATTGTTCAAATAGGGAACAGATGTAGATTCCAAGAGCAAAATATCAAAGTACTTAGTTTGAGATTACCTAAAAGTTTCCACCAACACCAGCACAAGATCCCACTAAGAGGAATACACTCAAATGTTTACAACTCATATGTTAAAAATTAAAAAAAATACCTGTACGTAACAGACAGAGAGATGATTTATAAGGAAAAAAATATCATCTCCCAAAACTAACCATACATTTGACTGTTTCCCTCCAGCCAAGGACTCGGCCAGGGTCAGGACAAAACTAAGTAATCTCTTTCCAAGACAAAGACAGATAGCAATTGGAAAACAAATACAGGGGGATAGAAGACACAGCAAGTACCTCCATGTCCATTGTGGAGAGAGAAGAGAGAGAGAGAGAGAGAGAGAGAGAGAGAGAGGAAGAGAGAATGAGGCGGGGGGGGGGGGGGGAGTTAAACGAACTCGGCAGAAAAGAAGGGAAAAGAATAAACACAATGTTAAAACAGAGACAGCAAGTGCCCAATATTACCTGTCACAGTTGTGATCTATAATAAGTATAATAATAATATAAATGTTTTGAATAAGACTATGGTAATAAATATTGTGTTCTTGCTGGCAGCAAGTAAACTCGTGCATATTATATCACCTTGAAAATGCTACAGATTCATTATGATTTGCAACACAAAGTATAATAATAATCATAACGGTGACTGGTGACCTTGGGGTATTCTGGTGACATTTTAGTAGTCTGGGGTCTGGTCTGTCTCTAGTTCGCAAAGATGACAATCGTCTCCCGTTACAGCTTTTAAATATCAGGATTTGTGAGTCTTGGGAAGAATATACAGTAGTTCTTCATGGCGTTTTCCCCGTGGATTCGATATTTTTTCCCGGTTTCAGTAGCGTTAAACAATTTTTAACAAACGTTAGTGCCTAAAATCGGGACGCCAGTTTATATATAGCATAGTATTTTCCGACGGGTCTTTCAGATCAGCTAAGAGCATAAGGGGGAGGTAAAAAAAATAAGAAACCTTGAATGAAATCGGAATCGATACCGGTCCCTTGATTGGGGTTCATATGTTCGACCCAGATGGTAATGGTTCGACCCCGAGCTATCGAGATTTTTTGGAGAAAGTGAATTCTACCTATTGTCCCATCAACAACAAAAAAAAAACCCTGTCAGTTTGCATATAGGCTATGGTACTCTACCCACTGGCAAGAGAGATCACTAGCGATTAATAAAATGTCTGTGTGAATAAGGTCATGTATATACCTGAAAGTAAAAAGGTGAACGGTGGTGGTGGTTGGGGGGGGGGGGGGGGGGGGTTCTTAAATGAAATTGAAACTTTAACGTTGACATGAAGTAAATAAAAAGAGTTGAGGAGGCAAAATACTTTTCCCACGCTGTTTGTCTGGACGGGAATACCACGAACGCTTTAAATAATAGCTAGTGGTATGACATCGCCTTGTGACCAGCAGGCTCGGGTTCACAGTCCCACTGTGAACGGCGCAAATTTTTGGGTCCAACGAAATTAAATTGCCTTTTTCAAAAGTCTTATAATCGACTTCGTGACGAGTTGATGAACGTTTTAATCGTACATATTTGAAGTAAATGAAAATTTTGTCACAAGTATGAGAGAGCTACTAGTGTTGCTGCCTGCCGCAAGGACGCCTAATTTCATGTTCAAGCCCAAGGACATCATTCCATGTTCAAAACGAATTGGACTTGCTACAACTACACCAATCCACACATCAACCTAATATTTGTCTCGACCAATCATCCCATTGCAGACATTCACAATAAAGATACATATTAAAAACTTAAGCATTCATTTAGCGCAATATCCACTAAACGTACTCAAAGCGCTTTACAATGGATCCCAAGCCAACATCAACACATAGATTGTAAGGACGAAACAGTTAGGCAATATTACAATATTATTCCGACATAGACAACGCTGTTAATGGCCAGGTAGGTACACATTTTACACCTGAGTACGGTGACAGAATGTGAGTAAAGTGCCTATTCCTAGTACTTAACTATGCAGCGCTCAGATCGGGACTCGAACCCAGGATCTTCCGATCAGAAGACGAGTGTCATACCACAAGAACACAGAGCCGCACATATTCGTTTTTCCACCATCGAAACATCCATTAAAATGTCCAGGGGGACATATTGAATAATTAATAATCCACAACGACCCCGACGGATGTCACCTATCACATTAATCACAACACTTCCCCGAGGTAGGATGAAAAATTAATATGACATTGTAAATCTTTGGTCAGAGAACTCGTCCTTCAAATATGGATCGATAAAAATTATCCTCAACTTGTCGAAAACTCTCAAACCTGAGGTGACTTCACTGATCCCAAGACAAGATGAGAGTCATTTTAATCGATCCAAATTTATTGAAAGACGAGTTTTCTGGTTAAAATGATATGCACGTGGCTGGGTGTTTTTTGTTTTTTTTTTTATTGTTTTGTTGGGTTTTTTGTTGTTGTTGGTGTTGTCTTTTGTTTTTGTTAATGTTGCTTTGTTTTGTTTTGTTTTTGTTTTGTTTTGTTGTTGTTTTGTTGTTGTTTTTTTGTTGGTTTTTTTTTGTTTTTTTTTTTTTTTTGTATTTTTTAAAAATATGTTTGTTTGTTTGCTGTTGTTGTTTTTTTTATTTTATTTTATTTTTTTTTTGGGGGGGGGGGGGGGATTTTGCTTGTGTGCTTTGTTTTGTTTTGTTTTTTTTTTGTGGGTTTTTTTTTGGGGGGGGGGGGGGGGTGCGGTTGGTCAGAGTAGGGCAAAATAAACATGTGACAAATTATCGCGACACAATAATCATAGTATATGTTACCTAAGACGTCAATGAGAGGGTATCGACAGGTCAGTTGTAGAGAACTCGCTCCACTAGCAAATGAACTACCCTGGAAGTCGTGGATGCAATCAAGAATTTATTTTTGAACCCATTTCTATCTGGGCAGTGATTGGGTGGTTTGATATCTAAGATCTCTAAGATCACTTTGCGATCGATTGGAGTCCTATACAAAAGTAACAAGCAATTGTTACTTTCCGCTAAGGCTTTGAAAAAGGGATAAACATCGAAACCCAAATCCATAGCTACGACGTGAAACTTTGGGTTATGTGAGAATGAACATGATGAAGGTGTAGTAGACACCAATGAGAATGGAAATACAGGCAAAGATGTTGCATCAATCTAATTAATTATCTCCCATGACGTCTTTCCGATTTTTGGAACTTTGCAATTTCCAATACCTTCAGCAAACTTGTACATAAGCGTAAATGCAGTATTTGAACATGTCTAATAAACGTTTGAATTGGCGACAGGACAGGTTATTCAAAGAATGACAATAACATTCTGATTATTTTTTCTAATCCAGTGGTATATATTATTATAAAAAGAAGAGGGAAAAGGTGTTGTTTTTTTTAAGTCCCACAGAGCCAGAATTTTTCCCGGTTTATTCTTTAGCATTAAATGACCTTTTACTAGAAAATCACACAAATAATATTATGCTGAAGCGGGGCTTGACCGCGGATGACAGTGCGCTGCCTTATCCGAAACGGTCATCTCGTCCTCGGGATGATTGATAACTATCATTTGTACTAATTTCCTGTGGTTGTCAGTCCATTCACAGTTTTCTACATTTATTACTCTTCACATATTGTGCTAAATGCGACCAAAAATTTGATTATGACACACACTTTTTGGGATGATTTTTTCTTGTTTCAATAACCAGGTAGTAAGCACCCTGAGAAATACTTTTTCCCCCATAATTTCCTCACTCTTCAGAGGCAGACATTAAATTCGGGGCGGTCATTGGCGTTAAACAAAGTTGCCTTGTTGTCTTGGGCCGAAATAACCGCATGTGTCGAATATGTATTAAATGTACGTCATTCCACTGGAGAAACATGTCCTTTAAACGTTTTGAGTCAGTAACGACCGTGAGAAAGCGTTTCAAAAGTAAGATTTGTGTGGCATTTATTTATTTCTCAAAACCACAATGTCCCGATAGCTCAGTTGGTACACGATTCTTTTTTCATGCAATGGATACGAGATCGATCCCTCATCATCATCATCATCATTGCCCTTTTTACCCTGGGTCAGGGTATAGGCCACAGACAAACCGTTTCCATCCTTCTCTATCCTGAGCTAACTTTTTTATCTCATGCCATGTCTTACCACTTCTCTGTATATCAGCTTCTTTAATTCTTTTCCATGTTCCTCGTGGCCTTCCCCTTGATCTTCTACCCTGAGGGTTCCAGTCCAATACTTTCTTTGTTATCCTACTCCCTGTGTATGAATCCCGTCCCCTCTCCCTGAATATAAAATCTTCTCCCCAGACTTGAGGTGTTTCTGTCCGGATTGTATCCAGTGGGTTTCGCTTACTCCAAGTATATGCAGCCTGTTTTCTCATCTCAGTCACAACTTGAGAGCTTTTTTCCTGCTTCATAAAATGGTGCGAACGTCCCCCGACGCAATTCGAAACTGCTTGTTTGGCGAAGCGTCATCGGGTCAGCAGAGTCCGTGTTGGGGTTTCCCGGGGGCCCTCAACTGAGAGGGTCAAGGGAAAAACCCAACGCCAAGCCCCGGTGTCGTAAAAGGCGACAAAAGGTGTGTGA
>NC_088363.1:70535317-70537817 GCF_034508935.2 Berghia stephanieae
TGATGATGATGATGATGAGGGATCGATCTCGTATCCATTGCATGAAAAAAGAATCGTGTACCAACTGAGCTATCGGGACATTGTGGTTTTGAGAAATAAATAAATGCCACACAAATCTTACTTTTGAAACGCTTTCTCACGGTCGTTACTGACTCAAAACGTTTAAAGGACATGTTTCTCCAGTGGAATGACGTACATTTAATACATATTCGACACATGCGGTTATTTCGGCCCAAGACAACAAGGCAACTTTGTTTAACGCCAATGACCGCCCCGAATTTAATGTCTGCCTCTGAAGAGTGAGGAAATTATGGGGGAAAAAGTATTTCTCAGGGTGCTTACTACCTGGTTATTGAAACAAGAAAAAATCATCCCAAAAAGTGTGTGTCATAATCAAATTTTTGGTCGCATTTAGCACAATATGTGAAGAGTAATAAATGTAGAAAACTGTGAATGGACTGACAACCACAGGAAATTAGTACAAATGATAGTTATCAATCATCCCGAGGACGAGATGACCGTTTCGGATAAGGCAGCGCACTGTCATCCGCGGTCAAGCCCCGCTTCAGCATAATATTATTTGTGTGATTTTCTAGTAAAAGGTCATTTAATGCTAAAGAATAAACCGGGAAAAATTCTGGCTCTGTGGGACTTAAAAAAAACAACACCTTTTCCCTCTTCTTTTTATAATAATATATACCACTGGATTAGAAAAAATAATCAGAATGTTATTGTCATTCTTTGAATAACCTGTCCTGTCGCCAATTCAAACGTTTATTAGACATGTTCAAATACTGCATTTACGCTTATGTACAAGTTTGCTGAAGGTATTGGAAATTGCAAAGTTCCAAAAATCGGAAAGACGTCATGGGGAGATAATTAATTAGATTGATGCAACATCTTTGCCTGTATTTCCATTCTCATTGGTGTCTACTACACCTTCATCATGTTCATTCTCACATAACCCAAAGTTTCACGTCGTAGCTATGGATTTGGGTTTCGATGTTTATCCCTTTTTCAAAGCCTTAGCGGAAAGTAACAATTGCTTGTTACTTTTGTATAGGACTCCAATCGATCGCAAAGTGATCTTAGAGATCTTAGATATCAAACCACCCAATCACTGCCCAGATAGAAATGGGTTCAAAAATAAATTCTTGATTGCATCCACGACTTCCAGGGTAGTTCATTTGTAGTGGAGCGAGTTCTCTACAACTGACCTGTCGATACCCTCTCATTGACGTCTTAGGTAACATATACTATGATTATTGTGTCGCGATAATTTGTCACATGTTTATTTTGCCCTACTCTGACCAACCGCACCCCCCCCCCAAAAAAAAAAACCCACAAAAAAAACAAAACAAAACAAAGCACACAAGCAAAATCCCCCCCCCCCCCCCAAAAAAAAATAAAAATAAAATAAAAAAAACAACAACAGCAAACAAACAAAAATATTTTAAAAAAATACAAAAAAAAAAAAAACAACAAAAAAAAACCAACAAAAAAACAACAACAAAACAACAACAAAACAAAACAAAAACAAAACAAAACAAAGCAACATTAACAAAAACAAAAGACAACACCAACAACAACAAAAAACCCAACAAAACAATAAAAAAAAAAACAAAAAACACCCAGCCACGTGCATATCATTTTAACCAGAAAACTCGTCTTTCAATAAATTTGGATCGATTAAAATGACTCTCATCTTGTCTTGGGATCAGTGAAGTCACCTCAGGTTTGAGAGTTTTCGACAAGTTGAGGATAATTTTTATCGATCCATATTTGAAGGACGAGTTCTCTGACCAAAGATTTACAATGTCATATTAATTTTTCATCCTACCTCGGGGAAGTGTTGTGATTAATGTGATAGGTGACATCCGTCGGGGTCGTTGTGGATTATTAATTATTCAATATGTCCCCCTGGACATATTAATGGATGTTTCGATGGTGGAAAAACGAATATGTGCGGCTCTGTGTTCTTGTGGTATGACACTCGTCTTCTGATCGGAAGATCCTGGGTTCGAGTCCCGATCTGAGCGCTGCATAGTTAAGTACTAGGAATAGGCACTTTACTCACATTCTGTCACCGTACTCAGGTGTAAAATGTGTACCTACCTGGCCATTAACAGCGTTGTCTATGTCGGAATAATATTGTAATATTGCCTAACTGTTTCGTCCTTACAATCTATGTGTTGATGTTGGCTTGGGATCCATTGTAAAGCGCTTTGAGTACGTTTAGTGGATATTGCGCTAAATGAATGCTTAAGTTTTTAATATGTATCTTTATTGTGAATGTCTGCAATGGGATGATTGGTCGAGACAAATATTAGGTTGATGTGTGGATTGGTGTAGTTGTAGCAAGTCCAATTCGCTTTGAACATGGAATGATGTCCTTGGGCTTGAACATGAAATTAGGCGTCCTTGCGGCAGGCAGCAACACTAGTAGCTCTCTCATACTTGTGACAAAATTTTCATTTACTTCAAATATGTACCGATTAAA
>NC_088363.1:70542817-70550317 GCF_034508935.2 Berghia stephanieae
GATAGATAGATAGATAGATAGATAGATAGATAGATAAGATAGATTAGATAGATAGATTAGATAGATAGATAGATAGATAGATAGATAGATAGATGATAGATAGATAGATAGATAGATAGATAGATAGATAGATAGATAGATAGATAGAATAGATAGATAGATAGATAGATAGATAGATAGATAGATAGATAGATAGATAGATAGATAGATAGATAGATAGATAGATAGATAGATAGATAGATAGATAGATAGATAGATAGATAGATAGATAGATAGATAGATAGATAGATAGATAGATAGATAGATAGATAGATAGATAGATAGATAGATAGAGATAGATAGATAGATAGATAGATAGATAGATAGATAGATAGATAGATAGATAGATAGATAGATAGATAGATAGATGAAGATAGATAGATGAGAAGATAGATGATGATAGATAGATGATAGATAGATAGATAGAAGATAGATAGATAGATAGATAGATTAGATAGATAGATAGATAGATGATAGATAGATAGATAGATAGATAGATAGATAGATAGTAGATAGATAGATAGATAGAAGATAGATAGATGTTAGATAGATAGATAGATAGATAGATAGATAGATAGATAGATAGATAGATAGAAGTAGATAGAGATAGATGTAGATGATAGATTGATAGATAGATAGAAGATAGATAGATAGATAGATAGTATTAATAGATTAGATGATTAGATAGATATGATAGATTAGATAGATATGATGATAATGAATAGATAGAAGAGATCGAGTAAGATGATGATGAGAGAGAGAGAGAGAGAGAGAGAGAGAGAGAGATTCTAATTCAGATAGATTGAATTAAGTCATAAATGATGTTACTTATGTATTGAAAAACAGTTACTAAGTCTGATTGATTAATTGATTGATTGGTTAATTGCCTCACTGATTGAGCGAGTGAGTGGCAAATAGTCGATTGGTTCGTTGATCATCAGATTGGCTTTTTTACCTATTGATAGATAGACGAATCAGTTGATGGAGAGAGCTACTATGGATTAGTGTGTTATTCATATTCCACACAACATATCATACTTTTTCTCTCATTCTCTTTTTACTTTTCATCCTTTACCAAATGTACATCTCCTGTTGAATAAGAATGAATAGATAGACATCGGTAATTTTTAAATACGCTAGTATAAAATATTTCTGGATAGAGAATCTTTTTTTTTTTGACGGCTGGCGGGCTCAAAATTTTACGACAGGAGGAAAGGGATGTTTCATGTAAAATGCCTTTTAGACTCTCTCTAAAGGGCGAATGGCTAGATGTCCATATTGAGATAAAAGACACTAATATAGGATCTTAGTGTAGGCTCCAAAACATTACAACTCAGTGGCACGCTCTTTTTATAAAATGTTAATGCCACAAAAGAAAAACCTCGATACATTACAAATCTATTCATTTTGTATAGAACGGGAATTTTAAAATGTCTATTGTCTCCAGAACCCATGTGGCCAAGTTTGTACCGGATCATCCAGCTTGAAATGAACACATAACTAGTAACTGCTTGCTACGTCTTGAATTAATAGAACTCGAGTCTATGCAGCAGATTCCTTTCAGTCCCAAACTATTCACTCATTGATGATTGGAATTGGGAGGCTAGAGAAGACCCTAGTTCTACTGTACTCTGACAAACGCTTAATTTTCTTAATTTACCAGAAATCTTCTATATTAAGATGACATTTAAATTGACAAAAAGTCTCAAACCGAGATTCCAAAGAATTTTTTTTTAATTTAGAAAAAATATGATTTGTGAATGTCTGAGAGCTGCAACCGGATTTGAATTAAATCCATATCATTGTTCCAAGTTAAATTATCTATCGATGGAGCCATTAAGATGCTAGAATCGGGAACATGCGCTTTATAAATTAACGTATTTTCTTAAATACTTGGTCTCTACTTTCCCATAGATTATCTGTTTGAGAATTGTTTGTTTAAGAAAAATAAACATTGCCATTTGAATATACAAAAGTCAAATAAAGGATAAGACATATTAACGGATTCCCATCGATTTTTAAAAGGTTGCAGCACAGCAATACGTAATTTATCAATGGGGAATTAGGCAGGCAATACGCTGCATGTATCAATAAATCTTGTAAACATATCGCTTATGTCAGATAATACGTAAATACCAATGTTGATAGTGTAGCTGGTAAGAGGGCGACAGATGCTCTGAGCGAGCAAGCCTAATGAGAACCTCGATTCACGAGCGAAGGTTTATATTTAGTGATAATGTGATGGGAATTTGTGTATGAAAACAATAGGCCCTGTGTCTATACTTTGCTTCAATACATTACAAATCTATCTATCAATCTGTCTGTCTGTCTATCTATCTATTTATCTATCTATCCATCCATCCATCCATCCATCCATCCATCTAGCCATCTATCTGTCTATCTATCTATCTATCTCTCTATCTATCTATCTATCTATCTATCTATCTATCTATCTATCTATCTATCTATCTATCTATCTATCTATCTATCTATCTATCTATCTATCTATCTATCTATCTATCTATCTATCTAAGATAAGATATATATATATATATATATATGTATATCTTATCTTAGATATATATATATATATATATATATATATATATATATATATATATATATATATATATATCTTATCTTCTTTTCTATTATATATTTAACAGTCTGTCTACCTATCCACTACTCACCCATCCACTCTCCAGCAACAATCCATCTATCCAAACATTCATATATCTTATATCTAACTTATCTTCTATCTATCTATCTATCTATTTATCTATCCATCTATCAATCCATCCATCCGTCCTACCGTCCGTCCGTCCATCCGTCCGTCCGTCTATCTATCTATCTATATATCTATCTATCTATTCTGTCTGTCTGTCTTTCCCTCTACTTGACAGTCTATACACCAATCCAACTATCCATCAATCATTTATCCACCCATCCATTCATCCATATATCCATTTTCTATTTGTCGATCCCACTGTTTCTAATTGTTATATTCATATCACTTAAAGTAAAATCCGTCTCCCTGTTCTTGAATCTGTATACTAGATCTATATTATATTATGTTTGTTCGTGTTTGTATTTGTATTCAAGTCAAATATAAAATGAAATAGAGTAGGTAATAAATGCAGGAAAATTATTAGGAGATAGATAGATAGATAGATAGATAGATAGATATACAGATAGACAGACATACAGATAGATAGATAGATAGATAGATAGATAGATAGATAGATAGATAGATAGATAGATAGATAGATAGATATATAGATAGATAGATATATAGATAGATAGATAGATAGATAGATAGATAGATAGATAGATAGATAGATAGATAGATAGATAAAGAGGGGGGAGGAGATGTGAGAGTGTGAGAGGGGAGGGAGGGGAAGATAGAGAGACAGAGAGGTGAGAGAGAGAGAAAGAGAGAGAGAGAGAGAGTGTGAGAGGGGAGGGAGGGGGAGATAGAGAGACAGAGAGGTGATAGAGAGAGGGAGAGAGAGGGAGAGAGAGAGATAGAGAGAGAGAGAGAGAGAGAGAGAGGGATGGGGATTGAGACTAAACATGTCTTTATAAATAATCCGATACTCTGCCGTACTCTGAAAAACCCCATATTATTAAAATTTGGCCAGAAAACTTGTCCTTCAAATATCGATCGATTTTATTGACCCTCATTTTGGCAAAAAAAAAAAAAAAAAAAACCTCTCAAACCTGTGACCTCGCGAATCCCAAGGGCATTTAAATAGATATTTTAAGGAGGAGTTTTCTGGCCAAATTTAAAATATGTTTTCTTCCAGAGTACGGCAGTACTGTCCTTGTCTGTTATGCTAATCTACGGTAGCGTAGTAGTCAATGAATGATATATCAAAATACCAACAAACCTAACTTGCCCCTCTCCTGTCAAACGATAACATCTCTCCGATACGATTAGTCATAACGTTCAAAAACACAACAGCGTATCATATGGATCTCATACATATCACAATTCTTTTATTCTCTCTTTTCGTCTACACTCTACTCTGTTTATTGTGTGGCTTGCCAGAAAAAAAGGTTAATACACGCACCATCCGGTTCATCATAAGGCCCCAAGTTCGAATACGAGCAATTCGACTTGCAGTTGCTTTTTGTGCGGCCATGAGGTCTTGTGGTATGACACTCACCTTTGGACCGGGAGGTCCAGGGATCGAATCCCGTTTTGAGCGGTGCATAGTTGAGTCCTTGGAAATGCTTTACTGACATTCTTTCACCGTGCCCATGTGTGAAATAAAAACCCGGCAGTTGTCTGTGGAGGGAAAATGTTATATCGCCTAACAGGCGTCATGTCTCGTCCTTACTGTTAAGTGCTACTGTTAGCTATGTACCCCTTGTAAAACGCTTGGATTACATTTAGTGGATATTGCGCTATATAAATGCTCAAGCCTCTTTTATATTATTTATTTCTTTAGATCCTCCGTTGGACATACGTAATGCTGCAACTGTATTCTTACAATAAATCAACAGTTTTTAAATTATTTTTAAAAATTATTATTTTCATTTTAGCCAGAAAACCTTTACCGCAAACCTCCATCTATTAATAATGAAGTTTTGATTATAATACATAAGCGTTACTTTTATCATCATTTTAGAAACCTATAATACAGAACACCCATAATCGGAAATGTATAAATGTGCAGGCATATACTATTCTATAATGTAGCTGAAAATGACACCAGTGCCTGTTCCCTAATTTGTCAATTTGATAATTTCAAAATTTTGTAGCGGTAGCCTACTGAACTCTGTCATCCAAAGGTAAAGTAAGGTATCTCATCGTTTTTTCATGTAGCCGATAGACATGTAAATAATAGTGGATTATTTGTAATATTAGTTGGTCTTGTTTGTGGGCTTAACCATTCAAATACAACGTGTGTTTCCGATATGCTGGCCTTGATGGAGAAAATGAGCCTAATCATGTCTGTTGTTTTCAAAACCTATCGTTATTTTTTCAAACTTGTATTATTGATGTTAAGATGTAGCAAGACCGGCAGGAATACTGATCTACTTTTGAAATGTTATGATGACGCCGTTTTCATGGAGATAACTTGCGTCAGTTCGATTCCCTCTACAATACTTTTAGCAAACTGACATCGAATTAAATGAGCAATATTTAACCTTTCAAAAACTACATTGAATTTACAATTCCGTCATTGCAGAGAGATTGGATGGCCAATATGCTTTTTCACACCCCCCCCCTCCCCCTCCCATGGTCTCACCAAGCAAGGGCATTACCGTAACTACCGTTAACTACCGTACTCCGGAAAGACTTAATTAAACATTAAGCCAGAAAACTCGTCTTTCAAATATCGATCGACTTAAATCTTTGAGTATTTTCCCTTTTAAAGGATTACCCGTTTTTTTTTGTGTGTGGAGAATTTGGGGAGCTATTTATTTTTAACTATATGTTTAGTTAAATTAAAAATTATGATCGTCGCCTCGGCATTCCACGAAGGAATATAGATAATTCATCAAACAAGATGTCTGATGTCAACAGGAATCACCTATGTTGTCCAAGTGAGCAAATTGGGGGTTAATAATCTTGCTCAAGGGAAAAAAACGAAAGTGCCCGAAGCGGGACTCGAACCTGGGTCATCCGGATCAATGTCTTAACCACTCTTCGGCGCCCTTTGAAATGTTTTGAGTCCATATATCAACCACAATAATGACAATATTTTATAAATGACGATGAAACTGACCTGTTGTATATTTACATTTGACTGCTGTGTATATATCAATTATGATGTGATATTCAGTCGCAAAGTACTGGGTTTGTAAACACATTTTAATTTCTATTCAATTACGGTCTTACTGTCTCTATGTCCCTTGGCTTTGGTATAGGGGGGCTTTTGTTGTTGGAAAAGATATTTGATCAACATTCAATGTCTGCTCCAGATCAAAATAAAACGACCAGCTGTTTTGATAAGGCCTTAAAGTAAATCCAGATAACCTTGCGTTTTTTTTATTGTTTCTTTCCTTCATGTTTATTTTTATGGAGTAGAGTAATGGTGAAAAGATTTAATTTACTTTGATAGAGCAATGTATGAAAACATGGCCACACGGTCTGAGAGTAGAGTAATATTTGACATAGCCTATACAAGGCCAGGATATACAAATAGTTACGACATGATAACATTTGTTTCAATGTCTTACCGATACAATTGTCTTTGGATTAGTTTATGAGCGGCGCGTTTTATAACTGCTTAGTTGTTTGTTTTTTTTTTAGTCAGTTAATTGATGTAGAAATAAGTTTGTCCGCAAATCACACACGTCATGACACGCATTGACCCTCTAGCATAAGCCCATTTTGACTTACTTTGCCGATGTTTATCACGCGGAAAAAAATATGCATAATTCAAAGCATCACTATCATTTTTCTTAATCTTCCACTACCTCGTGCGACACGACGTTGAGTGCTTTGCAAAAGGTTCTTTTTATGCGGCATGGCGTTGACATTGGAAAAAGATTCTTCTTTAAGGTACGACGTTCAGTCTTTCGAAAAAGTTCTTTTTGCGGCGCACCGTTGAGTTTTTGGAAAAGGATCTTTTGGGGCACGCCGTTGAGTCCTTGGAAAAGATTCTTTTGTTTTTGCGGCGCGATATTGAGTCATTAGAAACGGTTCTTTTCTCATATTTTATAACCCTACTACTGTGTAAAATGAGCACCTGGCCGGGAACAGCATCGCTCTATTGCCAATAGGGAACAAAAATGTGATGTAAAATAATACTGGTTCCAGTCGCTTTGGAAGTGTAAAACAACTTTCCCTTGTGCAATTGATCTTCTGATTTTAGAGTGATGGCATCTTATTTTCTAATTTAAATATATGCTGGTCGTCAATAAAGATCACACATCCTCCTTAATCTTTTGCGTCCCGTAATCGTAAGAATTTGCCTATACATCCTGCTACTAAAATAGTTATGCCACTTTATGATTCAATATGTAACCTTTTCACTATTAGTCCTCCTGAAGGACTGGTTACACACAATCCTCAGAAGTTTGTAACCGGAAGCGTAGAAGATCACGTGACGGTCACGACTTCTCTGCCCTATTCTAGTTTGTCTTTTAATTGTTATCTTTACTTTAATGTGGGAGTCAGAAAGGTACTATAGATATGTTTTATTGATCAAAGTGAGCAATATTTCATCCTATGTCCCTCGACTATGCCCTTTACAATAGGATGGCCTGCATTAATGTAACGCAAGAAATAACAAAAAAATGCCTAACAAATCTTTGTAAATTGTTGTTACCCACCGACACTCTTTGTGGTCTACGGCTCAAGTTACTCAAAATGTTGTGACCAATGGAGCTCTTTGACAGATTCTAAAATGTCGTCGTTAAGAGCTTTTATTTTTAAAATGATCCCTTTTTCTCTTTCTTTCTTTCTTTCTTTCTTTCTTTCTTTTGCAGTTGTTTTCTTTTTCT
>NC_088363.1:70555479-70573037 GCF_034508935.2 Berghia stephanieae
TGTCTCTGGTTTTTAAAGGGAACTACGTTTACTACAAACCCACAATGTAGTATGTATTGCCAGGCACTGACAGATTCATTATTACACACTGTTTACTCTTACACTGTCGACCCAGCTACACTGAATAAATGGAATGGTGCAACATGTTGGTAGATTGAAACGATCAAATATAGAAAATAGTGTGTACTGTATTACTCGTACTGTATATCGTGTAAAAGTATGAGCCGTCGGGCCAATGGCTCAGGGGGCGATTATCCCGGTTTCCTTCCTGTGAAATGGACAGAAGCGCTTACATGATGCTCCAAAACGTTAAATTTATCGTAGATCACTTTCCACCGGTCAAATATAAGACCCGGCTAACCAAACCCTGCTGATTGGGCATGAGGGCAGAAAAAAAAATCCTACGTAAAGTTGTTTAACCCATTTGTATGCGTGGAACTCGGGGGGCTCTATCAATTGAGCTAAAGGGCCTGCGTGGGAAAGCAAATGGGAAACGAATGAGTCATGGATAATAAGTAAGTGCCTATTATCGCGATAGCGACATGGGCTCGCTTAACACAAACAAAAGGACGGTGTTGTGTTGACTAATCTTAACCTCATAAGTTTTAAACTTATACAAAGTTATACAAATTTACTTGAAAAAGTAAAACAATAAACAATGACTAGACAATCGATGATGATGATAATGATAATGATGATGATGATGATGATGATGATGATGATGGTGGTGGTGGTGGTGGTGATGACGGTTGTGGTGGTTGTGATAATGATGATGACGACGATGATGATGTTGATCATGAGGAGGAGGATGTTGATGATGATGATCGTTATAAAGTGTCTGCGATTCTTTGATAAGTGGCATGTTTTGTAACTAATTGAGAAATACGAGCAAGGCAATAAAATTGACATAATACAAGTATGATATTACACTTTGTTTTTTCATTGACTTGCCCTACACACAAAGTTGTAAACTTTTGATTGCATTCACTTAGGGTTTAAGTTTTAACTTCTTCTTTCTCTTGCAAAAAAAGAAGACAATTTGGAATAGGCAACATAATACAATCATCAATGAATTAGGAAAACGTTTAAAGATGTTTCGGGTCTTAAATCCTTCGCCAGCATACTATACACAACAATTTCACCTATGAATACTAGCATAATACAAAATCCAGACGGATTATTAATTCCCATTGAATGTTCGACGAAAATCCACATGTTTATAATGAGTGAAACACACACAGGTAACTCAATCAAGATTTGAGTTATTGGATTAAATAATAATATTTTAAAAACAAATATTATTAAAAACACAGACACTTCAATGCGAAAATCAAATAACATCCTTGATTTAGATAATTAAATGGTAAAAAAAAAACATTACACACTCTAAGATATAAACAAATATTTTATCAAAGATAAAAGAAGTTAATGTACGGTACATTGCATGCACTCAGTATTACTTCAAGGAAAGTAATGTTTTTATCCAAGCGTTTGATATCCTCACAACGATAAAATGTTTCCCCAGATCACACATAATATGATTTCAGGGTTGACTGCACGGAATCCTGAATGAATGAAAACTGTCTCCTCAACGTATGACACACGCATACAAATACACACACCGTACACTGCACACACATACACACACACACACACACACTCACACACACACAAAAATGACGGCAGTTTGTAGTGGCAGGTCAGAGACCAGTGTGTTGTCAACTGGATGATAAAGTTACCCCTTCCCCCCTTTTTATCCTTTCTATTACAGCACTCTTCCCACACTCCAACCCCCTTATATTATGGTAATCGTATCATTATCCCTCTTATTGGCCAGCCATGCTATTTTACTCTCCAAATTCCGTGTATAAGTTCGTTTTGTGTTTACACATAATTCCCAATTAAACAATGTAAAGATCAGCCCCATGTAAAGGCAAAACCTTTTTTTTTAAAAACATTTTATTACGTGGCCCACCGCCTCGAATAGGTAATAATATGTCTAATTTTTTAGAGGCTAAAAACTGAATTTAAAATTAACATAATTAACATAAAATTATTTTATTCATCGTATAGTTGACAGTTGACAGTTGGAATGGCATTAAATTTGAAACAAAAGTGCTGCTGCTTCTGTTGATCAATTTAAGAAATTGAATTCATTGTTATACGAAATGATTAAAGTTTATCATAATAAAAACAAATATGATTTATTAAGATTGTTTCAGTATCATGTCATGTATAAGGCATTGAAAGGATTATATTTATTTATTATCCTAGTTGCACGTTTATAAGAAGAGATAGTAAAGTTTATAATATTATTGCTTTATTGAGAGACGTTGATATAATCGCTATTTTTGAATAGATGTGGAGGGAGTTTCAAATGTCTAGGGTTCTAAAAATTAATGAGCGGTCACGTATTGAAGTTGACCACTGCACTTTAAAGGTGTTGTAAATCACCCCAACCCTCTTATTTGAGTAAAAACCACATAATATTTGAAGAACTCGCTGGAATCTACCCATCTTGTCAGTCTTGTTTACTATTATCTAAAGTTGAATTATATCATATTAAAGACATAGAGAAGGAAGTGAAAAGCGTTTTAATATTTCTTTACAAGTTTGTTTGTTTGTGTTTGTGGATCTGTGTATGTTACCAGAATCAATGCAGGACTTGATAATTTCGTTAATTCCCGATATCCCGGTATCTATACAGGAGGTGCACAGCTCTTGCAAATAGTAATTTTCTGGCGTAGCAGGAGGTGATGAGTTTTTATGATTATAATGATTCAAGAGGATTCCTGGGGTGGCTACTTGCTGAGTATCTAAAATAAGATAATATTTAGGGCTAAATTAAAATCTTTGGAGAATGTTTTATTCATTTGTTCTGGTCTCAGTGTGCAGGCTTTATTTTTCACTCTTGTAAAGCTACCCAACCCCTCCTCATAGTCGAGAAGAACATGTTTTGAAGAAAAACGTGAATCTAAATTCTTGCGAAAATCATGTTTATTTATATCGATTAAAATCTATAACATTGTTGTAATAGAGAGTATTTTCCATTGCAACAATAAGACCATAACAAGTTGGGTTATCAGACCTGTAAATAAGTGCACGTCGTCTGGAATCATTAATCAAGGGAGTAGGGAGGTGATCTTATGTCCACTCGGAGTATGCTATTGGTCAGAATCAGCGTGGGTGCGCAACCGGATGCGCGGGTTGACGGAGGTAGGAAACAATAACAAACCCACATGGTTGCCATTACCTCCACCATCATTCTCGCTCACGGTTTGTGGAAAGCACTTCATTACAGGCACGTAATAGTGAATCTAGTTTTTGTTTTGAACATTTCTATTATTATTCTTTGTAAATTGACCCATATTAAAAGAAACATACTAACAAAACAGGCATGACCAGTCACTAACAATGCCGTGTAGTGTGTAGACAGTAACACAGTACGGTGAACATGACTGACACTGGGATCGGAATGTCGGAACCCATGAGTCGTTCGCAACTCTGCCTCACGTATTCATTTAATCAGTCAATTTAATTTTTATTAAGCTTGCGTAAAACATACAAACAAAAAAGACATGACCAGTCACTAACAATGCAGTGTAGTGTGTAGACAGTAACACGGTACGGTGAACATGAATGACACTGGGATCGGAATGTCGGAACCCAGTAGTCGTTCGCAACTCAGCCTCGCGTACTCATTTAATCAGTCAATTTAAATTTCATTTAGCTTGCCTATTCTTCAAGTTTATGATATATTCACTTTTTCTATTTAAAAAGGGTAATCCAAACAGACCATAAAAACGATTTTATAATAAGCCGACTTCAACTTCCATCACTTACGACACGAACTTATTTTGGGTGGTTTTTTTTAACAAAACCGTTTGACTCAAACTAAAGCTTCGGCATTGGATAAGGAGCGAGGTCCCTGTTGCCATCTTGCTTAGTTTATACAGAGACTGGGTTGCCAGCTTGGCTGTTCTTGATAAATAGTAGTAAATAGCACAACCTTGTGCAATGAGAGATAGAGAGAGAGAGAGAGAGAGAGAGAGAGAGAGAGAGATTTTGAACAAAAAACGAATATCTCTCTCTCTCTCTTACTCTCTCTCGCCCTCTCTCTCTCTCTCTCTCTCTCTCTCTCCCTCTCTCTCTCTCCCTTCCTCTCTCTCTCTCTCTTCCTATTTCATCTGTCACACTGTTTGACAATCTTCTTCACCTGGCTCACTTGTACTTGTAATATCGGGTGTAAGGTAAAATTTTGAACAATTATTATTATTTATAAAATGCAGAAACTTTGCAAATAAACCGATAGACTAGATATTAATTCGATTCGAAAAGTGGAACACAAAAGGAGAATTTGCGAATACCCGGTCCAGACATAAGCGTCATGGTCTTATTTATAAAGTGCAGAATCTTTGCAAATAAACGGATAAAATAGAGATTAATTCGATTCGAAAAGTGGAACACAAAAGCAGAATTTGCGAATGCCCGGTCCAGACATAAGTGTTATGGTCTTATTTATAAAATCTAGAAACTTTGAAAATAAACGGACAAGATAGAGATTCATTCGATTCGAAAAGTGGAACACAAAAGCAGAATTTGCGAATGCCCGGTCCAGACATAAGCGTTATGGTCTTATTTATAAAGTGCAGAAACTTTGCAAATAAACGGATAAGATAGAGATTCATTCGATTCGAAAAGTGGAACACAAAAGCAGAATTTGCGAATGCCCGGTCCAGACATAAGCGCTATGGTCTTATTTATAAAGTGCAGAAACTTTGCAAATAAACGGATAAGATAGAGATTCATTCGATTCGAAAAGTGGAACACAAAAGCAGAATCTGCGAATGCCCGGTCCAGACATAAGCGTTATGGTCTTATTTATAAAGTGCAGAAACTTTGCAAATAAACGGATAGACTAGATGTTATTTCGATTCGAAAAGTGGAACACAAAAGGAAAATTTGCGAATACCCAGTCCAGACATAAGCGTCATAGTCCTATTTATAAAGTACAGAATCTTTGCAAATAGACGGATAAAATAGAGATTAATTCGATTCGAAAAGTGGAACACAAAAGCAGAATTTGCGAATGCCCGGTCCAGACATAAGCGCTATGGTCTTATTTATAAAGTGCAGAAACTTTGCAAATAAACGGAAAAAAACAGATTAATTCTAATCGAACAGTGGAACACAAAGGCAGAATTTGCGAACAACCGGTCCAGACATAAGCGTTATGGTCTTATTTATAAAATCTAGAAACTTTGCAAATAAATGGATAAATAGAGATTAATTCGATTCGAAAAGTGGAACACAAAAGCAGAATTTGCGAATGCCCGGTCCAGACATAAGCGTTATGGTCTTATTAATAAAATGCAGAAACTTTGCAAATAAACGGATAGACTAGAAATTAATTCGATTCGAAAAGTGGAACACAAAAGCAGAATTTGCGAATGCCCGGTCCAGACATAAGCGCTATGGTCTTATTTATAAAGTGCAGAAACTTTGCAAATAAACGGAAAAAATAGAGATTAATTCTAATCGAACAGTGGAACACAAAGGCAGAATTTGCGAACAACCGGTCCAGACATAAGCGTTATGGTCTTATTTATAAAGTGCAGAAAATTTGCAAATAAAAGGATAAGATAGAGATTAATTCGATTCGAAAAGTGGAACACAAAAGCATAATTTGTGAATACCCGGTCCAGGCATAAGCGTCATGGTCTTGTTTAAATGAAAGAATGCCATTTAAAAAAATATATGGTCAATGAGTAATTAAGCTAAATATGCGGAGTTCAATTAGATAACTTGATCTGTGAATTTTTTTTATAATTAGCTGTTTTTATTCTCCATCGTTTAGGTTATGTGATTAAGTTTATAATTGAAATACAAACTTTATCTCACTTATCAATGTTTTGCAATAAAGGAGAGTGTGAGTGAACCTGAGCAAAGGAAATTATTTGAGAGAGTGATATTTATCATGCTTTTCAGTTTGTAGTTGAATTCTAGAATGGATTTTTTATAGTTCTCATTGATTGTATGTCAGTGTGTCAGTCTTTAGGACACCGATTACCCTAATGCGGCCACAATTTACAATGTGACGGCCACAAGCCCGTTAAACGCAGAGTGGGGTATTGTTGTTTGCAAGTAATGCTATGGTTTTAATAGGATATCTGTCTCCTATTAAAATACATTCCTGTGTTGGATTTTGGATTAAATTCATGTCTTCTTCGGATTTTGGGATATTTAATTTTCATGGATTGTGATTGTGATTTTCAAGACTATTAATGTAAGTAAATGCCCAAATAGATATTTTTATTCATTTATTCTTTATTTTTTTTAGTTTTTTTTGTTTTGAAGCATTTATTATAAGAAATATTGTACATATGCACTTATACACCAAAGACTATATCCTTTCAACTGCTTATTATTATTATTATATTATTATTATTATTATTATTATTATTATTATTATTATTATTGTATTATTATTATTATTATTATTATTATTATTATTATTATTATTATTATTATTATTATTATTATTATTATTATTATTATTATTATTATTATTATTATTATTATTATTATTATTATTATTATTATTATTATTATTATTATTATTATTATTATTATTATATAATGATAATAATTAATAATAAGTGCATTGAGTGAAATCCCAATCATGGTTGCCCAAATAAAACTGGCGCTAGAATCCCGACTACCTGTCTAAACGAATGTTGTTTGTACGATACATACTAACTACACGTTCAATATCGGGGGCAGAAAATATACGTTTGGTTTTATGAAATTAAAACAGTAGTCCCACATTGTTCTTTGATGTTATTTGTGGTTGCATTTGCTTTGAAACTTACACATTATATTGTATTACATTGTTTACAAAATATTTCTGGTACTCGTATGCATGTGTAGTCAACGGACCACCGGTCAATCGTGTTCTTTATTATTTTATTATTAATTTTGGCTTGACATCTTACATATGTGAATTTGACAGGTTGTTATGGATGGTAATTATAACATTAAGTGATTTTTAAACATTTTTACGGCGTTTTAAATGTCTTTCTTGCATTCATTGCCGAGCACCTCCACTTTTCTGTTTGTAACAAAATGCTTCCGTGTAGGCGTCAGTTTACGACAGGATGTACGTCGTCGTAGTATTAGTTGTTGTTGTTATTGTAATCCCTCCGGAACAACCCTTCTTTTGTTGATACAGGTCGTATCAGATCATGCACCTATGGCCCGGAAGTTTGAATTAAACTACGTAGTGTGGGTGTTATTGTGAGAAAGGCATCAATCTTGTTTTCGCCGTAAACTTATAAGCAAAGTAGGATCCCTGTATTCTACGGGAGTGACTTTGTTATGGTATGGCTTGATTGATATCTCGTAACTATGGGGCTGACGAATTTATTTATCCTTGATATGAGGATGTCCGGTATCAGGATGGGTTGTTGTTGTCCATGATTATGGAATCTGGGGAGTTTTAAGGAATTTCAGATGTTTACGGATATGACTAACATCCGGTTGTGTGGGTAGAATTTTGCTTCGTTTGCTTGATTTTTGCCTATAAATGCCAGAGTTTTGAGCAGTTTCTTCAGACCACTCAGCGGAGTCTTTTAGGCTCATTGTCTCAAAAGAGACCAGACAGCGGAGTCTTTTAGGCTCATAGTCTCTAAGCGATAACCACAGCGGAGTCTTTTAGGCTCATTTGTTTAACTCTTGTGTAGAGTTGGATTAAAGTCTTGTGTAGACTTTGTAGTGCTCAAAGTTCGAGCTGAAACACGTTTTGTGTTAACTCTTGTGTAGAGTGTGATTTAAGTCTTGTGTAGACTTTGTGGTGCTCAAAGTTTGAGCTGAATCAAGTTGTGTTATAACTCTTGTATAGAGTTTGATTAAAGTCTTGTGTAGACTTAATTTGTGATTTCAATAATCTGTTCGGCTCTGGTGAGATTTTGAATAATATGTTGTGATTACAATTATGATTGTGTTTTGATATTAATATCATAATATCACTTTAAATTTTGAGTCTCAATTAATTAATCAGATAATGAAATTAATTGTGTAATATATTCTTGTTGTAAAGAAAATAAGCTTTTCTTGCTATAAAGCATTATTATTTCATATCTACAAAGTAAAGCAATATTAATCAACATTAATAAATTGATTTGTTAAAGTAAAATAATATTTACTCATTTAAAGTAAACATATTGAATGAGTTCGAATATAGATAGAGTTATATTCGTATGATTATCATGTGATAACAAAATCATTTTCTTTCTTTAAAGTGAATGAGCCGTTGGAGGCTGGGCTTTAACAAGCCAACTTTAGGCTATACACTCATAGCTTGACCCTAATAGAAACTGAACATTTGCCTGTTTTATAAGTTACCTGTGAAGAACCATTTGCTTATTTTAATATCAGAACATTGAGAAACAATTGATCTGTTTATGAATACTGTGAAATCAGAACAATTTCAAGAAGAGACAAATTAACAATATTAGAACAACCTTACAGTTTTTGTTGAATATCAAGGACACTCTTTTGGCTTTCTTCTACACGTCTGGATTGTGTTTAGTTAGTTAGTTAATTATTAGTTGCCTGTATGACTGTGATGGTTGCAACCTATCTGTGAGATTGTCTGATGTGGTAGCGGTTTGGTAAAGTATTGATAATTAATTGATTTAATTATATATTTTCATATCGCTTTCATATCATATTCATCATCACACCATCTCCATCAATTTGTCATCCATCCATTTGATTTCATACTTATTACATCTATCATTTCATCTTTATATCTCATAATATCTTTGTTATATTGTAATAAAATATATCTTCATTTAGCTTCAAAACCTTTATCAACGTATTGTGTTTGGTTATTGATCGATGTCGTAGCTTGAATATAGCACACATAAACAAGGTTGCAAACTGCGCTACATAAGCATACGGTTTACGTGCGCACTTTGTGACATAATTTGGTGTCAGAAGTGGGATTCTTATTGTTGTGCATTCAAGAGACATCGCGACCAAACAATTGTTGAGACAGGTTAGGGAGTTGTTTCAAACTTGAGATAGATACTATCTTTGAGCTTAAAGCAAATTGGTATCCATTTAATGGTTATAAGACTGTCATTATACGCAAGGTGTAATACAAGTTATTCTGGTAATTTTCATTTGTTCGGTTCTAAGTTGTCAGTCATCTGACATAGTGATACGGATCACTGACTTAGCGCGAAAGCGGTACTCGCGCTGTAAAGCCTCCATTGTCCCCCCTCTCCCTTTTGTAAGGAACGAAGGTGGTTGTTGGGGTAATTTGATTCCGTGTAGGAATCTGGGAGAATATTGTGTTGGTCCCGTGTGAGGATCTGTATTAAATCATTTGTTCTGACTTTCTATGCACATATAGTAAGTCAAGGTATTGATTCTGTGTAAGAATCTGGGTGAAGATATTTTGTTGATTCTGAGAGAGAATCTGGGTGAAGATATTTTATTGATTCTAAGAAAGAATCTGGGTGAAGATATTTTGTTGATTCTAAGAAAGAATCTGGGTGAGGATGTTTTGTTGATTCTAAGAGAGAATCTGGGTGAAGATATTTTGTTGATTCTGAGAGAGAATCTGGGTGAAGACATTTTGTTGATTCTAAGAAAGAATCTGGGTGAAGATATTTTGTTGATTCTAAGAGAGAATCTGGGTGAAGATATTTTGTTGATTCTAAGAGAGAATCTGAGTGAAATATTTTGTTGATTCTAAGAGAGAATCTGGGTGAAGATATTTTGTTGATTCTAAGAGAGAATCTGGGTGAAGATATTTTGTTGATTCTAAGAGAGAATCTGGGTGAAGATATTTTGTTGATTCTAAGAGAGAATCTGGGTGAAGATATTTTGTTGATTCTAAGAGAGAATCTGAGTGAAGATATTTTGTTGATTCTAAGAGAGAATCTGGGTGAAGATATTTTGTTGATTCTAAGAGAGAATCTGGGTGAAGATATTTTGTTGATT
Organism: Berghia stephanieae; assembly: GCF_034508935.2. Lineage (NCBI taxonomy): Eukaryota > Metazoa > Mollusca > Gastropoda > Nudibranchia > Aeolidiidae > Berghia > Berghia stephanieae. The sequence continues at coordinate 70,565,494 of NC_088363.1, forward strand.
CTAAGAAAGAATCTGGGTGAAGATATTTTGATTCTGAGAAAGAATCTGGGTGAAGATATTTTGTTGATTCTGAGAGAGAATCTGGGTGAAGATATTTTATTGATTCTCAGAAAGAATCTGGGTGAAGATATTTTGTTGATTCTAAGAAAGAATCTGGGTGAGGATGTTTTGTTGATTCTAAGAGAGAATCTGGGTGAAGATATTTTGTTGATTCTAAGGAAGAATCTGGGTGAAGACATTTTGTTGATTCTGTGTAAGAATCTGGGTGAAGATATTTTGTTGATTCTAAGAAAGAATCTGGGTGAAGATATTTTGTTGATTCTGAGAGAGAATCTGGGTGAAGATATTTTGTTGATTCTGAGAGAGAATCTGGGTGAAGACATTTTGTTGATTCTAAGAAAGAATCTGGGTGAAGATATTTTGTTGATTCTGAGAGAGAATCTGGGTGAAGACATTTTGTTGATTCTAAGAAAGAATCTGGGTGAAGATATTTTGTTGATTCTAAGAGAGAATCTGGGTGAAGCTATTTTGTTGATTCCGTGTGAGGAATCTGGGTGAAGCTATTGTGTTGATTCCGTGTGGGGAATCTGGGTGAAGCGTTGGTTCCGTGTGAGGACCTGTATTAAATCAGTTGTTTTGACTCTAATATGCGTCTATATTAAGTCAATGTTTTGATTCTGTGTAGGAATCTGGGTGAAGCGTTGGTTCTGTGTTAGGACCTGTAGTAAATTTGTTTTGATTCTATATTTGAGTCTATATATAGATCAATGTTGAATTCCGTGTAGGAATCGGTATTAATTGCCTGTTTTGAATCTGTTTTGGGATCTATATTGACCGCATATCGTTAATAAGGTTACTTGTAATACCACTTTATTCTACGTGAAAGTAACATTTACGGCAACAGTGTCGATAAACATATTGAAGTTTGTTTATCTGAATTTGAATTGGTTTGATTAATTGTCCTAGAGATGGATGTGGAAAGATTAATTAAACCTGGAGAAAAATTGGAGTTAAGGGGTGAAGATCTCCGTGCTTGGGTGACAGCCCAGTTACAAGAAGATGAAGAGAGAAAAGAGAAGGAGAGAGAACGTGCCAAAGAAGAGGAGGAGATAAGCAGAGCACGAGCTCAAAGACAAGAAGCTCTGATGGAGAAAGAGCTTGAACTGCTTAGGTTAAAGTCGGAGTGTCAGGCTTCCTCCAACAACGACAGTATGACAAGTGACATTCGATCATTTACTCATGCTCCCACTGTTAAGAGTCCTCGACTTCCATGTTTTGACGAAAACAAGGATCATGAACCACCGAAATGCATGACACACGGCAAGGTGGAGTTGAAGTGTGGATGTGTGATGCCGATGTTGTCTGTCGAAGGAAGGGACAACAATGAGCCCGAATAATTGTCGAGATCGATGTGATCTTGAGGCATTTCGTTGATCTAACTAAATGTTGTACCAAATTTAGTCTTAGGGGGGAGATATGTAACAAAATGCTTCCGTGTAGGCGTCAGTTTACGACAGGATGTACGTCGTCGTAGTATTAGTTGTTGTTGTTATTGTAATCCCTCCGGAACAACCCTTCTTTTGTTGATACAGGTCGTATCAGATCATGCACCTATGGCCCGGAAGTTTGAATTAAACTACGTAGTGTGGGTGTTATTGTGAGAAAGGCATCAATCTTGTTTTCGCCGTAAACTTATAAGCAAAGTAGGATCCCTGTATTCTACGGGAGTGACTTTGTTATGGTATGGCTTGATTGATATCTCGTAACTATGGGGCTGACGAATTTATTTATCCTTGATATGAGGATGTCCGGTATCAGGATGGGTTGTTGTTGTCCATGATTATGGAATCTGGGGGAGTTTTAAGGAATTTCAGATGTTTACGGATATGACTAACATCCGGTTGTGTGGGTAGAATTTTGCTTCGTTTGCTTGATTTTTGCCTATAAATGCCAGAGTTTTGAGCAGTTTCTTCAGACCACTCAGCGGAGTCTTTTAGGCTCATTGTCTCAAAAGAGACCAGACAGCGGAGTCTTTTAGGCTCATAGTCTCTAAGCGATAACCACAGCGGAGTCTTTTAGGCTCATTTGTTTAACTCTTGTGTAGAGTTGGATTAAAGTCTTGTGTAGACTTTGTAGTGCTCAAAGTTCGAGCTGAAACACGTTTTGTGTTAACTCTTGTGTAGAGTGTGATTTAAGTCTTGTGTAGACTTTGTGGTGCTCAAAGTTTGAGCTGAATCAAGTTGTGTTATAACTCTTGTATAGAGTTTGATTAAAGTCTTGTGTAGACTTAATTTGTGATTTCAATAATCTGTTCGGCTCTGGTGAGATTTTGAATAATATGTTGTGATTACAATTATGATTGTGTTTTGATATTAATATCATAATATCACTTTAAATTTTGAGTCTCAATTAATTAATCAGATAATGAAATTAATTGTGTAATATATTCTTGTTGTAAAGAAAATAAGCTTTTCTTGCTATAAAGCATTATTATTTCATATCTACAAAGTAAAGCAATATTAATCAACATTAATAAATTGATTTGTTAAAGTAAAATAATATTTACTCATTTAAAGTAAACATATTGAATGAGTTCGAATATAGATAGAGTTATATTCGTATGATTATCATGTGATAACAAAATCATTTTCTTTCTTTAAAGTGAATGAGCCGTTGGAGGCTGGGCTTTAACAAGCCAACTTTAGGCTATACACTCATAGCTTGACCCTAATAGAAACTGAACATTTGCCTGTTTTATAAGTTACCTGTGAAGAACCATTTGCTTATTTTAATATCAGAACATTGAGAAACAATTGATCTGTTTATGAATACTGTGAAATCAGAACAATTTCAAGAAGAGACAAATTAACAATATTAGAACAACCTTACAGTTTTTGTTGAATATCAAGGACACTCTTTTGGCTTTCTTCTACACGTCTGGATTGTGTTTAGTTAGTTAGTTAATTATTAGTTGCCTGTATGACTGTGATGGTTGCAACCTATCTGTGAGATTGTCTGATGTGGTAGCGGTTTGGTAAAGTATTGATAATTAATTGATTTAATTATATATTTTCATATCGCTTTCATATCATATTCATCATCACACCATCTCCATCAATTTGTCATCCATCCATTTGATTTCATACTTATTACATCTATCATTTCATCTTTATATCTCATAATATCTTTGTTATATTGTAATAAAATATATCTTCATTTAGCTTCAAAACCTTTATCAACGTATTGTGTTTGGTTATTGATCGATGTCGTAGCTTGAATATAGCACACATAAACAAGGTTGCAAACTGCGCTACATAAGCATACGGTTTACGTGCGCACTTTGTGACACTGTTACTATTTTAACGATCAGCTGATTTTCTCTTGCCTCCCCTTTAATTTCGCGGACTTTTTTCAGAACGAGGCGTGGGAGTGGCTAATTAGCTGTCTGATCAATACGCGACCATTGTGAAACTTCTCGATATCTCACACGGACACCAGTAATAATAATTATTCTCCTTTTGTTATGCTATTTCCCCCAAGTCAGTCACCTGTCGTAATGCATTGCTGTGTGTAAGCAAGTTGGTTATGTTCATATTATGTGTTAAATCTATCTATGGAGTACATGATATTGACACGCTGTTTAATAAGCGAACCGTCACTGAAGCGAGTCAAGTTATTCGGAGAAAATAATAATATTACTTCTTACATAAAAATTTACTAGTGACCATTTTAAACATCTGATTTGAAGATACCGGTGCTCCAAATTATCCACTTTCATTGGGAACGCAAGACGAAGTAGTAGTAGTAGTAGTAGTAGTAGTAGTAGTAGTAGTAGTAGTAGTAGTAGTAGTAGTAGTAGTAGTAGTAGTAGTAATAGTAGTAGTAGTAGTAGTAGTAGTAGTAGTAGTAGTAGTAGTAGTAGTAGTAGTAGCAGTAGCAGTAGTAGTAGCAGTAGTAGTAGTAGTAGTAGTAGTAGTAGTAGTAATAGTAGTAGTAATAGTAGTAGTAGTAGTAGTAGTAGTAGTAGTAGTAGTAGTAGTAGTAGTAGTAGTAGTGGTAGTAGTAGTAGTAGTAGTAGTAGTAGTAGTAGTAGTAGTAGTAGCAGTAGCAGTAGTAGTAGCAGTAGTAGTAGTAGTAGTAGTAGTAGTAGTAGTAGTAGTAGTAGTAGTAGTAGTAAGAAGAAGATGATGAAGAAGAAGCAGAAGAAGGAGGGGGAGGAGGCGGAGGGGAAGGAGGAGGAGGAGGAGAAGGAGGACGGGGGAGGAGGAAGAGAAGGAGGAGAAGAAGAAGAAGAAGAAGAAGAAGAAGAAGACTGAGGTCAGAAAAATTTCACATAATATGATAAGATTCTGAATAGATGATACCAGTGCCTGCTCCCATTTGTTTGAGAAAAGTGCCGATCCGGAACTTACATCACAATAAAGAATATAAAGAAGTGCAAGATGAAACCAGAGAAACTACAATAGCCGGCAACCAGACGCGGTGTGGGAGTACTACTCGGTGTTTGAATATTATATGTCCGTTGTTTGTTGTTGACTGACGTCAAATCTATGGTAAACGTGAAATATGTGATTGCGATATTGTTCCATTTTTCTGTCCTCTACAAGAATAGATATGCTGCCCGCTGATTCATGTAATACCAATTTTCAAATTGCTTGCTCTGAATAAAATTAGAAAATTATATTTTTAGATTTTACCCCTCATTTTCTTTTTTATTTTATTTTATTTTTTTTTTATTTATTTTTTTTTTTTGTGGTTCAATTTTATTCATGAATACCGAGTAGGTGCCGGCTACAAGCTAAAAATTTAATCTGGAATATAATATCGGCACCTGAAAGTTCCTGGGAATTCGCAGCTCTAGTGACGTCATTAAGTAGTGATTCTGTAGGGAATATGGTTGTGGATGCCGTTGGTAGTCGGTGCCGTTTATTATTGGAATATTGTTTTAACCTGAACTTAAAATACCTAACGTTTTCGACTTTTTGGGAGAAGGTGGTGATGAATTTTGAGAAAATAAGATGGCTGCCTCTGCTAATTCATTTTCTCACTCGTACTCCAAGCACATACTTTGTATCAGTCGGAGCGGCTGGCTGCCAAAATTATTCGCAATGATTGTAGATTCGATAATAGTAATCATGCAAGTCAAACTGCTGGTATCTACTGGCGTTCAAAAATGCATTAATTGTCAAAATTATTTAAGATCATCATTCTGGTCGTAATACTCTTCAATAGTCGTATCGTTACTTCTTTCCTAATGACGCATGGTAACTTAGTAACACTGGCTCTAAACTATCGGAACAATGGCGGACGCCCGTATGAAATAATTCTCCGGCGAGCATAAAAGCGTTTCCAGAGGGAAAAAAACCCATAAATTTGATCATGTATTGACTTTTACACATTCTGATCACAAGGCATATGAAAAGGGAATGAAAAGTTCTAGCCAGCATGAAGAATAAAAAGTAATGATTTTCTTTGTTTAGAACCAAGATGGCCGCTGTTGCCGGGTGGCGTGACATCAGACTACTGAATCCTATTTACGAAAGTAATTCCAAATATCGCGGATGACAGCTTACTGAGACTCTTGACGTGACGTTGCCACAGATGTCTACCCTAACTTGTAGGATAGATTATCTATTGGCGTTACCCACATTTTGACTGATATTGATGTTATTCGTTGAGGGAAATATTCAAAACAATCGCCAGCCGAACAGTACGTGTCGACACATGTGATTTAGTGAGAACTAATCATTAAAATGTCTGCCTAAAAACAATAACAAAGAGCTGAGTGTCGTCAATTTCGTTCCTTCTATTGTATCCTACAGCGAATACCGTATTCGCATCTCAAGAGGTGAATATCTATTCCTAATTCCCATAAAGACCCGACCTTGACGGTTTAAACACTCTTTATTATGTCATTGCTATGTATAGTGTGGTCAAGCCTCGATGAGCATGTTTATTTCATCGTAACATTACAACGTCTTCAATGGGTCTCGCGCAGAGACACCTGTCGTATCCTAGTTCATTGGCATTTCCATGTCAAAGAGACGCGAGACACGGTCACATGAACAATCACAAACACACTCAAATGTGTGCTTAGAACTGTAAATAAATAACAATCCAAGAAACAGTAGGGAGTGCTTACTTCTTAAATTATGTTGATTGTTGTAAAAGAATAAAGTATTGTTATCGATTTTGTTGTTGTTGTTGTTGTTGATGTTGTTGTTGCTTGATGATGATGATGTTGATGATGATGATGATGATATTGTTGTTTAGGTTGTTGTTATTGTTGTCGATGTTGTTGTCGTTGATGATGATGATGATGATGATGATGACGACGACGACGACGATGATGATGATGATGATGATGATGATGATGATGATGATGATGATGATGATGATGATGATGATTTTCTTGTTCCTCTTATTGCTGGTTTTGGTGGTGGTTGAAGATTGTTTGTTTGTTTTGTTTAATTATTATATTATTTTTTATTTGTTATACAAGCAAGGTGCAGGTAAAATGTTGAAATCCTACATAATGCCAGTGCTCACCACATTTCCTTGTTTATTCTCCTAACAATTCATGAAGATCCAAAATTCCCAAATCATGACCTACAAGCAAGCCATCTTCAGAACATTGCCATAAGTCGTATCGTGACTAACTCCGACGTAAAAATTGGGATATGATAATAAATGCAGCGGCAACACAGATGACCTTTCAGACTAAAATGCGAGCGATTGGAATTGGATCCATTATTGATATGACAAACATTGAAAGACTTACTTTCCCAAGCTAGCTGGGTATAGTTTAGATTTGGCCGGAGGTACTCTCAAAAAGTTCTAATCAGCGATTTAGTTGTTCCTGATCGTTTCAAGACACATAAGTTGTGATAGATAAGCTTCGACTTCAAAGTCTCAAAGGGTTCGAAAATGGTTACGAACCGTATAGTTGAGTCAATGCAGAGAATTGCTTGGGGTTTTTCGGGTTTTTTTTTGTTCAAATGGTGATCAATGTTCGGATGGGTGAATGTTAAGTATAATAATCTTAACATCGGTGCTGTGTCCTTGTTTAAGACATTGGCACATGGTACCTCATTCGACTCTGTTGTGAATGATAGTTGGTGATGAGCAGCAACGGATGTTATGCATAGCTCTTACAAAATAAAGGCTCTTATTCAACTACATAAACGTTAGTACGATATGGGAAATTGCTTCCATTATAATTATGATCTTATGGGGGAAGTAAGTAAAACATTACAGAGAGCATTAAGCACGATGAAATTGAGTAATAATAAAGTAATATTATGTTCATCACAATAACTTCTTGTGCATGTGCCACATGGGTTGACACTGTGCAATACATATATTATGCTTGTTTTCGATTTCAGGACGAAAGCAATGGGCATGATCTATATTAACGTTCAATGTGCTCGAGGTCATTGGTCATATTGCAAAATGTGCTCAAAGTGACCCAGATAGTGGAAAGTGTTCACAGCTTTTTAAATATCTAACATCACGATTGGTCATTTTATTTCATAAACAAAGCA
>NC_088363.1:70573137-70580661 GCF_034508935.2 Berghia stephanieae
TCTCCATCATTGGATTGACTGGAGTAAATGATTATCTAGATTTAAAATATCTCTCACCATTTCCTTTTTTATGGAATGCAGCTGTGAGGGAACCATATATTATCAATGAAAGCAAAATGAAAATCGGGGAGTTGTCAATTTTCCACTTCTTTTGCCAATATTGAAAACAACCTACGCGACATAAGGTACCGTCTCTGAGAATGCCATACATACAAATATACGTCACTAGAATTATACTCTTTATGACAAGATCATACCTAGAAAGTTTTTAAAGTAAACAGTGTGTAGAGTTTTTTTCTAACTAGCACAAAACATTTCTATTTATTTATTATATGAGGGGGGGGGGGGGTTATTTGCTTATTTTGTCCATTGGTAGCGTATAGTCAGTAGATACGTAAGTCTTATCCATTTGGAGATGATTTATGAAATGAAAATGTCAAGATGAAAGACTGTGGTATAATATAATTTAACATAAAAGTCCGCCGATGATAAGAGTGGAGGATTAAAGAATTTGTCAGTTGTATCATTGGTGTAATAATGTTATGCCAAACGTAGCCCCTCTGAGGATAATGAGCCAGATATAACTTTGTGTACTTCGTCATCAATCGGTCTTATTCTCTCAAAACAGTATTTTATTACATCGTATTTTGGACTGGTGTTGTTGTCCTGACATATTCTCATGAAGAGCTGTTGTTGTATTTTCCTGGAGAAATGTCATCACGGCTTTAAATTCAATTTCCTTTCCTCCATTCTGTTTGGCAAGGATCACATTGTAAACTTGGCCTCCACTAGGCTGTTGAAAATGGGGTTGCATCGTTTTGATAAGCTATCGAAGATCCCAAATCGTTTATGTGCTGTCTTTAATTGATTACTTTTAAAACTTGTGCAACTTTCAAGACTGCATCTGTATTCCTTCAAAGCCATGCCCCCCACCCCGCCCATATATTTGGTCACCCACGCATTCTTGAATGTTGAATAGAATATGTGGCACTTTAAGCCAAAATGTCTGCAATCTTCAGCAAAATTCTGCAATATTCAACAATGGTACAAGAAAATTATGATATTAAAAATACCCAGAAAACAACGAAGTTGACCATCTGCGTAGTTTGAATAAAATGCTCACCGATTCTGTCAGGCAAAACAATCGTAACAAACACACAATATTATTTAACCTATAATGTTGAAACTCTGTAAGAGAGAATTTAATGAGACATAAGCACTCTTGTTGTGGTCTGAAACTAAATGACAAAAAAAAAATTAAAAATAAATTAAAAACCCGAGCTATCTACGTCAAATTCATCCATTTAATATTGTTTTTTTTAATGCTAATTTCATAACGAGAGATGCAATATATCAACTTGACATCATTGATCCTTGTATGGAAACGCAAAAAAGGTGATGAAAATTGAGGGATGCCTACACTGAGTTTCCTTTAAAATAAAACAAGTATTGTCGATGTAGGAAATGATTACGAGATAATCGAATAGCCACATTGAAGTGAAAAACAAAAACTTGAGCATTTATACAGAGGAATATCCACTAAACGTTCTCAGCGTACTTTACAAAAAGACTCCCTCGAATCCATTCATTAAAATGGTGGTTCAACTGTTCATTTAGACGAAAGGTATCCGAAATCACAGCACTTGGAAACAGCTTTTGATTTCAATTGTCTTTATTTATTTAATACAAAAATACTCAAAAACATTCCTGATGATACCATTGAGATAGAAAGCTATAAAGCCCGATGATTTTTCTCATGCCCCAACCAAACCTATAAAAAAAACAGACAAATCAAACACACAAAACATAAAAAACGCTTCATGGGGAGAGATATTTTATTTATATTGTTATTTTATTTATTTATTTATTCACTGTGTCGACCTGTCGCGCCATTCTAAAGTAACAGCCCTTATAGCGACAAATTGCGCTAATGCTATATTCAATCAATTCCTTTGAGAATTATTTCAGAACTACTTCTACCAGCACCGATTCACCACCACCACCACTTCACCGCCACTTCACCATCACCACCACCACCACATTCTGCATCATGTGGCACATGAATATTTAGTGTCCTCGAGGGAAGATCCATTAGCCGGAAGTGGTGGTCTGTCTATTCGATGTTTGTTGAAGTAACAAGGATAACATTACACAGTTCCTGCAGTTCTATAAGAAACAACTTTTTATTTTGTCCGGAAACCTTCCGCTTCAAAGATGGCTTGCTCGATGAAGATTACTTCCAGCTTGTCAAAAATCTCATACTCGAGACGTCTATAAATTGTCAAGAAGCTTCAAACTAAATACCATTTTGAAGTTTCGGGTTTGAGAATTTTTGGTGTCTTAATCTCTCGATTTTTGAAAAGTTCTCTGGTCAAAAAGGAAAAAGCCCGTTTCATCAGAGTATATCAGCCAATAAATATTAGACTAAACGAAATACGTGCACCGCCTGGCAGCCGTATTCTGACAAAACATTTTTAATTTTAGTCAGAAAACTTTTCAACTTCAAATTTTGGTAAACGAAGATGACCCCAGTTTGACAAAGAAAAACTTGTTGGCACTTGATAACTTTTAAACATCAGGTATTTTCCGTCGAAATGTTTATAGATAGTATGCGCGTGGCATTGCCATCCGGAAGTATAACGTACCAATAGACAAAACTCTGTGTTACCATGAACTTTTATAGTCTTGTTAATACAGTTTAGTGAGAATTACTCATGAACACGAATGACAAAAAACAATAACAAAGACCCGAGTGATGTCAACTTCGTTCTATTCATTGAGGGGTAGATGCGAGATTCAAAGGAATAATACTACTAATATTTTTCTCATTATATTTCTTAATAAGTTAATGATGATGATGATGATGATGATGATGATGATGATGATGATGATGATGATGATGATGATGATGATGATGATGATGATGATGATGATGATGATGATGATGATGATGATGATGATGATTATGATTTTTGATTTGTCTTGCACTGTTTCATACACACAGTTTCTAATAAGGACAATGACAATGGTGTTAAAAGGCAATTTGCATTGTTTGGATCATGAAAGGAATGCCTTTAAAGAAACCACCGATAAGTGTTTGATCAACATATTATCTCTCCCTTACTCATTTTTAAGAATGTCTCATCGTAGGAAAAAATAAAGCAAGTGTGCAACTTGAGGAGAGGAATGCTGTTGAATGGATGCTATAAGGTTCAGCAAGAACCAGTTCTGTAAACATAGAGGAGTGGAGACTACAGGCCGTATGTGTCACGTGACTCGAAGTGGATTGATAACAGTTAACATGCTTCATGCAACTTCTCACCTGCTTTATCCAAAAGACAAATCTCAGATCTCATCATGATGAAGGATTCCCCGTTACTTCCAGACATGGCATCACCATTGACCTCGGTGTTTGTGTCTGGGGATTCCAACTCCATCATCTCTCCTTGGTTAGCTGTCAGTGACAATCGACCATTCTCTGTTCTTCTGGGTTTTGGGGGCGGTGGACTCCCACGGCAATAGGGGGCTGGAGGGTGTGGTGAAGCCATTGAAATTCTCCCACGGGGAAGATTTTGGAACCGGATGTCAGTAGGCGATGTGATAGAGAACGGTGGTGCGGAAGGTGTCGTTTTATGGCTATACGAGGCTTGATCAGAACTGAAAGAGTTCCTGTTGAGGTCACGCATGCTCACACGATTTGTTGTGGAACTAAGGACTGTGGTCTTATAAATTTTGACTATAACACTTAGAAGTAAATTGCTGACGTTCACATCAAACCAGGCCGGACTTGCAGTGTTTTCTGACTAAAGTTGTAGAATATGAGGTTTTCGGGCTGTCAATAATTAAGTAATATGAAAATTTGATAAGATTGTACTAATGTTATGTAGCAGTTGTGTATGATAGCTGTGAGAGAGGTAATATTATTATAATAAAGCTTTTAAGCTCAAACACTTGCAAGCAGATTATTATTAGCTTCCCTGATGTGGACAGATGATGAAAAGAGGTAGATAAATTAAAGAAGATGAATTCAAAGAAATATAAAGTCATGTTTTTCTCGTACAATCGATAAAAGAAAAATAAATTCATTTGGAGAGAAAAATAAACAATAACAAGAGAGCACAGCCTTACTCTGACATAGCGCATTTTTTTCATTTTGACCAAAAAAAAACCCCGTTTCTTTCCAACATAGATCGATAATATTCTCAACTTGTCTCAAACCCAAGACTTCTAGGAAGTGTCCAGGTTTGCGACTTTTTTGACAATTTGAAGTCATTTTATATTCGATCGATGTCTGAAGTAAAATGATAAAATGAGTAGGTCAGAATGAAGGAGTGGGTTTATTTCAGGAAATCATCCTCGACCCACCGGAGGAAAGGCAGCTCTTCAGACACCACAAATCCGCAGTTTAGTTTCTTATATTGTGGAAAAGAAAGTTCTTTGCATTAGGTTGGTTCGTGAAGAGAGTTGTGGTTATATAAGTTGTCGATTTCTATTTCATTTTGGACTCAAAATTTAACGCGCCATTTTAATCATTCAAAGTGAGTCTGCGACAGAATCATATGGGATAGAACAAGTAAATCAATGAGGTTGCAGAACAAAAAATCTCAAGGGATCCACAGAGAATCAAACATGCTGCCTTTGGATGCAATGACGCCATCGGCACACTCCTATCTACGTAGCGTATCCAGTGTGACCATATTTTGTGGCCCACCGACGTTACCGTGTTGTCAAACTTGATTTTAAAATAAAAATGACTAGAAACGTCAATTTTAATTTTTCTCACTTTAAGCAGCGATGACATTTAATGTCCTCATAAAAAAACGTAACCCATGCTTGATAACTACTATTGCTATAAATATAATTGTTAGCACCGAATCTATCCCAGTGTTATTACTGATTTGAGGCGTCAGATCACACCCATCACGAGAAGTGTTTTTTTACCCCGTAGTCTTAATACAAATAGAGATTGTAATTTGGATTTAACTTTTTGATTTGCGCCCCATTGTGCTTTGCCATTATACCTCTTCACTAACACTTAAGACTCGTTATCTTTTATTGTCAAATCTCGTTGTTAACTCAAAAGAAGTTGGCGTAAATGGTGTCAACATATTTCAAATACAATTTTTCCTATCATAAATAATGAAATCAATTTTTTATTTTGCCCGTATAATAAAAGAATTCTTTCACTCGTGTGTTTTATAATCCTAACTTCTTTATTAATGTATTTAATTTGTTTGTCTGTTTGTGTGTTTTGAAAAGTTTAACCAAGCTTTTGACACACACACACAGCTCATTAAATGGCCAGGAAAGTAAGACGATAGACTTAGACAAAAGGGAGAACGGCCGTAATTGATGGAATCTAACTGTCATTAATTTTGTCTGAGATAAAAAATCCCCACCTGGCTCTAATCTTTGGAATTATAGATATTGTATTATTAAAACAATATCTATCACACATACACATATCTACTATAAAGTAACAGACATAAGACAACTAAGTGAGAGACGATTTAAAGCGAAGGGAATCTGAACTCCCCCATTGAACGCTCCCATGATCGTGCAGAGAAATTAGAATGGCGTTCGGAATTCCAAAAAGCAGGAGTGCAAGAAATCCTTGCTAGAATAGATCATATCACCACAATTTATCATTACTAAGTATTTCAACAAAACCACATGGTAATCCGTGTCCAACTAGAATGGAGTATAAACAGAGCATCTTTACCAAGCTATGGGATCGTGAATTCCATTTGGTACTTGAAAGCAGTGAGACAACTGAATTGGGGACATGCGAGTTAGTGGGAAATATCTCAATGTAGACTTTATTATGATCCCTGAATAGACAAGGTGATGATTGATTGAACCTGTGTTGTGGCGAAAACTTTTGCCAGGGAATTATTCCATAATGACTTAAAATATATAAAAAGTTGTCCATTGTGAGTAAATGGTTATATTTGGTAAATTTACTAAATCTTAGAATTAAATTATTCACGTTTATACGAGGAGAAATCAAGATGATATCTTTATTATTATCAGATTCAAGTTCAGATCAGTTGATAATTGAAGAAATATTGATATTTCAGTTCAGTTAAAAATAGGGACGATATAGTACAGGAATGGAAACAATCTGACAATTCGAGATATGTTTGCCAACAATTAGTACAAGATAGAACTTGTGACAAACACATGCCGTTTACTGCTACACAGTAATGACATGAGGTGTCATGAAATCAAAACAATGGGTTGAAATGCGTGAAACAATATGGACGATCACAATAATATACCGTTTTTTAAATCTTTTATTGGAATTTCGGACCGAGAGATGAGCCCGATCTTGGGAGGTGCTATAACCAAGGTTACGAAACATTCAATAATATTGGTCAAAAACTGCATACTTAAACCCCAATTGTACAATGCCCTATAAAATCATCGTTAAAGTCAGTAAACATCAAAATATCAGAAGAGTGAATCAGATTTTCAAGTAAGTCGAGATTAGAAGTAGATCTTAGTTTAGTTTAAAGAGTCAACAACAAAAAACAAAAGCAAAAACAAAAATCACGTAGTTGCGTATTACTTCCCTTTGTATTATAATTAAAGTGACGTAACAAGTTAAAATGACCAAACTCAATGCAAGTTCAGTTTGCTGCAAGGTGAAGGTTAAAGTCAACAGAGTCGTGTCTTAAGATCATAAGAATTTCTTTTAATGAGAGAAATAAACTGATTAAATACTTTTCACCAAAAGGCTTTTTAACTCTAAAGCTCCACGTCTGTGAAAGTCTCTCAGTTTTGAACAAAATCTGCTCCTAGCTGAGTGTTCTAACATTTTTAAATATACATATGTGTGGGTCTCTGTGTGTGTTTGTGTGAGTGTGTGTGTGTCTGGAGGGGGGGGGTGTTTTTATGAATAATTAATTGTAAAGCATTGCAGAGCACTTTTAAGTGGATGCTTAGGCATTATAAAAATATATTATTATTATTATTATTATTATTATTATTATTATTATTATTATTATTATTATTATTATTATTATTATTATTATTATTATCAAGGTTAGCGTTCAAATAATTTATTTTTTACGAGTTTATTTACTTAGACAAAGAGTACAGGGGTGTTATAGTAATTATTTTTTTCCGTGTGGTCGAGTCATTAGTTACGCTGCCAATTGTGGTAAAATGTACATAGGTACATAATAAAAAGGCTTTACAATTCTCAAAAATTCAAACAATTTGTCAGTCTGATCACCTCGATCAGGTTTGTATTAAATTTTATTAAATAAAGTAATGAGTTTAAACTTTTAACCTCGCGAGGTCCCAGGTTAGAAGGTTTTTACCAAGATGAGGGTCATTAAAATCTATCGATATTTGAAGGACAATCTTTCTGGCCAAATCTTTAAATATGAGTCCTTGCATACTGCGGCAGTTAATTAGTTTTAAAAGTTTTTTTAAAACTCAAACTATGATATATTAGGACTACATATGTCTTTCTAAATAAAATAACTGTTGTCATTTACTTGATTATATATGTCG
>NC_088363.1:70580761-70583261 GCF_034508935.2 Berghia stephanieae
TAATAATAATAATAATAATAATAATAATATAATAATAATAATAATAATAATAATAATAATAATAATAATAATTCAAAGAAAAGAAGAAGAAGAAGAAGAGAAGAAGAAGAAGAAGAAGAAGAAGAAGAAGAAGAAGAAAGAAGAAGAAGAAGAAGAAGAAAGAAGAAGAAGAAGAAGAAGAAGAAGAAGAAGAAGAAGAAGAAGAAGAAGAAGAAGAAGAAGAAGAAGAAGAAGAAGAAGAAGAAGAAAGAAGAAGAAGAAGAAGAAGAAGAAGAAGAAGAAGAAGAAGAAGAAGAAGAAGAAGAAGAAGAAGAAGAAGAAGAAGAAGAAGAAGAAGAAGAAGAAGAAGAAGAAGAAAAAGAAGAAGAAGAGATGGAAGGAGAGGAAAGATAAAGATGAAGAGAATGAGGAGGAAGAGGAAAAAAGAAGAAATATAAATATCTTCACTAGTAGTAATATTATATTTTTATTGTTATAACAATTGATTAGACGAGTTAGTTTAAATGAATTTGAAAGTACTCACGTTGAAGCCAGCAGCTAAATCACTTTTGCTCAACTTATCTCTTTTTCTCACATCAAAAAACTGAAAAGAGTAATTGATTATTTCTTATTAAACGTTTTTCACCCTGCAATGTCCATCCCAAAACTAAGTTTCCCTTCTCCATAACTCACAAACAAATTTAACAAGAACAGTGAAACTTGCCATAGCATACCTTCATCTTATGAGCAGTCCAAGGAAACAACCGTCGTTGGCTGTGCACCTATGCATGTTCCTTAACCAGCTTTCAAATAATATAACGACGTAATAGGCTGTGTCCACCTGTCTTATAACTGTCTGTTTTGCAAAAATAATCATCTCTCAAATTTTTTACCCTGAAGATCATCTTTTCTTTTTTGAGAAGGGCCAAAATTCAGACAACTTTCTCATTCATAATGGTTAAGTTCGATGGCCACTCTGGAAGTGTGCACAGGGGCGTTGTCATGGTGATAGATGACTCTAGATTCGAGTAGAACGGGACCTCTTTCTTACTTATTGCTGTTCTCACTTAGTCTTGCAAAACCATTTTATAGCATTGAACATTGAATGTGGTGCCAAAAGGAACTTGCCAATGTAATTGGATCGATCGCCATAACATAGTAGTGTGAGTACCATTAGAAGCTGCTGCCAATGCAAAGTTGTGCCGGAAGTGTCAAAAAAAAAAAAAAAACCTGCATCACCCTCAGAGATCCTTGTTTTCGACTGATTTTCTCTCTTGATGAAAGCAAGTTCATCATTATTGTTACTCCATTCCGCAGATCGTCGTTTTGTTTCTGGATACACCATGAATACACCCATGTATAATCGCCGTGTTGTGAAAAAATGTAACATGTTGCATGTAAGCAACGTTTTTTTAATATAATATTTTTTCAAGAGGTTCCGATATTATGAGGAGAGGAAACATACTATTGGGATAGACCTCGTTAACTATAAAATTATAATAATGTGACATAAAAATTGAGGACCCCAGTACTAAAAGTACTTAAGTCACATCTTCGTGATTTTTAGCTAATCGGTGATAAACTTAAAGCATAATCACCTTAGTTCACTCACCTATTGTGTTCATGATAAAAACAGTCTGTCCCCTATCTCAAAAATGCAATTTTATTTTTATTTACTCTATATTGCCCAATCCAAATTTTAACCTCCATTTTTTTTCAAAACTAACTTACTGTGATTTAAGTACCTTTAGCACTAGTCTCTTCAATTGTTTTTAACTTTTTAAAAACACCCTTTAATTTTAATAGCAACAATTGGAACCATATTACAATATTATTATTAAATCTGCATACCATTTTTCCTTTTCTACAAATTACTTCCTTCGAGTTCTCATTTACATATTAGCTTAAAATGGTGAACGATGGAAGTGTTCTTTTTGCTTAAAAATCCCAAGAAATCTGGAGTTTGAACGCTTTTTCAGTCTTTATCTTATGGGACTCGAATTTAAGAAATTTGTTGATGGTTACATCTTGACAAATAAATGTAACCTTTAATCGCTGTTGCGGTTCGCTATCAAAACAAAACTTCAAATCAAAATGAACAGACTGGAGGAAAATTTCAGGAAGGAATTAAAAGAGAAACAGGCAGAATTCAGCAAATGAATAGGGACCTGTGATTACCTATCCAATCTCAATCTAATTAATTAAAAGATGCAAAGAGGGCAAAATATATTTCACTTCTGTTCCATCACGCATTTCATTGGTGTGTTACTTATTTCATAACAATTATGGACAATCGCGAAACAAATAAATTTTGATGATACCATCCAGCTCGTAAAGAACCTTTACATCAAACAGTTAACAATGATGAAAACCAAAAGGAATGTTCAGATTTGTTCCCTGTCCAAAATGTTGTATGATGGGTATTAAATGTAAACACAAAATAATGAAAATAACACCTTCAAAACAAAAAAGTGCAATATTCTTTAGTTTTATACAGGCATTTCAGTTTGGAAAAGCATTG
>NC_088363.1:70588261-70595761 GCF_034508935.2 Berghia stephanieae
ACAAATTAGTAACTTTTCTTCCATTCTAAATGATTTGGCTTATAAAATAGCACGGCAAAAGTCTCTATTTATTTTGGTCTAAACCCATGGCCGTACTATAGTTATGTCATGTCTTAACCAGTTAACTGCCGTCCTCTGGAAAGACACGTATTTTATAATTTGTCTAGAAATATCGATCGATGCGAGGTCCCAGGTCTGAGCATTTTTGCCAAGATGAGGATCATTTAAATCGATCGATATTTGGACGAGAAGTCTGGTCAAATTCTTTATACGTGACTATCCAGACTGGTTAACATTGCTGACGTGACACAGACTGGTAATAATCTGGTATCTCCTTTCCGTGGAAAACCTCTCTAGTTTAAGACACTATGTAGTCCATCGCCTTAATGTTCGCGCCATTATTATGTTGAGTATAAACCAGCTGTCGAATAGGGACTTGAACAACAAAATAATCGTTGTATCTATTTGTCTTCAATAAAACAAGTAAACCTATCTCAAGTCTAATATTCTCGGTTGTAAATGTAATCTTTCAGTATCTAGATCATGAGATAAAATACCAACTTGAAGCGGTATGTCATCTACACATCCAGTTGAATGAGGTATAATTAACGGAATAAAATAGCCCTGAAAGTTTGTTATATAGCTATATATATATATATATATATATATATATATATATATATATATATGTGTGTGTGTGTGTGTGTGTGTGTGTGTGTGTGCACTTCCTACGTTATTCTAAAATGTCTCGACAAGATAATGAAATAACAGATCACTGAATTTCCTTTTATGTGAGTTAGAAGACGGATTTGCCATCACGGCGTAATTGTGGATAATTCAATACAATGGGTTAGATAGATAGGCGACTACTTGCTCTTATCTTTTCCTCCATAATTGCTGATCCATCAAATCCATTTGCGTAGGAACTCACTAGATTTTAACGGAAGTGTGTTATACTATAGTCCTCTCTCTATCACTCGCTGTACACACAACAAACAAACGATATCCGTTAGAGCGTAGTGGTTGTTTTATGCATTCACGGGAACTTTTATATCAGGACATTGGAAAACATGATTTAATGTCAGAGTACAAACAACTTTGCCAGAGCTTGTCATCGAAATCGTTTGCTCAAAGAGTTTGAATCCTTTAAATAAAAGTCTAAGCAGATTCTGATCCAAAACCTTTATATGAATTTAGGCCAAAATCAAAAGTAAGAGGAAACAGTAAGAGAAAGGTCAAGTGGATTCCAGCGAAGAGGATTCACAGAGCTTGCCCTGGGAAAAATCGCTAATTAATGCCAAGGAAGTAGAAGCCTCAATAGGATACAGCACCAAATTATCACCTACCACTAGAGACATGGCAAGCTGGGCGGCTGCGTCAGTTCTTATATGGTTGTATCTAAGGTTGAGAACATTTAATTTCCCTTTAGATGTGGCCAACGCTCGCCCTATCCGTTTGGTGCCCTCGCCTCCAAGACGGTTGTTGGCGACGTGTAGCTCTGTCAATCCTGGGAGGTCCTGAAACAACATCATGATACATGGGACTAAATAATATACAGACGAGCTTATCTTTATCTTCATTTCACTCATATCTTATCTGACACTATAAATGATTCACCTGCTACTCTGGTATTATGACAAGACGCAGCTCATACTTAAAAACAGCCATCCTCCAGAGCCATTGGGTTCATGAAGCTGAAGTTTATCCCATTTTCTGTAGCGCTTAACGAACAATAGGAAATGTCTCTTACCTTTTTGATAGGACGTTAATCTATTTTGTGACATTCTATTAGATCTAGCTACCCAGTCATTACTGAAAATCAGGGAATTAGGGAGTGAGAAATAAATCTCAACTGCGCTCGGGATCGATACAATGAGAGCCTTTGATCGTGAAACGTGTGCTCTGTCAACTGAGGTATTTGGACACCGAGAAAATATATATTTTAGAGTATGCCATTGCACTTTATAAACAACTTAATTCAAACCAAGTGTCATATTTGGTTAGCCTTCTCAAACTGGTATTAAATCAATCTGACACTGAAATTACCATATTGATATTTGACATAAGTATAAATCCTTTCTTGAGAAGAATAATAGGCGCTTCTTGTTCATCAATAAATAAATAAATAAATAAATAAAAAACAGCAACTTAGAATTCGTAAATCGGATGAAAATGACTTTAAATGTATTTTAGAATTATTTTGTTAATCCCAATGGCCTCATTTCTCTCCATGATATATTCCAAGAGAAGACTGGTGCCCATGTGTCAACCAAAGCTAGTTATAACTTTATCAGTCAATACTTGATTATAGGAAGACCAGTGAGTCGTAGCTAATTTTAAAAATTAAAAAAAAACTACTAAAAAGTATACGCATCTCTGGTAACTGTTTTCTCTTGACAAGACAAGAACGGTTTACGTTGCTGCCATATTTGACAGGCACATTTATTTTCTATTTTGACCAGAAAACTTTTAGTTCAGACATCAATCTATCAAAATGATTCCCAATTTGCCAAACCGTTTCAAATCAACAAAATCTCAGCTAGGTTTGATACTTTTTTTTGGCAAATTGAAAGTCATTTTAATCGACCTATTAATTTTTCTGGCCAAAATTAATGAGGAGGTAACTCCCAAAATCTACTGTCGCATTTCCATCATTCAAAGAAAACTTCAATCTCTTGTCATTTATTTAGTGACTTAAAGAGGAAAATTCGTCTCTTGTTTCCCTTATCTAAGGTGTCAAACATACTGCATGAGAGATTCAACTTCTTCTCTATCTGGATGTGACTTAGCAGGCTTTGAAAGTCAACCCCTTAAATGTAGATTTTTAGCAAAGTACAACATATTGGATCTTTGACCATATCGACTCCTATTTGATTACAATCCTATTTAGTTAAAAGCTGTCAAAGTCTTACCAATATCATCTGTCCAAGGACCTCCCCGTCAGACGGTATCAATTCGTTGTCATCGAGATACAATCGGTGTAGGATATGATTATGACGTAAGCCCTCAAGCAGGGCTTGAAGACCCTCTCGCTCGGGGAACGTACTTGAAAGATTCTGGGAGATCAAAACACAAAACACAGGTCAGCAGCATGTTGACACATAATATTCGAGAAAATTCTAACGTTAAGGTAAGAATGTATAAAAGGTAATAGAGCAAAGCTAATACAGAAATTTAAAGGTCTCCTCAACAAACCAATCTTCGCTGGACATTCAAGGGAGGAAATAATCAATGCAGTTCAAAGCTAGCAGTGCAAAGGACCGTGCTACTGCCACAACCTAATGGTATTGAATACATCAGCTTCAAAAAATCAAGAGCAACATACGAAACACGGGACGTGTCGAGCTCAAAGCCTTCGTGCTTTGTATCTTGCTCTTTTTAATTAAAGCTGTTAAATACATATTGGTTCATTACTTTTAATAGCCCTGAACTTCTTAAGGATTAGTACTCTCTATAGTAGAACCTAGGAGTTTAGTCCAGACCATTTTTTTGAGAAAATGAAAGAAAAAGAGACTATACTGTTTGTTTAGTGACAAATCTGAAACACTAGTTTATCTCATAAGCTTCTGTTGTTTAGGGTCACATTGTTCATGTTTCAAAAGTTCGAAATCGCAAGGCTTTGCTTTGAATTGAGGACATGAGAGAAAAGATCAATGGGTGGAATCCTGAAAAATTCTTGCCTTGTGTAACCTACGACAGAAACAGGTAGAGATCTCTCTTTGCTGCCCATTAGGGCGCAAAAGACAATGGGTATGAAAACAATTAGTAATACCCAAAATACGACAAGCTTATAATATTTTGAACTTCACAAGAAGTGCGTATTCGATCTTCAAAATTCATTACCGAAAATATCCACCTTATCGCTATAGGAAATGAGATTAGTGGAAGAGTAGCGTCCCTTGATTGGACGTCACCTTACAGAGAGAACGTCAATTTGGTTTTGAAGTGTCTCAAGCCGCTTTCACCGGAAGCGAGGACGAGAGACGCATGCGAACAACCAACATGACGTTCTCTCTCCAATAACTTCTCCGCCGGTGACGTCACAGACTATGGGTGACACCCAATCAAGGTACGCTACTCTTCCGCTAATCTCATTCCCTATTACTACAATACTTTTACACTTAATATTGACGAAAACGTCAAAATGGAAGGTCTTCGGATTGAAACAGTACAGTGTGACTCGATAGCTCAGCGGTACTGAGTCTCGTCCTGTCACAAATGTCAAGCAATGTTAAGCGCGGTAAATGGTCGTATAGGTGACAGGATCGTTCCCCAAGTTGTATACTTGGGTAAGTCATTTTACATACATTATTCTTCTAGACTCAGAAGTGGATGAGTAGTAGTGACCGATATTGTAAAAGTGTCAGGTACTAAATGTAAGCTGAACAGGCACCATGCCATATACGGTATGAAATGGAATATTCCGCATGGCCTTCTGGGTGTATGAATAAACATTGAGAAGCACATAGAGTATGGTAAACGCGTCACAATGCTCTCATATCAAAACATTGTTTCAGCTGTTTCAATAAAAACCCATTCCATTTGTTAATGATCCCATTCTTCTGGAAGCGGATCTTTAATTTTCCAGTGTCGATCTCTACTTTCTCAGTGTCGATCTCTACTTTCCCAGTGTCGATCTCTACTTTTCCAGTGTCGCTCTCTACTTTTCCAGTGTCGATCTCTACTTTCCTAGTGACGATCTCTACTTTCCCTGTGTCCATCTCTACTTTCCCAGTATCGATCTCTACTTTCCCTGTGTCCATTTCTAATTTTCCGGTGTCGATCTCTACTTTCCCAGTGTCGATCTCTACTTTTCCAGTGTCGATCTCTACTTTTCCAGTGTCGATCTCTACTTTCCCAGTATCGATCTCTACTTTCCCAGCATCGATCTCTACTTTTCCAGTATCGATCTCTACTTTTCCAGTATCGATCTACTTTCCCAGTGTCGATCTCTACTTTTCCAGTGTCGATCTCTACTTTCAGTTCCATCTCACTTTCCTGCCATCTCTACTTTCCCAGTGTCGATCTCTACTTTCCCAGTGTCCATCTCTACTTTCCCAGTGTCGATCTCTACTTTCCCAGTGTCGATTTCTAATTTTCCGGTGTCGATCTCTACTTTCCCAGTGTCGATCTCTACTTTCCCAGTATCGATCTCTACTTTCCCAGTATCGATCTCTACTTTTCCAGTGTCGATCTCTACTTTTCCAATGTCGATCTCTGATTTTCCAGTGCCGATCTATACTTTTCCCGTGTCACTTTTAATTATTTTTTAAAGTAAGTTAAGTTTGCTCTAATTTACGGACATACCAGTTCGACTATGTAGTTATTCTGTGACAACATCTGTGCGATGCTACTCGTGCCTATTGGACCAAGAGGGTTGAAAGAAACGTCCAAGAAACTTGTCTTCCTGTCATTCTAAAGGATATAATAATAATAATAATAATAATAATAATAATAATAATAATAATAATAATAATAATAATAATAATAATAATAATAATAATTATATTATTATTAATATATTATTATTATTATTATTATTATTATTATTATATATGATGATGATGATGATGATGATGATGATGATGATGATGATGATGATGATGATGATGATGATGATGATAGATGACCCTTAAAATGTAAATGTTCAATAATTCTTATTGTTCTATGCACTATACTTTGTAATAATATCGAAGCATAAAATTGATTTGGGAGAAAAGTAGTCTCCAATTTGAGCCGTTAGTGGGTTACAAGTCAAACTATTGAAATAATGCACCGTCTTGTTATAAAGAGTTTGCCTATAACCCCTGGTATTTTCAAATGTTCTTTCATTGACTAGGCTAAACGTTGTTTGTCGTATGCAATTGGGGGGAAAAAAACTTGGTGCAGCCCAGATTTTTTTTCTGATTATCCCGAACAGTGATTAGGTAACTTGGTAAGCCAGATGTTGAGGAAAGAACTCCGCGACAGACTAGCGTCCTATCCAAAAGTAAACAAGCAATTGCTACTACTCGGTTTAACGCAGCAGAGACTGGAATAAATTCTGGCTCCGTGACTTTTATGATTCTGTAGGACCAATCTTTTAATTTGCCGCTCCTCAATGTCGCAATTTACTACAATTATCTTTTAGGTCACCCTCATCCGTCCAAACGTTTAAAACGCAATTTAAAACTCACTTATTCCAAATGTTATCAACCAACAATTTGTATGCTTATTTATTTATTTATTTATTTATTTTAACAAAATAAATAAGTACATGAAAATGTAAAGTGTTGAATGCCTGTTTTGACGGGGTAAAGCGCTATCCAAAGGGTAGAAAGTAATTGCTATTTTCTGTTTCAAGCTATAGAAACCGGGATAAACTCCGGCTCCATGGGCCTCATGGCTCTGAAGGACTACTCTTTGTTCATGTCTATGTCTATAAATTCAATTCCCAACACCCATGTCATCCCGACATAATGCCGCTTTGTGGCGGTGGGTCATATATATATATATATATATATATATTATATTATATATATATATATATATATATATATAAAAGCTATGATTAAAATTTGCTTGACATTGATTTGAACATACCTATACATTCATTTATCACAATATACTGACCACTAAAGTGATGGCAATGGGCCTGGCGTCTTTGTGGTTCAACATCCTATGCCTGATATTTACCGTTGCCTTCCCACATTGTCTGACAAAGGCTTTTATCGGGGTCAAATGGTACCTCGAGCATGACCAGTAGTAATTCTTAGCTGTTTGAGAGATTTTCCTCCGTCTTTTCTTCCCTTTGGCATCTAAATAAAGGGAGAGAAAAAAACGTGACTGATTGGTGATAAACCAGAAATGAGTTAAGTTGAACGTCCAATAAGGATCCGTCTTAAAGAAGAAGAAGAAGAAGAAGAAGAAGAAGAAGAAGAAGAAGAAGAAGAAGAAGAAGATTGATAAGTTGTTTTTTTAATGCAAGACTCAAGACATTTCAGCTGCAAAGAACTTGTTCTATGATTCGGGTGCTGTACAATGACTGGTGGGAACAGCAGCATCCAATATTTAAAAATAATAGAAATATATGGGCTAAATGTTGATCTGACATTACAAAGGTCTCCATTTGTAATTCATTTAGGATCATTAGGGTCACTTTTTAATAAGGTTTTTTTCCGGCGACTTTGTAAGATAGTCTTAATATCGTTTTTTGAAGAGTAGAAGATATCCATCGGATAAAAACGTAT
Source organism: Berghia stephanieae (assembly GCF_034508935.2). Taxonomy (NCBI): domain Eukaryota; kingdom Metazoa; phylum Mollusca; class Gastropoda; order Nudibranchia; family Aeolidiidae; genus Berghia; species Berghia stephanieae. The sequence goes on from NC_088363.1 coordinate 70,595,491, forward strand.
GTTGAGAATAGAAATCAAACGTATTCTCTAATTGGGCATATAGACAACTGAGAAAAAAGGACTAAAAGATTCATTTTAATTCACAAAGACAAACGGTTGAATGTTTCAGATTCCCCTTGTTTGTCCATTGTTGACACAAGGGAAACCCGAGAAACCAAACCATTTGTTTTTGTGAATGAAACCGATGCGCCTATTCTATTTTATTTCATTGCTTGCTTTTTTTACTTCTATCGAGCTTCTTAGAAGTAATTATTGCGTTACATGTAGCGGA
>NC_088363.1:70600761-70605761 GCF_034508935.2 Berghia stephanieae
AAAAAAACATTTTAAAAATGGTTGCCAGAAAACACACCCTTCGAATATCAATGGATTAAAATGACTCTCATCTTGTCAAAAACTCTCAAAATTGGGATTCAAGGAAGTCCCAGGTTTGAGAGTTTTTGAGAAGATGAGGACCATTTTAATTGATCGATATTTTAAGAACAAGTTTTCTGGCCAAAATAGTTCTTAATGTGTTTTTTTCTTTTAGACTGCGGCAGAAAATTGGGTTTTGTTAATCAAACTTGAAGCAATATAAATCCACATAATTTTGAGTCTTAACTCAGTTCTCTTCATCTCGGTCATTCCGACATAATATCAGATTGACACATTGAGTCATCAAAATCCCCAAGCATTGAGGTTAATTATATCATACATGCATAATTCCTTCATCTTATGATGATGGTGATGAGGATGATTATGATGAAGAAGAAGAAGAAGACGAAGAAGAAAAAGAAAAAGAAGAAGAAGAAGAAGAAGAAGAAGGAGGAGGAGGAGGAGGAGGAGGAGGAGGAGGAGGAGGAGGAGGAGGAGGAGGAGGAGGAGGAAGAAGGAAGAAGAAGAAGAAGAAGAAGAAGAAGAAGAAGAAGAAGAAGAAGAAGAAGAAGAAGAAGAATAGGAGGAGGAGGAGGAGGAGGAGGAGGAGGAGGAGGAGGAGGAGGAGGAAGAAGAAGAAGAAGAAGAAGAAGAAGAAGAAGAAGAAGAAGAAGAAGAAGAAGAAGAAGAAGAAGAAGAAGAAGAAGAAGAAGAAGAAGAAGAACAAGAAGAAGAAGAAGAACAAGAAGAACAAGAACAAGAACAAGAAGAAAAAGAAGAGGAAGAAGATAGAGCAGGGGGAGGGAGAGGAGGAGGAGGACAAAGAGAAGTAAATTCTTACCTATGTATTGTTCTATATCAGATTCATCTGTCGACTCCAAATCTGTGTCAAAATCCGGGGTCCTCAAGACTCTTTCTCTGTTCAGTTTGTCCAAATACTCCTTGTATTCCCCGGACACATGGGACGAATCATCGTCATCATCATCGTCACTGCTTTCACTTTCCACAGTAAATGTCTTCTTCTTCCACTTCCTCATTGCCTTTATCCCTTTGACATCATCACTGGTTATTTGCGGCATGCCCTCTGGAGGCCCGTCTTCAGAATTCATATCACTCTCTGTCTTTTCATCTTCATTGTTTTCTTTATCATCCTCAATTTCATCTTTTCCAGTACTTTCATTCAGCACAATTTTCGGAGTCTTAATAAGAGAGCGCTTTTGCAGTCTTTGCCGTTTGCGTAAAATTCGCTTTCTTTCTTGTTCTGTTGGATATTTCACCGGCACGAATTTGTATCGACCCAATGCGACATCATCAGCACAAAGCTTTGCTTTGAATTCACCAGGACAATGACGTTTTTCGTATGTAATTCGAGGACAATGAAATCGACGGAGTTTGTTGATTTCCGCCGGTGTTCGGATTAAGATGTATTTTTTCACTTGCTTTTGGGCATCTGCGAGATGTGTGTTTTCCAAGAACACTTCCTTGAAAGTCATACCGTCTGGTGTTAAAGCCGCCATTTCTTATTGGACTCAATGATATTATAAAGTAAAGTTACGTAAAAAGTTAAATATTTACAAGTTTAAATCTCATATTATACACTTAAAGCCTATCCATATAAAAGTATCCGAATCAAGATCGGTAGTCCCCAATTAGAAAAGGAATCACAATTATACCAACGATTCAACAAGTAAAAGTGTATTCAATTCACGTTTCCTTTAACTAATAAGTAAACAATGATAATATCAAAACCATGATCCAAGAATTGAAAATGAAAAACTCCACTGTCTACAGCATGAATAACGTGTTTGAATTAACACATAGATTTTTATCTTTAAATATACAACGATCTCATCAAGAAAACCACTCACGCATTGCACAATTTGATTATTTCAAACGGATTGTATGGGGCGAAGAACTTTCTTATAAAAGCAACGCCCCTATCAACCAATTTCAACGGGGAATCTTTTATCTCAATATAATTATTAATATATAGGAATGGAGGGAGGGGGGATTGCCGGGGTTATATATGTAATCGCTCTGTACATTAACATATATATTTCTTATTGTGACTAGCGAAAGGAAACGTTTTGCCCTTTCATGTCTTCTGCAATCCATTAACCAGTTACCCGCCGTACTCTGGAAAGACGCGTATTACAAATTTTGGCCAGAAAACTCGTCCCTCAAATATCAATCAATTTAAATGATCCTCATTTTGACAAAATCTCTCAAATCTGAGTCTTCCTGAAGTCCCAGGTTTGATAGTTTCACCAAGATGGGTGTCATTTAAATAGATATATATTTGAAAAACGAGTTTTCTGGCCAAATGTTTAAATACGTGGCTTTCCAGAGTACGGCGGGTAATTGGTTAATAACGCCACTCGTGATTTCACCGACAACACTTTCACGACGCCAATCATTGACGGCCAAGAAAAAGTTGAATTCAATATAAACTATTATTCGTGCTTTCCTTACATAAAAGAGAACACCGTCAGGCTTCTTTTAAATTTTTTTTTAATGTTGAAAGAGGAATAAATCAACATAAGGAAATCGCCTTATTGTTTACATTGTTATAGGAGTCATTGTAGCATAAAAAGCTTTCTATCAAAACACGATCAATGATTTTCAATATAACCATCGATCTCATAATCGGAAAGTATCCGTATCACGTTATATTGCATTTTAGCATGCACGTGCCTTTAGCCGAATATTTATGTTGGTGGTTTGTGGATGAGGAGAGCGAAGAGATGGGCTTATGGTGAAGATCTAATAATGATAAAGCTTCTACTGATGCTGATGATGATGATGATGATGATGATGATGATGAAGATGATGATGATGATGATGATGATGATGATGATGAGGAGGAGGAGGAGGAGGAGGAGGAGGAGGAGGAGGAGGAGGAGGAGGAGGAGGAGGATGGAGTAGCAACATAAGTAATAGAAGTAAAAAGATACGATATTTTCTTAATTATCTTAGTGCTGTTTATACAACAGTATAGGAATCACCATCATGTTAAGGTCTGCTCGGCTTACAAAACGTTATTAACCCAAAGGACTAGGAATACTAGAATTAAAAGGTAAAGACCTTTGTTTTGATTAGTATGCTACGTCACGACAATAATTTGAACAGAAAATAAATTAGCAGTAGGTATGCAGTACGCAATGAATTTTGTTAAATTTGAAATTTGAGATTAATAAATTGTTGTGTAGTTTATGCATAACAATTAATATTTTATTCGATCTTAAGTATCCCAAATATTTTGATTTTTTGATTATAAATCATTTTTTTTTTGTCATTGGCGATCGATTGCAAATATTTTCATCATAATATTTCCATTCAGATGTCTTTTCTCTATTTATTTATTTATCATTTTTTATAGTAGTCTTTGTCTTAATGCCTCTAAACCTAGTTTTGGTCTGTGTTTCAAACCGCCAATTTTATGTAGAGTCGCAATGATAGAGTAAAGAATATTTTTAAAGAGCAATCACAATCAAAAGATGTCATTTTTGTGGTCTTTTAGATTTCCCGATTTGAAGTTTGGAGATGTAATTTAGATTTTTTCACTTCACCCCCTAACCCAGATATTGATTGGTTCACGCAATATACACAATAACAAAAAACAAAACAAGCAAAAAAACAAAAACACTTTTATATTGACTGACAACTTAATAAAAAAAAGTTATTGTTTTTCCTCAAGTTAATTTCATGAGCTCATTGAGATGTAACACGTGTATGAATAATAAATCCATGATTTGATCAACACACTTGACGAAAATGAGAGCATAACTCAGTCTACTCTCCATTAGAGAGTTTAATAGAGAGTTGCGGGTTCCTCTCGTTATGGGATATAGGTCACTTTAACAAAGATTTAGTCATAATTCGATAATCAGCATTCTACCTTTGTATCAATGCGCTATAATTGGCAATTTTAAACACTGACAAAAGCCGAAAAAAGTGAGTGTTAGTGGCATTGATTTCCGATCTCCTTGGCATTTGAACTTGCTCAGGCCGAAAACATTCTGGTATATATATATATATATATATATTATATATATATATATAATATATATATATATATATATATATAAGCCTGCTTATTTACCCCAAACATTGCGTAGAGGAGTGTTGCTATAACTTTACTTCATTACTTACTCCTCTTTGGTGTTTCATACACACATATAAGGTCGACAGTAGGAGCGCCAGTGACTTCTGTCTTCCGGCAGCTTCCGAACCTCACCCCAGGTCCAACCGAAGGATGGCGTCTCTCTTCCCGTCGCTTTTCCAAGTCTTCAGTGGTCTTCCCCCGTTGCTGTTACCCTGCGGTGTCCATCTGAGCGCTGTTTACGGGATTGCTCCCTCCTTCATGTTTGTCGGATAATTATAATAACCTAAATAAAGTTATCAATTTCATATTGCCATTTTCTGATAAAATACATTCCAAAACTAAATTGTCAGGAAAACGTCAGTAAAATGACCAGTAAAAATGGTTAAACTCCAGATAAGTATTAAATACTTCACGTAACAGAATAATTTTCTTCTCGCTACCATCCACTTCATTTTTTTCTTTAAACATTTCAGTTAGAAGTTACACAGAAACCACATTTATGTGTGTGTTTTCCTTTCCTCCTTTCTTCTCTGATGAAAGCATTGTGGATTTAAATGCCATTCTTATTCTAAAGTTTAAAAACTACAATAAAGAATGAAAATAAATAAAAATAAATAAATAAATAAAAAGAGAAAAGACAAATCAATGGACATATTATGAGAAAAAATAATCCTACTGGTCATTGGACACAATGACAATATATTATGCTTTGATTATCTAAAATTGAATTTTTTTTGGTGATATTGGAGAATGAATAAAATGTTAGTTTTGAGTTGAATGACACATACAATAAACAATTCTGTCCACCATCCTTGAAAAAACCAACAACAAAAATACAGAACAAAACAAAACAAAA
>NC_088363.1:70610761-70673261 GCF_034508935.2 Berghia stephanieae
GAATTAATGAAACGAACTATAGGGAAACAAGCTACCATCAAAGAAACACAACAACTATATAATTTTTTAAAAATATTGTAAAGTCTTGTAAATTTACTTTACGCTCATCTTAACTTTTAAAAATTCCTGAATGTAAAGAACAAAATTGACGACACTCAGCTCTTTGTTATCGTTTTTAGACAGACAAGCCTCACTAAATTATATCACATAGATGTGTATGTTGGTAACGTTGTATCAGGCTGGCGGGTGTTGTGAGTATTTCACCTAAACGCATGGTATCAATAAGTTTATCACTATATTTTCAGACGTTAAAACTAAATATTTAACATTTTCACTTCATATACTAAATGTTCTGAAATGTTCTATCACAATCACACCACAGTTTAAAAAGGAATAAAATTTACGGCAGCGATTTATTATAATGTAATCCGTTCTGAAATTAACTAATCAATGTAAGTCTTACAATGCATAATACGTTTAACAAATGAAGCAATATATTATTTTTCCAGGAAGCATATCTGTCAAGTGTAATCATTTAGACGCCTCTAGAATGATAACAAAGGTAGACACAACCCTATTCAATCCAATATTGTCAGCCAACAATGAAGACAACAGATCTTATTTTAAGATAATACACCTACCGCAAACAAATTATTATGAAAAAATGTATAAATAAACACAGATACCAAGGCATACGCACAATCGCACGCATTGATAATAAACAAAGAGGAGCGAGATGGTCCAATGAATAAGGCATTGCACTAAAACATTAGAGATCAGGTTCGATTTCGAATTTCTATTCTCCTCCAGAAATAAACATAACTCATACCGTTCTCTAGTATAGATAGTATGCAGATGACGTCACTCAGGTCTTTGTTATGGTTTTTGCCATCCGCGTTTGTGAGTTGTTCTCACTAAACTGTATTAACCAGACTAGAAAAGTTCATGGTTACACAGAGTTTGTGTGTTGGTCCGTTATACTTCCGGATGGCAATGTTGTGAACTCCTTGGCCAAGCGCATTCTATCTATAGCTAAGACCTCGACTACAAGACATGTTTCAACATAGGGCGATAAAAAAAACAATCCATCTTTTTTTTTTTAATCTCACATTAATAGGCATTTAGAGATGTGTTTGTGTTTAAATAAAAAGATATGTTTTATGCTTTCTTGCAATCTTAGGGAAGTTAAAAGTTATGTATAATAAAGAAAAAAATATTTTTTAAATGTTGCTTTTGATACAAAGTAGTACCCCCTTGTTTTAAGGTTTTAGTCTTACACCACCCACAGTCACACACATACATAATATGATATTGGTCGAATGTGAGTTGTTTTTTACTCCTTTTAATATGCTCTGAATTGCTAATTGAATTTGTAGAGCACTTTTTAAACTACAGGACATCCATCAATAACACACACACACACACAAACAAACACACACACACACACACACACACACACACAAACACCAATCCATTGTAACATATCAAGAAAGTAAAAATTAATAAAATTCTCTTTATTCATCCTTAAGCAGAAATTTGTCTTAGGGTCTATTCCAAGGGAAGAGTGGAATCACCCAGATGTCAGCCGCAGCACAGCGCCACAGATTGAACTACGGAGAGGTGGCTTGCTGAAGGCCACATAACGCGGTGGATATTGGAACTATGTATCTGGTACGAAGCAAAGACCATACCCCTGAGGCACATTTCCCCTTACCCTCTCCCCCTCCTCCCCATAAAATGCAATGGCAATGTACGGTTTTCTCGAACTACTGTTTTCTCGTTCCTAGATCGTTTTTGCTTGTCCCGATGAGTTCGAGGAAACCGTGCTGGAGTGTTTATATATATATATATATATATATCACGCCCTTGCTCTTTCTCGGTCTCTCTATTCCCCCTTCACCGCCCCCCCCCCTCCAATAAAAAAAAAACCAACGAAAAACAAAACAAACAAAAAGAAATCAAAAAAACAAAAACTTTTAACTACGACGACAACGACGACGACGACGATGATGATAATGATGATGATGATGATGATGATGATGATGATGATGATGATGATGATGATGATGATGATGATGATGCCGCTACTGCTGCTGATGCTGATGATGATGTTTATGATGTGATGATGATGATGATGATGATGATGATGATGATGATGATGATGATGATGATGATGATGCCGCTGCTGCTGCTGATGATGATGATTATGATGTGATGATGATGATGATGATGATGATGATGATGATGATGATGATGATAATGATGATGATGATCTTGATGATGATGATGATGATGATGATGATGATGATGATGATGATGATGATGATGATGATGATATTTATATTATTATTATTTATTATTATTATTATTATTATTATTATTATTATTATTATTATTATTATTATTATTATTATTATCATTATGCGATGATGATGATGATGATGATGATGATGATGATGATGATGATGATGATGATGATGATGATGATATGACGATGATGTTACTGGGTTATTGTTAGAAAAAAAGAGTTGTTCTAATTGGAAAACTGAAAAGTGTTCATGCATGAGACTGTGTGTTTAATCAATATGAGTCCTGCGTTTTGATTACTTCACACTGTGTTAGTAGATTAAGGGGTTATCACATCTCACACGTAGCTTTTTTAAACAATGTGTCATATCTAAAAATAATTTCTCCGTGTTAATTATCGTACCTTAAAGCCATATCCACATTGTCATACAATTACCGTTCGCATTAGGTTCAGTTAGTTGATCACCCCTTTGGATGAGTAAAATTATCCGATTTTAGTTTGTAGTATACAGTTAAGTCACCCCTGTAAATAAAACGCAACGCTATTTTATGTCCTCGTCGCAAAAGATACACATGATATTACTACTCTGATCATGTAACATTTACGTCATATGGACAACTTAATCGGTTTTCGACTTAATAGCACACTGGTTATTCTTAAACTCGTGTAGAAAATTGCCATGTCGTGTCTTTACTTTTTGGTGTCATTTTTTTTTTTTTTTTGTGACCTCGAAATCATTGATCACGCCAACACGAAGGTATTGAAGATCGTTATTGTGGTCAATAACCATTTTGTCTCTGCGCTTTCCGTATTTTTAACATATAAATGACACCGCTTCAGCCTGATAATGTAACCGCGTCTTTAGAGAATTAAGGCCATCTGTATCCACCGCTCAATGAGTTGTTTACATTTTCATAAAAACAAATCACAACTACACACCTGACTCCCCGCGAAATTTTATCTTCAGTTTGCGGCGATTCTCGGCTTGGTGAGGTTGGGAAACCGTAATCTCATTTTCTTACTAATTTATAGGCCTATATTTTGTATTTTTACTAATCAACACCCCTTTTTGACGGTGCCGTCGAGTTTTTATATGTATTGTATTATAATTATTTGTATTTGTATTATTCCCATGACTAATCACCAGTTTCTAGATCATTTCAGATTTCACAGAAGTTGGAAGACGACGGAGGACAGGACCGGATTCATTTTGTAAGATTTCATCTAGAATGGTAAGTTTTCAGGGTTTTTTTCAGTTTCGTTCGTCATTTTCTTGGACTCAAACATTATCCCACCACCAGTGTCTAATCACTATTAATTGTTTGAGTTTCAGATGGACCATCCAGGAAGACAACGAAATTTCAAGGGAGTCGACATCATCTACAGGTAAGAAATTTTATCTTTTTATCGTGATTAAAAAAAATAATCATGTTTGAATTTTACAAACTGAAATAGTAGATACCGATAGGCCACCTTAGATTGCCTTCAACATTAATCAACATGAGGTATTTATTAAAGTGAACAGATTCAGGGAGTTTAACTGTTGAGGTAAAAAACAAACAAAAAACATCTAAGTTATTGCTTATCATATTAGGTGATGAGACTGCATTTCCTTCAAAACGTAATTTCTTCGATAATCTATTTGTATACAAATTCAAAATATTAACAAGAATTACGTTTTTCAAAAATTCACTACAGGACGGAATCAAGAGACTGGATTGGATCGCGTATTCTTCAAAGGATTGGATTCGTAACGGAGACTTCATCACGAGGTAAGAATTATATTTCTCTCTCTCTCTCTCTCTCTCTCTCTCTCTCTCTCTCTCTCTCTCTCTCTCTCTCTCTCTCTCTCTCTCTCCTCTTCTCTTCTCTTCTCTCTTCTCCTCTTCTCTTCTCTCTTCTCCTCTTCAATCCTCTCTTCTCTCTCTCTCTCTCTCTCTCTCTCTCTCTCTCTCTCTCTCTCTCTCTCTCTCTCCCTCCTCTCTCTCTCTCTCTCTCTCTCTCTCTCTCTCTCTCTCTCTTGGCTCAGTTCACCGGGGTAAGAGTTGTAGGGTAAGGACATGATGTTTTGATAATTATTATTGCTTAACAATTAATTTGACAATGAATGGATAAATGATAAATGTTATATAGTATGAGTACGACGACATTTTAACAGCTGTAGACTGTAAACTACTGCTGAACAAAAATTAGATGATGAAAGAAACCACAAGGCACCAAGTGATCAAAGATATGAAATTACTCGAAACTTATGGCACATATCAATGTAATATTATAATTTGCTGGCTGATGATCATATAGTAACTTTGTTTATAATATGTTTGAGGACTTTACTTTTAATATATGGTAATATTATTCGTTAGCGTTGTGTTGTAGATGTCAAATACAGTCGAGATCCCTAGTGTTCTTAGGATTAGTATAGAATTCTAACTTATTCTAGAGTCTAATTTCTTACAATAGATAATAGACGTCTACGCTTACAGTTACAGCTTTATTCGTTGTAGTAAATCCATTTCGAATCCAAATCAAATGACAGGGATGGATTTCAATGTCAAGGTCCGTAATATCGAACCAAATTGGTCACCCCAAATTATCTGTACACGCCCATACACAATTCCATTTTATCCATACGCTTCACAGTGTGTCACATAACGCCGTCACATAACGCCTTTTCGTGTGTTTACATAGCGCTCTTTTTCACGGTGTATTGAATATTTTTTTTATAGTAAAAAAAATCTTGCACTAGACTAGACATAAAATCGACATTCATACCAATCTGAACTGAATTCATCTGAATGAGTATATTATAGTCCACATTTATTAGACTTAGACTATTAACAGATATTATTATTTCGCGGTTTTTTTCAAAAGTAAATTGAATTTGAAAGCATTGAATTCAATAGCTTTTAACAGCCTCATAAGCCAAATATTTTAAACTTTGTCAGCTGTGTAGTGTAATATGAGTCAATATTGGAGGTCAAAATAATTAACTGAGTTATGCCCCTTTGTATTTTAAGAAGTGAGATTCTTTGCAGGTGATTTTTACAATGAAGCACCTCAAAATACAAGGAAAGCTTTCATGTGCTTATAGAAATAGTGAAATAACGATAAGTATTCAATTGTAAGCTTCAATTTATTAGACGAAGACAGATACTGTCTAATAAATTGAAGCTTACAATTCAATACTTACCGTTATTTTTTTCTTCGAGCTTCAATCAGCACCATTTTAGTTATAGAAATAGTGTATCTGCACAATATATCAAACTTTGAAAAAAATCCCAGCCGACAATTTGACTGTTTTGAGCCTTGAAGTTGGCGAAAATTTGCGATTTTGTTGAGCATTGCATTATGCTATTATTGTTTGTAAAATTAGAGTGCTATGAATTATTGTTTGGAAAATTAGAGTACCAGACCCATATTTTTGCTATTTTATGTTGGACCAAATGTTATGTATTGAGATTCACATCATCAATGACCAAAAATGAACCACTACAGTCAAGAACGAAAATATACTCTGAGCTATTTTCAAGAGCAGATAATTCCAAAAGTTGTAGGAAATTTCCATTTTCTTTCAAATAATTGTAATCTATGTTAAAAGTTGTACAGGATTACCAAATTTGAGAAATTTAGCTTGATTAATAAAAAAAATTATAGTGATCCAGCAAGCAAATTTGATTTTGACACGTTTTGAGACAAAATTTCAACAAAGTGTCAAAAATTAAAATGTCCATATTATTAACTGAAAATATGGCTTTTTTCAAGTCACATAAGTATCTTCAATCAAGTTTGAGGAAAAGTACGTGTAAGAAATTAAGATTGAGCAATTAATCTACAAATCACACTAGTCTTATCTAATTGAAAAACCAGAACGCCCCATTGTTTAAAGAGATGAACAGCTCTATCACATAAGCTCTTATCTCAGTCTGCATGTTCTTTAGTGTCTTGGTCAAATATGAAATACATATGGGGGGCGAAGTGGCCGAGTGGTTAAGGCATTGCACTGTGACCCGCTTCAGGCACTTTCGATTTTTTTCCTTGAGCAAGATTATTAACCCCCAATTAGCTCACATGGACAACATGGGTGATTCCTGTTGACATCAAACATCCTGTTTGGTGGATTATCTATATTCCTTCGTGGAATGCCTAGGCGACAATATCTTATGATGTCGTGGTGGAAGGGCATTATTTATATATATATATATATATGGGAATTGTAGAACGGACAAATCTAATTTATGACTTTTGTTAGACTCCGATCTCACCATTTTCTGATCCATTGTTTGGAATCCACAAACAAAGAGTTTCACAAACTGAAATCATAGATTCCAGTATTCCAACGTTAGGTATTTACAGAAGTGACAATTTTTCTCCTGATATTTCATTTTTAAGAGTTTGATTTTTTAAAAAAAATTGGCGAGGTCATAAAATTATTAGTTACTATTATCATTAGGTGCAAGACTGCATATCTTTCAAAACATAAGTTCTTTGCTCATTTATCTGTTTACAAATTCAAAACATAATCAAGAAATACATCTTTTTTATTTTTTATTCACTAAAGGACGGCATGAAGATACAGGATTGCATCGTGTATTCTTCAAAAGATTGTATTCGTAATGGAGATCCAATCTTGAGGTAGGTATTCCATTTAGTTCTCTCTCTCTCTCTCTCTCTCTCTCTCTCTCTTTCTCTCTCTCCATGTCTCTCTCTCTCTCAAACCTTCTGTATCTCTCCATCTCTCTCTATCTCTTTTTCTGTCTGTCTCTCTGTTGGCTTAGTTAACTGGTGAAGGCGTTGTATGGAAAGGACATTTTGATAATTCGATAATTATTCTTGCTAAACATCAACTAATTAAATAGATAAGGAATGGATAAATGAAATAGATTTAAATATGAGGACACAAACCGCTGTAAACTGTAAAATATTGGTGATCAATAATTAGATAGTGAAAAAAACAAAATTCCCGTGATATGAAACTCATTGAATCCATTGTTTGGAAAGCACTGACAAGAGTGCTTCAACTTCAAGTTCAAAGAAAACGCATAGAATAAAATCTATTTCAATTGCTCAAGGTATTAAATATCAATCAAAACTCAAAGGTTACAGCAATAATGATTACTAATTTTGAGTCACCACCACCACCATTTAAAGAAACTGTGTCTCTATCCTTACTGTATAGTATTTTCTTGTCATTTAAGTAAAATTGCTTATAGTTATAGTAGTAGAATTCTTTTTTTACTAATGTTATATAATGAAATAATCAGGAGTTTGGTTTGATGTTGATAAAAGTATAAACTCTCATAAGTTTCGATCTATCTGTGCTGCACGATTAATAGCCTTGTGCTATGTCTTCATTTAGAAGTTAGCTTTTGAGGCTCAACCAGGGAACAGAACTTGTCACATTGTTTTAGTAGTTAACCAGCTGAGCTATCAGGATGAATGTAAAGATGATTTGAACGTTAGTCGTGAGACTGCATTTCTTTCAAAACATAACTTCTTCGATCACAACATAAACAAGAATAACGTTTTTTATTATTTTCTCAAGGATGGACAGGATTGGACTGTGTATTCTTCATAGGACTGGAGCCTTCTCCTTGAGGTAGGATTTTCTGTTGGTCTTTTTTCTCACTCTCCCTCTCTCTCTCTCCCTCACTCGCTTCCTCTCTCTCTCTCTCTCTCTCTCTCTCTCTCTCTCTCTCTCTCTCTCTCTCTCTCTCCCTCTCTCTATCTGTGTGTTCCTCTTAGTGGGGACCCGTGCTTGTGTCAGGATGAGACATTTAGGTGATCTCAAACTAAGTACATTGATAGTGGGCTCTACATCTACATCTGTTCCCTATTTGATCTCCTCTGTCTTCCTTTTTCTTGGGTACTTTGATTGTAATTCTATTAATTTTTACTATCCCACTTTCTTCCTTTTTACTGGCGCTGATATTATCTAAATGTGTGGCAAGCACCGTAAAACCGTTAAAAACGAACATATTACCACTACTACAAGCACCACCACCATTACTACCACTACTACAAGCACCACCACCATTACTACGACAACTACTGCTACTACTGCTACTACTACTACTACTACTACTACTACTACTACTACTACTACTTTTACTACTACTACTACTACTACTACTACTACTACTACTACTACTACTACTACTACTACCAATCTCTAATACTACTTCTACTACTACTAATAACTTCCGTCAAATTCCGGTGAGGTCAATTTGTTCCAAGGATACCCCCCCCCCTCCAAACACTTCATCATCATCACTGCCACTAATATTACAACCATCGTCACTACTACTACTACTACTACTACTACTACTACTACTACTACTACTACTACTACTACGACTACTACCACTACTACTACTACTACTACTACTACTACTACTACTACTACTACTACTACTACTACTACTTCTACTATTACTACTACTACTACTACTACTACTACTACTACTACTACTACTACTACTACTACTACTACTACTAATCTCTAATACTACTTCTACTACTACTAATAACTTCCGTCAAAAAATTCCGGTGAGGTCAATTTGTTCCAAGGATACCCCCCCCCCCCCTCTCCAAACACTTCATCATCATCACTGCCACTAATATTACAACCATCGTCACTACTACTACAACCACCACCACCATATCATCATTACCACTGCTACTACAACCACCACCACTACATCATCACTACCACTACTACTGCAACCACCACTACCACATCATCATCACTACCATTTGTAGGCTACTACAACCACCACATCACCGTCTTTACCACCACTACAACAACCACAACCACATCATCATCACTACCACTGCTACTACAAACACCACCACCACCTCATCTTCATCACTACCACCACTACTACTACTACAACCACCACCACCACCACATCATCATCACTTCCACTGCTACTACAACTACCACCACCACATCATCATCACTACAACCACCACCACTACAACATCATCATCATTACTACCACTACTACTACAACGACCAGCCCCACCACAACCACCACATCATCATTACCACTTCTACTACTGCAACCACCACCACCACATCATCACTACCACTACTACTGCAACCACCACCATCACCACATCATCATTACCACTACGACGACTACAACCACAACCACTACATTATCATCACTACTACGACTACTACTACAACCACCACCACATCATCATCACTACCACTACTACTACAACCACCACTACCACATCATCATCACTACCATTTGTACTACAACCACCATCACCACTAACATCACAACTACTACAACCACTATGCCACCACCACATCATCATCACTACTACTACTTCAACCACCACCACCACATCATCATTACTACCACTACTACTTCAACCACCACCACCACCATATCATCATCACTACCACTATTACTACAACCACGAACACCACATATTCCTCACTACCACCAGTATACTACAGGAAACTTTGGGATTGTATTTGGCAATGTGTTTATGTAACATTCCAATTCCTTTCTCTTGTGTGCGGAAATTCCTCTTTCGGCATTGAAATTCCTACAAGTGGTGTCTGAAACTCCTGTGAGCCAAGTTTAAAGTTGGCGTCTCTGAATACTACTACTACTACTACTACTACTACTACTACTACTACTACTACTACTACTACGACTACGACTAATACTACTCCTAATACTAATACTAATACCACTAATACTTCTACTTCTTCTGCTAATTCTAACAAAACTAATACTACTACCACTATCACCACCACATCATCACCATCATCAACATCATCATCATCATCATCAACATCATCATCATCATCATCATCATCACTACTACTACTACTACAATCATCACCACCACTCATCACTGCTACTGCAAACGCCACCACGACATCATCATCATCAATACCACTGCTTCTACAGCTATCATCACCACATCAACACTACTGTGACTACCACTACAACCACCATGACATCATCACCACAATTACTACTAAAACCACCATTATACATCATTACCATCACTGCAACAACCACCACCACCACATTATCGTTAATAAAACTTTGCTTACAACCACCACCACATCATCATCACAACCATCGTTACTACAATTACCTCCACCAGATCATCATCCTACAACTTTTACTACAACCACAACCACCACATCATCATTACTAATACCACCAGTACAACGACCACCATATCATCACCACACCACGACCACTGCACATCACCACAAGTACAACCACTACTACCACCACATTATCATCACTACCACTACTACCACAACCACAACCACTACATCATCACTGAAACCACAACTATCACATCATCAATACCAGTACGACTACAACCGTCACCACCACATCAACACTTCTACCACTACTACTACAACCACCACCACCACTCATCCTCCTCTCTACAACCACCACCATCATCACTACTGCTACAGCCACCACCATCAACACCACTACCACTGCTATTACTACAACCACCGCCTCCACATCATTATCACTACTTCCAATACAACTGCAATCACAAGCACATCATCATCATACCACTACTACTACTACTACTACAAATGCAGTCAACTCCACCTCATCATCACTACAACTACTACTTCATGTACCAACACATAATCTTCACTACAAATACAACCACTGCTACCACATCATCATCACTACAACTATTACTACTACTACTACTACTACTACTACTACTACTACTACTACTACTACTACTACTACTACTACTACTAAGACAGGAGGTAAATATTTTCATTGAGGCAGTAATTGCAAATAATAGCGTGCAATATCTGTTTTGATCATCTTTTTTGTGCACCATGAATGATATCAATCAATGTCATATTGTAGGTGTTAAATAGGCCTCTCACAAAATAGTATGTATATAATACTAAGACTCGGCCTCTCACAAAAGATTATGTTTATTATACTAAGAACAGGCCTTTTATAAAATATTATCATGTATATACTGAGACTAGGCCTCTCACAAAATATGTATATACTAAGACTAGGCCTTTCACAAAATAGTATGTATAACCTAAGACAAGTTCTCTCGCAAAATAGTTTGTATATACTAAGACTACTAATGACTTAGTTGAAGCAAACCTTGAAAATCTTGAAAGATAGAAAGCCCCAGGATTAGACAAGAATCAACAAAAGTTGAACTAGATGTGAAGTCAAAGAACTGATTTTTTTTCCCTGCATTTTATGATCTGTTACTTTTTGTTACAGATATTTGACGCCATCAAGCTCCAGGAATCGAGATTGGCCATATGTGGGCGGTAGGGGCGGTGGCCAGCAGGGATGGTGAGGTCATGGAGAATGATTGTGGTATTCAGCGGAGTAATGGGATGGGTTATATTGGAGGGCCCCGGGGATTGTAATGGCAGTGATCAAGATGTTGGAGGAGTTGTTGGTGGCGAGGTGATGATGGGGATGTAGATGGTGGAGCAACAATAGTGACATTGTTGGTGAAGGTGGCATTGTTGGGTGACGGGATGATGGAAATCATGATGGGAGGGTTGTGGTGGTGAAGGGATGATGATGGGAAGTGATGATGATGGCAATGGTTGTGAAGGGAGGTAATGGTGGAGGAAGTGATGATGGTGGTATTGGTGGGGTTGTAGTGATTGTGATGTAGAAACTGTGTTCGTCGAGGAAGGTGGTGGTGGGTGGAAGTTGTGGGGAGGATGAGGATGCTGGAGGTAGATTCAGTGATAAAGTGAAGGTGGTGGTGTGGTTCTGGACTTGGGTTTGAGTTGATTCCAACTGGTTAGGGCCGGGTGAGTTACATTCGTGTTCTTTGTTGACAAGATGATTGTGGTTGGCATTCGCATGGATTTGAAATACAGATAAGTGTGCTTCTACCGGTGGGGGTGTATTTGTTTGTGTTTCATGTCCATACCCAAGTGCAGTAGGCGGACTGGAGGCCTACAGGAAGCCCGAATGTGTTTGGGCAGAATGTTGATTTACAATTGTCTTGAAGACGGGGATAGGGATGTGATTTGTTTGACTCTTTCTGGATGGGTCACCTTGCCCCTGGGTTTGGAACTGTGCCATTTACTGGATCTTTATTGTTGAACCTGCTTCTATCATTTTCGCCAAGCCATGGCTTTCACTTATTACCACTAACCTCACATCATGGTCTCTTCTATCACAACCCTATGACTCTACCATTACTTCCCATCATCCCTTCCAAAGCTATCACTTCCCAACACAACCATTGCCATCAGAATCGCCTCCCATCATCATCATCTTCACCACCATAGCCCTGCCGGAGTGACTTCCATCATCACGTCACCTGCCTTGCCATTTTCACCATCATTGTCACTGCTGCTGCTTCCATCTTCTACATCCCTGCCATCACTTTTATATCAACAATACTTTCTTCATCTTGAGCTCTGCTGGTGCAATCTCTGCCGATCTGACCCTGAAAATTACTCTTAGAACGCCATGATCATTTAAAGTGGCTTTATCGTCCCTGCCACCTTGCAAGGCAAGCAAGACAAGCAAGGCAAGTCAAGCAAGTCAAGCAAGCCAAGCCATCAATGGTGACTCTTATCACCATTGCCTCTTTCACCATCAATGGTGACTCTTATCACCATTGCCTCTTTCACCATCAATGGTGACTCTCATCACCCTTGCCTCTTTCACCATCAATGGTGACTCTTATCACCATTGCCTCTTTCACCATCAATGGTGACTCTCATCACCTTGCCTCTTCACCATCAATGGTGACTCTTATCACTATTCCCTCTTTCACCATCAATGGTGACTCTCATCACCATTGATTCTTTCACATCATGGTGACTCTTATCACCATTGCCTCTTTCACCATCATTGGTGACTCTTATCACCATTGCTCCTTTCATCGCGTCCTTTCCAATTTTTGTCAAGCCTATATTATACACTCAAGCACTTAAAGAATTTCATTCACCGTTAATAAGATTTAAATGCCCAATCTTTAACTTCAGATATGGTAATCGTTCAGTTGTTTTTGTCGTATTTTTTCAAGTTGCAGTGTTGTGTCATTTTTCTTTGATCTTAATTTTTTTTTCACAATATTTCATCAACTCACAACATGTCATGGGAATATCTATTACAATTACTTTGTAGTTGGATAGAAAGATAATTTTCTTAAGAAAAGTCATCTCATCAAAATTAAAAGAATTTTTTTTTTCCTGTCTCAGAATTTCCAATGGCTATTTTAATGTTAATGACTCGCGCACTGTATAAAATAGCTTTCATTTTGTATAAAGTTTTGATAAATGTACTTTCATTGCATTCACCATTCACTTTACCTTATTTTAATCTACTATTCATGTATCATTCATTGCCTATAAGTTTTATTGTCTAATATTTTAAAGTCATATCAATGTCTAATTTTATTGAAATGTAATTTCAAACTCATTTAATACTTTAACATCATTTATGCAAATATAACAGTAGCTTTCAGAATAATTCATTTGTTTAATATTGATTAGCTTGAGTATATTGAGTACACGTAAATGCCTACTACTTAAAGAAGTGATTTGTTTCTAGAAACCTCTCTGTTTAAACATTACACAGATCGCTTGACATATAATTCTATAGATATATTCTAATACCCTTTTAATTTCGCGATACCTATACACTTTTGATTTATTAGCAATGATACAAAAGTTATAATCGTTATTCTTAAAAGAAAGGTAAGGGTGATGCACATATTACAAAATATTAATAATACGTTAAGTTTTTATAAAACATGGTTTTAATTTATTTCATATTCATCGTTATTCAAATAATAAATTCTTAGTCAGCCTTAGTAATTTGATAACTTGATATTTTAGTATTTAGTTAGAATGCACATGTTGGCAAAATATGTTAGTTTGTTTTTTTTTTAAAACAGGTTAAAAAACGCTTTTGTTATCATTATATACAGAAATGGAAATTCTGGTATTTCGTATTATTTTTTGATTGGCATTACCTTACATTAAAGAAAATTCACTCTTTTTGAAAATGTTTATTTTATTTCTTTTATAAATTTAATGTCATAACTATTATTGTCGTTTGTATAAAATGTGTGATATGTTACCTAACTATAAATATATAAATATTTTGCAAAATGTTCTATAGATATTGCCCTTTTAATTTTGTCAAGACAAGACTTTTTTATCATTGTTAATTTTAATAGGAATATATTTGATTATTACATCATTTATATCAACTAATTTAAAATTAATTTCACTATTTATTATAGCAGTCATAGATTTATAACAAATGAAGCATAACATTCAGGAAGTTAAAAGAGTGTTTTAAAATATTAGAATTTGTTTTCTTTTTCTTTAAATATGATCCATCAAGTTTTCAAATATTTGATATTACGGCCAAGTAATCATTATTAAAGTAAACAATAATTGGAATGTATTTATCTGGATTGATATGTAATTGCTCTTTGTTTATAGGAAAATGCATTATCTTTTTTTTATTTTCCAGAGATTATTAAAATCATAGTCCATTTCTAAAATTTCTTTCTTAGATTTTATATTAACTTGTAGTTGAATAGGACTTTGTGCTACTGATTTTCTTATACACCCTAATTGAGTAATGTTGTTTTTCATTTGTCACATGTCATCGTAAGTAATGCTTGATAGAATTTTTAATTTATTCGCAATCATATGAAAATAGCAGTACCAATGATGAATTTTTATTAGTAAGCATTGTTTTAATTTTGATTTTTAAAATATCCCATTGTTTTCAAAAAAACAATAATGATATGGCTGACATCAACTCACACATTTTCATTTAGGAATATGTTTTACAATTATCTTGTGGTTGGATAGGCTTTGTCATACAGATAGTGAAATCGTCTCATCAACGTTGCGCTTTAATAATAATGCATCTCCCATTCATTTCTCCTATCATTATACAGTTTGATATCTTATTCACGCAAAATTACATCACAATATCATCATGTTCTTGTACATGTTTTATTATCTCGTGCTTTATAATCACATCATATATGTTGAGTTTCAATGGAATGTAATTTTGAATTTGTTTTATACTTTATGGCAGTTGTGCAAATATGACATAAGCGCTTCACAAAAGGAATTGATACTTCATTTATTTAATATTGAAATATTTTTGTATAATGTTAATACTTAATGCTTAGAGAAGAAACTATTGTTAATATAAAACTTATATTCTTTTTCTGAGAAAGAAATAACAAGCTCAACAATTTTACACAAATCCGTTAGTTACATTATCGTTGTAAAAATATATTCTCATATATAGATTTGATCTTCTTATATTTTTTTTGATCCATCAATTTTCAAACAATAAATTTCTCAGCCAGCCATTATTACTAAACAAACATCAGAGAGAGAGAGAGAGAGAGAGAGAGAGAGAGAGAGAGAGAGAGAGAGAGAGAGAGAGAGAGAGTGTTTATTCACACTTTTCACGCCAAAACAATATTAGCTATATGACAAGTGGGGTCTAGAATTTAGCTTGAATAAGTTAAGAATTAAAAACAAAAAGATCCATTGTTTTCGAATATATGATGTCATGGCCAAGTAGTCATTATATAAATAAGCAAGTATTTGGTTGTATTTATTTGAAATCAACATGTAATTTACCTTCCTTTTTTCTTCAAATAATGAACATCTCAGTCGCCCAATCATTAATTGGTATAATAGAGTAGTTTAGAAGTAACATATATTGCCAGTTGGACTGTGCGTTTTTTTGCTCCTTGCCAAGGAAGAAATTTATCATTTCTGTAAGGAAATGGGCCAAAAGTATTTTTATCTTTTTTACTTGTTTAAATATATAATACAACGTTGAATTAAGCAAAGTCATACATGGAATTTAAACAAAATGAAATTCATTGTAATTGGATATGGCATTTTATTTGGCATCTTTTAAAGAAATCACCAACATGTTCTAATGATTTGTAATAACCATTAAGTGTTTATTGCTCGCATAAATTATAAGATGCTACCACTTTCTAACATAGATTTTTAAATCATGATATTTAATGACATTGTATATAGTTTTGATGAGTGTTTATAATAATGTATTTATGACATACATATGTAATCTCATTGTATATAGAAAATCCACATATGCTTGTGGGGCTGTATTTTATATTGTTTTTTTTTACAATTGATCCAATTTTATTTCCATACTGTCTGGTGACCTGCCACTCAAAACTTTCATAATTCTCAAATATATCGGCTCAAACCACTCAGAGAAAATGTTTAATTTATGAATCACATTCTTGGCTTGTTAAATTTGATATTATCACACGGTTTAGTGCGACTAATTCTAAAGTTAAGATATTTTTATGGCTGAAGTGGTGAGAGTGAAAACGTGTTGTAAAAATAATTAATGCAGTTGTGAAATGATAAACACTTCTGCTAAAAGGAATACAGTTTTGTCCTTTCAAACGTTTTGAAATTATGATGTATTATAGAAGAAACCATATTTGTGGTTTGATTAATTGGAGATATCACCTTTATCAAATTTCTAAATATTTTTATTAGTGTTGTATAAATTTTATGACCGCTCGTCCCCATCCTCATCTTCTTCTTCTTCTTCTTCTTCTTCTTCTTCTTCTTCTTCTTCTTCTTCTTCTTCTTCTTCTTCTTCTTCTTCTTCTTCTTCTTCTTTCTTCTTCTCATTTTCTTCTCTTCTCCTTCTTTCTTCATTATTCTTTTTTCTTCTTCTTCCTTTTTTTATTTTCTTTTACATTTTTTCCCCTTCTCTTCCCATTCCTTTCTCCTCTCCCTCCCTCATCTTATTCTTTTTTTTCTTTCTTTTTCTTTCCTTTTCTTTTTTTTTTTTTGTTGTTTTCTTCTTCTTCTTCTTCTTCTTCTTCTTCTTCTTCTTTTCTTCTTCTTCTTCTTCTTCTTCTTTTCTTCTTCTCTTCTTCTTCTTCTTCTTCTTCTTCTTCTTCTTCTTCTTCTTCTTCTTCTTCTTCTTCTTCTTCTCTTCTCTTCTTCTTCTTCTTCTTCTTCTTCTTCTTCTTCTTCTTTTCTTCTTCTTTCTTCTTCTTCTTCTTCTTCTTCTTCTTCTTCTTTTCTTCTCTTCTTCTTCTTCTTCTTCTTCTTTTTTCTTCTTCTTCTTCTCCCTCCTTCTTCTTCTTTTTCTTTTTCTTCTTCTTCGTCTTCTTCTTCTTCTTCTTCTTCTTCTTCTTCTTCTTCTTCTTCTTCTTCTTCTTCTTCTTCTTCTTCTTCTTCTTCATTTCAATCCTTCTCCTCCTACTCCTCCTCATCCTCTCCCTCTCCATCCCTCATCATCATCACATTATCATCATTTTCTCCTTCTTCTTCTTCTTCTCCTTCTTCTTCTTCTTCTTCTTCTTCTTCTTCTTCTTCTTCTTCTTCTTCTTCTTCTTCTTCATTTTTATTCTTCTTTTACATTTTCCTCCTTCTCTTTCTCTTCCCATCCTTCTCCTCCTCCCTCATCTTTTTCTTCTTCTTCTTTTTATTTTTCTCCCTCCTCTTTGATAGGAATACACTTTATTTATAGACATTATAATCTATTTTATTATGTTTCACAGGGGTGCAATTCTAATTCATTTCACACTTAATAGCAGTATTTCCGTAGTAGTAATATACATTGCCAGTTGGATTTGGATTTATTAATTGCCAAGACAGAAATATATAAGCCATGCAAAGTAGCGGCCAAAAAGTTTAGACATTAACATTTTGAATATTGCAAATATTGCTTTAGTCATAAATTGTATTTTTGAAAATTAAAATATATGATAATAATTGATATTATCGCACGCTTTAGTGTGACTAAATTAGATATTATCATGGCTGAAGCGGTGAGAGTGAAAACGCGTGTTGTATAATAATATATGCAGTTGTTAGATAAAAAGACCTGCTAAAAGGAAAATTAATGTTTTGACATTAAGATGTATAGTACTAGTACAAACCAAATGTATGATTTGATTAATTTGACGTCACATGATTTCATGTGACTGAAACTAAAGTTAAATATTGTGTAATAAGAATGACAATGCGTGTCGTAAAATAATAAATGCTGTGGTGAAGTAATGAACACTTTTGCTAAAGTAAAAGTGATTTTAATTAGAAAAAACTTTTTTGGCAACTTTTTGAAAGGAAAAATTAGATCATAAGCCTATGAAAATATTGATTTGGAGCATTTTTGCTTTTTCTCCTTCCGTACACTCTTTTCCATACCAGCCATGTCAACCCTAAAACTGTTTTGAGGAAAAGGATCACCATTATTGTATCATCTATGCATCTCATTTTGTAACCTATGTTATATTTTTCCACTCAGCTTTACTCCAGTAGTTGCTGGCTGCCCAATTTTAATTATGAATATCAGTTGGGAACACATTTTTGAAACATTAAGTCTTAGAAAATATGAGTTCAGTGAATCAGTGAAGAATTTATGAAAATAACAAAGTATCCTTCAGTTTTCAAGTTTTTGATAAAGTGACCAAGCAGTAAATAGTAGAATAAACTAATATTTTAGTATATTTAGAATTTATTCTTCAAACAATGAACATCCTTATTTAAAAGTCAAACAACAAACACACTTAAGGAATATAAAGTAATTTAAGAATGTTGTGGAAGCATAGAGTGATAGGAGCCATTCTGCCGCCCCAACATCTTCTTTCAGCTTATCCCTGCATTTTCCAGGGTCGCCATGATGAATGCCACATTTTCCTGCACCTCGGTTCATAGCATCATCTTCCTCCATGTCCAGTTCTTTCATATCATCCTTTAACCTTTCCATCTAGTCTTTGGGCGCCCCTTTTTTCTCTTTCCCGCTAATTGTGTATCCAATACTTTATCTTCCACATACTCCCTTTCTCTTCTCTTAGCATGTCCGGATCATTTCAATCTAGCTCCTCATCTTTATTGATACATTTTTCACTTCAGTCAACCTTTGAATTCGTTCATTTCTCACTTTATCTTTTCTTGTCCAGCCAAGTGACCATCTCAACATCCTCATTTCTGCCACGCTAATTTCTTTATCTTGTTTCTTTGTCATATCTGCTGTCTCTAATCCATATAATATTGCTGGTCTTACAACAAATGTATATATTTTCCCCTCAGCTTTGCAGACAATCTCACAGAACTCCAGTTACCTTTCTCTATTTATTCCAGCCTGCCTGGATCCTTTTCTTAAACATCCATCTCATTGTCCCCATCTGCTTGTACAACATCTAACATGTTGAAATTAAACCTAACTACTAAAATTCCAAGCGCCGTGAAACCCTTAAAAACAAACAAAACATAACTACTAAAATTGATACTAATTATGAGGGTCATTAGATAGGATGGCCTTGGATTAGAAAAAAATAAGAAAATTATTAGGGTCTACAATTTCATAGGATTTCATAGGAGTTTAGTTTTGAATCTATATTACTCTTTATAATAGCTATGCAAAATCATCCTTAGATTTGAGAACAAAACGTTATATTAGTGATAGAGTATTAACCAGAATGAGGAAGAATTATAGGACTAGAGCATTTATATCACGCAATATTCACTTAACACACTTAAAGTAAAACCTAACACGTTGAACAAGACATGATGCCTGTTAGGCGATATTTCAAAATAAAATTTCTGTCAGATACAACACTGTTAACGGCCAGTTACTCATTTTCTATCCGAGTACGGTAAGAGAACATAGTATCATTCTTATTTGGTCAAACTCAAAATGTTGGAATTTTTATGAATTAAGGTGTTGTTCGCAAACTCCAAAGATGAAATTCGTATGACGGATTTTGAATTCGGAGCGGTTGATTAGTCAACATGCATTCCGCCAAACAACAGAGCTGACTCTAATTTTGACATGAAACAAATGAGAGGAATGGCTTTCAAATGATAAAGTTTCAGAGCTACAACTTTATCTTTCTTTATTTTTTAAATGATTTTTTAGAGCTTAACTCCCGCAAACAAAAGAAAGACCGTTCTTTTGCCATAATTTTGTATCACTTGTGAATAAATCCAATTATGAGATTATTACATAAATCAGTTTAAATCAAATTCAACATCACTATCAGATTATTACATAAATCAGTTTAAATCAAATTCAACATCACTATCCGATTATTACATAAATCAGTTTAAATCAAATCCAACATCACTATCAGATTATTACATGAATCAGTTTAAATCAAATTCAACATCACTTCCTGAAGTAAAAGAACTCAATTTTAATTTATTCCCTAATTTGAAACGTGAATCGCCTTTGGAACCCAAATTAATTCCTGTTTCAGTAGGTTTTCCTGTATTTTGGTGAGAATAGTTTGCTTGCTATGTGCGGATCATATACAATGTACTTTTTGCCAATTTGAATATGACTTAGCTACCTGAGGATTCTTATCCGGATCTTTATTGAATCTGTTGCAAGCTCCATAAAACCCTTAAAATCAAAAAACAATTATTGAATCTGAAGCTCTAGCTAAATGCAGCTACTGGACTCTGAGTTGTTGACTATTATATCTGTATTTATATTTTTTTTTTTTGTCATGTTATGACACAAATCGGTGACTTGTCAACTCAAAACATTAATAGATATACAAATTTTGATGCCGTAAATAATAAATGAACAAAAAACAATTATTACCAAAAATGTTGTATGAATTAAAAGTTGAATATTTTCTTGGCTAAAGTGGAGAAAGTATAAATAAATTTTTATTCGACTAAAATTGAATACGGACCACAGACTTCATAGCAGATATCGGACTGCAGCCATAGATGTCCATCAGAGGAACGAAGAAGAAGAAGAAGAAGAAGAATACGTGTTTCTCACCAAACCTCTGAATAAAAAATTAAAAAGAGAGGAAATCAAACTAAGTACTGGTTTCCAATATTTTTATGTCAATCTTATTACAAAGCCACTCTCTATTGAGATATTATGGATTCAAAAGGATCCTATATTTGATCTTAATACATTTCTCCATACCGGCCTTGGCATTTTAAAAGTCGTTTTGAGGAAACTTTGTCACCTTTTTAATTTGCCTTCGTTTATTGTTGCCCTTTTTTCATAAGAAATTGTTTTATTGTAGTTCATGTTTATTTATTTTTGGTTGTCATATACTGCATTCATTTTCAAATTTAAAATAATTTTCTGACTGAGATTTATTTTGTTGATTCATTTTTTAAAGCAAATCCTTGTTGGATGGAGTCTTCCAAATAGCTCGACAGAACTCTTCTGTTTTTTTTTTACTGTGCCATACGTCCTGTATTTGTGGTTGTTCTCTCTATCCAGTCTGTTATATCTTGAGACCACCTACCTCTGCTGACTGTTGTGTTCTACATCGGTTCACACACATGTAATCATTCGATCGTATTGCTGCATTTGTCCCTTTCATGCGGTTTTGTATCCTACTTCGGGTTGGGTATTTTGACCTGCCAAGGTGGGTCAGTAGGCCCTCTTGCAGTGTCTTTTTCACCCTTTATCATTTTCCCCTTTATTGTATTCTGTCCTTGACCTTCAATGGCATTGTTCGGTTTTGTCCAATCCCTGTTTGGGATCCTGTTGTAAAAAAAACAGTCAAATATATTAGTTCCCTCTCCGGGAGACATTTTTCCTTCTAAATGTGTTTGTTATATGCTGTTATATATAACTTCAAAGGATCCTGAGCTTGTGTCTGTAGGACTTTAGGTGGTCTCAAATCAAACACACAGAATGCGTCTGGAATCTTTTTCTGTTCCTTGTTTGAACTAATCCTCTTTTTTTTTTTGTTTTTTTTTTATTGTTTTTTTTGGAGTGCTTTATTTCAATTTCTGGGGTCCTGATAGCTCAGTTGGTAGAGCACTCGCTTCAAACTCCCACCTGCCACACAGCAGTGATTGGCTAGCTGGGTCTGTTCGATTTGATGTCCGATAGACTAGCGTCCTATCCAAAGGACAGCAAGCAATTGCTATTGTCCTTTTATGCTATGGAAACTGGGATAAACTCCGGCTCTGTGGGCCTAAAGGCTCTGTAGGACTTCTACTTATCCCCTTTTCTGTCTTTCTATTGGCGCTTAAAAGACCTGTATTTGTTACAAGCGCCAAAAACTAATTGGGAAATTGATCTTCTCCTGCTGGCTGTTGCATTCTATATCTGTTCACACACAGTTATAGTTTTTGGGAGATGTTATTTTTTCCATGTAAGTTATCTCACTGTTATGCACTGTTATATTTGTTGTTTTGAATATATAATGTATGCATTTGAGTGTGTTCCTCTTTGTGGTATCCTGTACTTGTGTCGTGATGAGGCTTTTAGATCATCTCAAATTACACAGATTGTGTACTCTTGACATCTTCATCTGTTCTTTATTTGAACTATTCTTCCTGGTGTTACTTTTTCTCGTGTGATTTGAAATGTACAAAGAATTTGATATCCCATTTATTTCTTTCGTTCATTTTTCCCCCTGGTCTTGGCGGGATCCATATATCTATACAATACCTCTTTTGAGATATGTTTTTTTTTTCTTGTAACTCTCTGTAAATCTCTCTCTGATCAAGTGTGTATGAAAGAAAAATACACATCTCGACCGGGTATCTTGATTTGTAAAACTCTAACTTTTCTGCTGTATTGTAAGTACTGTATTCCAAATCTAATTGTCCTTGTATTTTCGTCCTTGCTATAGACGCTGACATGGGTGTTCAAGTCTGACAAACGCTATAAAAAACAAATTTCATTTCGCTATGTGACTTTGTTCTGGAATGAGACCATTTGGGTAGGCAAAAGATCTCGACTTGGTTGGAGAACTGGGTATGAACACGTTATTTTTAGTTCTTGGTAAATTTTATGTTGATTTTTGGAGATTAAGCCTATTCAAAGGCTGTTAATTTTTCCTCAAAAAAGCCTTTCTTGTCCTGTCTGATTTGATTTTTTTACTACAATCTTGTAAGCAGATTTTGTTGATTGCTTTGCAATAATATTAGATGACGAAATCCGTGTATTCTCTTCTCACTCAGAACCATTGTTTTGTAAGATATGTTTACTCAATTTTAAATTTCTATAACTGTAATGACGGATTCCCTTGTATGTTTTGAAGAGAATAGATTTGTTTTAATGATATTTGCGTACTTTTCTGTTTTAACATGAAAAAAATACAACCTGTGTTACAATTCCTGTTGTGGTCACATAATTTTGTGTACAGGTCCCAATCCTTATTAATGCAGAGACATTTCAGGAGGGAAATTGTGAAACTACACTGTACCGTTAAAATATTTAAATAAATTAAGAAATGAATACTTGCATTGTAAATATTATGCATTATGAAAGATATTGGTCTGACAATGTTGTATTGTTATCCATATTTGCAATCCAACCAAAATTTTAATATTGATGTACATGAGTATGAATGCTGTATTAAAATTGAGAACTCAACATTGTGTTCTTAGATTTGAATTTAAAGATTCACGTGTTCAATTTTTCATTCTTGAATTCTTTGGGGTGGGGAAGGGGGGAGGGAGGAGAATTGTGCTTCTCCAGCTGACTTGTATTCCACGTCCGTTCTCATCTTTCCTATTTCTTGATTTTTCCCCGGATGGGGTCTTCTGACCTCCCATGGTGGAAAGAGGTCACTCACTGTGTCTTTTATCTCTTTCCCTTTCCATGTTGCTCTCTCATGGGGACCAGGAGGTCACTTGCTGTGTCTTCTATCCCCCTACACATATATGTTTTATGAGTTGCTTTCTGTCTTTGCCTTTGTCTTGGAATGGGTTCACTTGGTTCTGCCTGATCCTCTCCGGAATCCTTGGCTGAGAGGGAAATAATCAAAAGTATGCAAGGATTTTCATTGTAAATTATCTCTCTTTTATGGACTAATCGTTAAATTTTTGTGTTGAAAATATCTTTTAAACATTTGAATGAGATTACTTTTGGAATTTCTTGGATACTTAAATTTTTTAACTATCCCATTTCTTTCCTTTTTTGTTACTAAATGTTTTGCAAGCGCCATGAAACCCTTTTTCTGGATTGAGATTGCTTGGTGTTTTTTCGATGGTTATGTCTGGAATCTTTAGCAAGGAGGGAGACTGTCAAATGTATAGTACCCTTTTAAAGAGATATTTTATTCCATTGTTAACCATCTCACTGTTATTGTTGTGTGCTCCTATCATTATTAGTTTTGGATGGTTGGCTAGGTGGTCTTCAGATAGGAAGGCCCTGGGCTCGATTCCTACTCTGAGCGGCGTATAGTTGAATCCTGAGAAAAGCTCTCTACTCACATTCTCTCCATACTCAGGTGTACAATGAGTACATGGCTCTTAACAACGTTGTTTCTGTCCGAAATAATTGTATTAATGCCTAACCGGCGTTATATATCGTCCTACTTGTTGCTGTTGGCAAGGGACCCATTATAAAACCTGACCTCCCCTTATATCTGTTTTCCAACATGCTTTCTGTCTTTGTCTTGGAATGAGATTACTTGGTTTTGTCCTGGCCCTGGCCCGAGTCCTGGCTGGGAGGGAAACAGTCAAATGCATAGTTATTGTTTTGAGAGATGATATTTTTTTCCCTTGTAAATCATCTCTCTGTTATGTATTATTATATTTATTTTTAATGTATGGTGTAAGCATCTAAGTGTATTCCTCTTTGTTGGATTTTGTGCTTGTGTCCGGATGAGACTTATAGGTGATCTCAAACTAAGTACATTGGTGGTATGCTCTTGGAATCTACATCTGATCCCTATTTGTTCCCAATTCCCCTTTGTCTTACTCTCTCTCTCTTGGGTGCTTTAATTGTAATTCTAGAACTTTCGACGATCCCATTTTCTTCCTTTTTACTGGCGCTGATATAACCTAAATGTGTTGCAAGCGCCGTAAAACCCTTCAAACAACAACCATTATAAAACGATTAGAGCGTGCTTAGTGAATACTGCGCTATTATATTATAATAATATGGTGGTCAAAAGTAATTTTATTTTGTCGACCCCAGGAATGTCTTGGTGGATTTCGTTCCATGCCATGCATTAATATTGTGAGTAGCATTATGTGTATAGTAACATGCTATGATAGGGACACGATATGATGGTGTATACATCTACTGATAATTTGCATAAGACATCTTTTTTTCCTTTAATATTCATTGTGTTAACCAGTAAAACTCTGAAAAAAACATGAATTCAAAAATTTGGCCAGAAAACTGGTCCTTCAAATATCGATCGATTTAAATAAATTCTTTTGGCAAAAACGTTAAAACCTGGGACCTCACATGGGTCCTTTAAATCGAGTTTTCTGGCCAAATTTTTTAATGCATGTTTTACTAGAGGTAGAAAGTTAATACCATAGGAACCAGCAGTTCAACGAGCAAAATGTAACCATTACGATCAGAACAATCGTATTCATTTTTTGGACATATCAGTGGTAAAATAAATAAAGTTAAATATGTGTGCTCAACTGTTTTAAAATAAATGAAGAAACAAAATTCGACTTTTGCCTTTTGATCAAAGGTAAAATCAATAAGGACAATACAATGCTGATTTGTATTTTCAAATTATTTAATTTTTTTAAAAAATCAAATAACAACAACAAAAAGAAAGGAAAAAAAAACCAACAAAGCATGACATCTACTACTACTACTACTACTACACACACACACACACACACACACACACACACACACACATTTATATATAATATAACATATAATATAATATAAATATCTTCTTCTTCTGGATGGGGTTCATGACCTCCCATAGTGGGCAGGGAGGTACTTGCCATGCCTTCTATCCCCCTGTCCCTTTTCCAATTGCTTTCTGTCTTTGTCTTGGAATGAGATTACTTTGTTTTGTCCTGGCCCTTGCTGGGAGGGAAACATTCAAATGTATAGTTAGTTTTGGGAGATGATATTTTTTTCCTTGTAAATCATCTCTCTGTTATGCACTGTATTATGTTTCTGTATATTATACACGATTTGTAAACATTTGAGTGTATTCCTCTTAGTGGGAACCTGTGCTTGTGACTGGATGAGACTTTTAGGTGATCTCAAGCCAAGTACATTGATGGCGTGCTCTTGGAATCTACTCTGTTCCCTATTTGAACCATTCACCTTACTTTATCCTCCAATCCTTTTAATTGTACGTCTAGAACTTTTTACTATCCAATTTTCATCCTTTTTACTCGCGCTGATATGACCTAATGTGTTGCAAGCGCCGTAAAAACCCTGAAAAACAAGAACAAACAAAACAGACCTGTCTATAACGATCACCTAAGATCGACGTCCAAAATGATCGTTATAGACAGATTAATGACGGGGTTGGGGGCACATGTACATCATCTTAGCCTCATGTTATTCAAAGTATAGCCTTCGTTTTTTATGGTTGTTACTGTTATTATTATTGTGAGTATGGCTCAGCGGTACGGTCTTTGCCTTCTTACCCGAAAGGTACCGAGTTCGATCGCCCACCACCGCGCTAGATCAACTAACGGCGTTGAACTGCGGCTGACGCCTGGGTTATTCCAGTCTTCTATTGGAATAGACCCTAGAGACAAATTTCCTCTACTATGGGATGAATAAAGGGAATTTTATTTTATTTTATTATTGTTATTAATATTATTATTATTATTATTATCATCATCACTATTATTATTATTATTATCATTATTATTATTACCATATAAAGTGCAATGTCAATGATTTCAACCCACAAATTAAATAGGATCCAAATCGCAATTTCTACAATCTATTTTGTGGGCAAATTGATAAAAATTAAAGTTGAAAATAACCAGCGACACTGACAAGCCCGTCATTTCCTTCACTGCGATTGGATTTTACCGTTGTCGGTTTTTGGTCGTTTTGTTTTCCACAAAAGAGACTTCCAACATAACTTAGAACATGTGGGATTAGACATGATACCCGTAAGTTGCTACCACCATCACTTTCTTTTTGTCAACAGAGACAACGCTGTTATCAGCCAGGTACTCATTTTACATCTGAGAAAGGTGAGACAATGGAGTGAAGAGACCTGCATAGTCAAAAGGCGCACAAAAAACCCTCAACAAAATAAAGAATTATTTATATATCTTTTCCCTACCAACTTCAAATCCCACCCAGGTAAGGATGGACTGCTACATTATGGAAAAGGAAACAATAAAGGGGGAAGGTTTTCTTCCTCTAGCCGTCAAGAGGTCCTAAGTCCATAAATTTATCGTGCTATTAGAAAAAGTAAGACAGAGGGTGCCATCTCATACAGCCAAAGAATAGATGTTAACCCAACCGCTATCTCTTAAAATAAAGTTCTTATCCAGACACACTCTTCATCTGTCACATAAATGACCTTCCCCAAGCTGTAACATCTCAAACAAGGCTCTTTGCAGATGACTGCTTCTCTACAGACACATCCAATCACCATCAGATCAAATACAGCTCCAAGCAGGCTTACAAAATCTCGAACAATGGGCAGTCACCTGGGACATGAGTTTCAATGAAACAAAATAGTATAAGATGGAAATATCCCGCAGCAAAACACCGCTTAAATCCAACTACACACTGAACAATCACACAATGGAACATGTTACAGAAAATCCATATTTAGGCATCAATATACAAGAAAACACCTAAAATGGCAAGACACAAAATAATAGATAAACCAAATTCAGCATTAGGGTTCATCAAAAGGAACATCAGACATTGCCATGCAAACCTAAAAGAAACCGCCTACATAACACTCGTAAGATCAATCTTAATTCCTGTACAGTTTGGGACCCACACCTACAATCGGATATAAAAGCAATTGAAGCTGTCCAGCACCGCGCTGCAAGATTTGTCTTCAATGACTACAGCCCCCATAGCAGTGTAGCAGACATGGTCACAGCTTGAATTGACTCCCTTACAAGAAATACGGAAAGAACAACTAATTCTCATGTTCAAAATTACAAACAAAATGACGGCTATCTCACCAGAACAACTATACATACAACAAAATTCACGCATTCAAAGAAAAAACCCACTCAAAAACCAATCTACAAACTCAAACATCTTCAAATATTCATTCGCACTCCGCATTATCAAAGACTGTACGCTCTTCCGGAATCATGTGTGAACACAACATATTTAGAAACATTCAAACGAAGATTATCAAATATCTTCAGCCTAAACAACAATGGCTGTCACCTTCAACAACTCTCTCTGCCCTCGAATACAAATACTCAGAATTGAGTTGACTTCAAGTAATATTCAGATTCAGACATTTTTAAGGGTTTTGCGGCGCTAGCAACACATTTCGGTCACATCAGCACCAGTAAAAAGGAAGAAGATGGGATAGTCAAATATTTCTAGAATTACAATTAAAGCAGCCAAGAAAAAGTAAGACAAAAGGGTATTAGTTTGAATATGGAACAGATGGAGAATCCAAGACCATACAATCATTGTATCACTGTTATGCCCTGGCACTGGTTGCTCGGACATAACCGGAACGAGTCTGGAGTTGACTGCACCTTCCTCGGGTTGCTAGGTTTTCTGAACACCCCACCATCCAATCAGGTGAGTTCGTCGAACCAGCGCTATGAAAGCAAGGTGCAAGAAATCGGAGTTCTTGTAAGTTTCGTTGAGCTGAATACAATACCGCCATTCGTTTCTTATTCGTGGATGTCAGGAGAGAGACAAGAAGGATAAATGGATAAGTAGAGATGTGTCATTCCTATTTGTGTTGTAGGTGTACATTTTTACACATTTTATCATTTGTGTACTTTTGGATTGTCTATTACATTTTCTGTTGCAAAGCATGTCATAGTCAACAGTAAGTCGATTCCGATTTTTTTATCTCAAATTCCGCTTTTTATGTATTTCAATTCCTCTTTGGGGCTAGGAGCCTCTGATGACCACTACAGGGACCTCTAATTCTTTGGTCAATTCAACGCGACCAAGCAACGTCAGCGAAAAGCGCGACATGAAGGGCCATACTTATTCTAGATTGGCTTGTTTTGTTCACACGCATTTTTGCTCATTTGGTTACATTCCGGTTAAGTTGATTTTCAGTTAAATCGATTTCCCCCTGGGCATCGTATTATCTGGAGTCTAGTGTAACTTAGTTTCGTAATAAATGTATCATGTTTGTTAATCTTGATTTCCATTGTTACTATTGTCTAGCTGTGAAACACGGGCTTTCTCCTTCTTTCTCTTCCCTCTGATCAGGCTATTGGCCCCACCTTCCACTTATCAACGAGTTCCCTCTTTCTCCTAATCTTTTCTCTGTGTTGACGTTTTGGGCTATCTGAATCTGACTCTCTATAGATTCTCCTGGAGCGGCCCGAATCATCACAATCACCTAAAAGTCTCATCTTGACACCGGCTCCCACTAAAAGGAGATTTTAAACATCTTTGCAGAAGCTTGAAACAGACAACTACAGAACAGAAGTTTGTAAGCGCTCAGACACGCAATTAATCCAATAAAATGAAATAATAATAATAACAAATGCATGGTTACATTTACATGCAAAGACAAAAAACTCAAGAACTCAAATTTTGCATTAAAAAATGTTTTTAATTTTTTAAAAGTAATGATAATGTCCGAGAATGTTAATTATGTAGAGTAAAACAGCAGACATTTCAAAGTTCACGCAGATTTTAAAAAGAAAACAAAAAGAAAAAAAATCAGAGTTTACAGCCTTCATTAGGGGTGAACTATTAAGTAGAATCTTCTTCGGTGAAAAAAAAAAAACAAAGGCAGGGGGTATGTGTATCATCAGGGATTTCAAATTATTACTTGTAGCTTCTTTAAGGACTGAATAAAGCAAAAGAAAAAAATCCAAACGAATAGTACGTAAAATTGGAACAGGTAAATCATTCCTTTAGGGGCAAAACCAGGATTGTGGCCAAATACCCTGAATGCAAAATCAGTTTTTATTTACATTACAATCTGTTCCTTTTTACGTATCTTATTGGTATATTTGAGCAATGCTTTTGTTCTTTCAAAGAAAATGTTCAATGTTGAGTGAATCACCGCGCTTTAAAAAAATATTTAAGAAAAGAATTATTTAAAAATTGAAAAACAAAAAATCAATAACTTTCTCTTTAACCTAAACTCAGTAAAGGGCTGCAGATCTGCAGCTGATTAAATCCCTGAAATAGTGAAATGAGTCACTGAACGAGATACTTTTTAGAACTTTAAATTATACCAAAGGAGCTATTTATTTTGTACAATTAATTAAAGCATATTCTAGAAGTGACACGTCCAAAAAGGCTAATACTACACTGCTTGTATGTATTATCTCTATGTGTCAAGAATAATTATAGAACTGAATCTAAAAAATGACTGAAACTACTTTCCAATGTTTATTGACGGTGAAGACACAGTCCATTTGATTGGATAAAAGCCAGGGCACAGATCAGCTCGATAAGTTAAAATACTACTTAAAGCTTATAATATTGGAAGCAATAAAATACGAGCGATTAAAAATTTGAAAGAAAAAAAATGCCAGTATAAAAAGCAAACTTTAATGGAAATAGTGCTATAGTATCAATTAACTTTTAATAGTTTCAGGTAATGCATTACCATTTTGTTTTCCTTGCCAAAGCAAACGGTTTTAAAATAATTTCCTTTTCTGATTTTCAGTTTGCATGAAAAATACAGATCTGCCAAAAGTTCTTAGATGGGATTTAGATTTTCTCAACAATTTCTATATGATAACTGGTTTTACCTGCTATTCAACAGAGGAATACAAATTGAATCTTTAATCTAATTACTATAATGTAATATAATTTAGATAAAGATCAGAGAATCAGGTTACTTATAATATTTCAATCTTGTTATGATCGGATAGGTTGTTCAAACTTTTAGGCACCTATGAGATTTTCTAGCCATATCTGTGCTGGTATGTATAGAAAAGAGCACGGTGATGGGATGGTCAAAGAATTTGAATTTACAAGCACTCCAAAATTATGTACACCTCCATTCCTCAGCACAGGTGGGTAATATTTATCATGCTGAGGGAACAGCTCGGAAGGACAGGATGAGACCCAAGTCTGGAGTAGATAAATCCAAAACGGGTCAGACGGATTATATCTTTATGAGAAGTGGAACAAAATATTTTGACAGTTCTTTACAAAGTTTACAAATACTGTAGAATTAACGTTTCTAATTTTGTAAGTATACCAAGTGACTTAAGACAATATATTTGGGCCCAAATGAAAATATAAGTACCTTTCTGCATTAGAAAACATTTTTTTTTCCTATCCTATTCAGATGAAAAGGGTAAAAACCAAATGGTAGGCATCATGATGATAAAATCAGAAGACTAGAGAGATCCAAAAGCAAATGATCTATATCTTACTGAGATACATCAAAATGAATGTACTTGTAAATTCTCAACACTAGGAAAGGCACGTTTTCTGAAGGATTAAGGGGAACTATGGATTATTTTCTTTCAAATGGGGAAAAAAGAACTTGTTTATGATTCTAAAGCAATGGCAGGACTATTACTTATTACTTCTTTCGATGGAAAGGAAAAAGTCATAATTGGTGTTTTATGAGTCAAATTTGGGAATAAAACTCGTATTCGGTATTTATTGTCACTGTTGGGTTTGAATTGGTCATAATTGGTTAATAAGAGTCATTATCTGTGAGAGTCATAGTTGATTGGTTTTTTTGGGGGTAACATTGACATCAAGCTGGAAACCCACAAAGATGTTGGGATTATCAAACTTTATCATTGGCTTTTGCAATCGCGATGAACAACCAAGTCAAGTGTTCTGTCACGTACAATTAATACATTTGTGACTTCCAACTTTCCTCAAAGCCAGTGAAAGACAAAGCAACTTATATCCATATGACAAAGCTTAACTTTTGGAATGGTTAGATCCTTTGAAAAGCAAATGAGAGTAATCAGACCTCTTGTAAGTTAATTGTGATTCAAGACCAACCTCATGTAGTTTGGAACAATGTGAAGATTTGATAAGCATCTCTGCTACCACTGAAATCAGTAGCCAAAATGAAATCTTCTCAACTGAATCTTTCCATCAATTCAAAGCATTAAGGCCACAAAAATTCTACTGTTTTTTTAAGAATTAGAAATTTTTGCCACAGAACATAAAAACATATAAATAGTAATTATGACTTAGATGTTGCTTTGTCTTTCCACAGCAATTCACAAATCACCAGAGATCCAATGACTAGTGTTTAACTGTCAATCCATATCTGATTACAAAGAGAACATCGAGTTTCTCTTGTAAAGGGGTAACTCTGTGATGGTTTTATGCACGATGTCATGCAAATTGGAGGGCAATCGTCTGAAGAGACTATCATAACAAATTTTTAATTGAATCAGTCATCCATTCATCAATAAAATAAAAGGAAACTGTGGGAACAATGAAAACATATGATCAACCGCAATCTAAGCCAATATTTTCTGTTTTAATTCAAAAAGCAAAAAGTATAAAATTGGGAAAAGACAACAAGAAACAATAAAAGCATTATAAAATTGCTATTTACAAATTATCTAATTACCAGTCACTTACAACTTCTGTTAATTGAATCCAGCAAAGTCCTGGTATATGTACATTACTGGCAATACATTTTCATAACAAACAACAAAACAAGGAGACAAGCTACAAGTGCCAGTTAAATCTACTTTTATACATTTTCAAAACAAAACATGGATACCATAAGAAAACAACAACAAAAAACAAAACAAAACAAAAACAAAACATCTAATCTTCAAGCCAAGAATACTTTTAAAAAAAAATATACTCAGAACTTCTTATATTCCTCCAACACATTTTTACCCTTTGGTGTAACTTTGAGGCTGAGAAGTTTGTAAAAGACAAAACATCCTGAAAAATTATACTCGGGTTGATTTGAGGAACTGATTGTTTGACAAAGTAGAAATATATCAGGAAAGAAATGGACTTTACACAATTATGCTTTACCTAAAAAGCCAATTTGATTACTGAATCACAGCCGCGCAACAGAAAACAAATAAGAAAAATCTCATGAATATTGTGGACGGGTTAGTCAAGATAAATAAGTAATTATTAACATTGAAAACAATTTCTATAGTTTCAAGTTTCAAAACAGAGTCATATGTGACCAGACACCTCAAAATGGTATTAACCTGGATGAACATGTCACAAAAAGAGGTTTAAAGTTAAAATGACCAAAGTATGTGAAATTTTAGTTTGTGTCTCTTTCAGAATTTATGCTCATTCTCCCAAATGAAGCGTAAATATTTGACTCAAGTCTCATATTTTTCTCTCTATAATTTCAATGTTAGGGATCAGGTTCATTCCAACAAATACCATTTTGAGCAATATATATTCACAATCCTGAGAAGACTTTACTCTCCGAAAATTCAAGAATTTATTTATCCATTTTTAGAATAGAGTTTTACAAGTTTTTCTTGTAAAACCGGTACTTCTGTATAACTGCGGCACTTGGGCGTTGACAAAATCCGAAGAAGAACATCTGGATGCCTTCCATCGCACACAGCTAAGAAGGGTACTGGACATCAAATACCCCAAAAAGATCTCAAATGAATCACTCTATAAGATCACAAAAGAAAGACCAATCTCCCTTGACATTTTACAACAACATGGCAACTTTTCGGTCACATACTACGCAGGGACAAAAACATACCAGCAAACCAAGCCATGTCGGGATACTTCCAAAAACACGGGAACCTTTTCAGAGGAAGACCGATCACAACACTCCCCGTGATCCTAAACAAAAACCTCACAACACTTGGACAAAGCATTAGTCTCATAACGGCAGGGGACCTTGAAAATCTGAGAACCCTAGCAGAGGACCGGCAATATTGGAGACACCTCACACAGGAAATACTGGAAACAGCCAAGGCGACCTGATCTTTCGGTCGAGACGCGAAAGGCATCTAAGTCAGTCAGTCAAGTCAGAATAGAGTCTACAAGGGCATCCCAACACATTTTAAGAAAGATTGGATATAAAACCAATAAATGCAAAATCAAATTGTATCTATCACTTTACGGAACAGTTAATGATGGTGTCAATTTGGAACAAATATGTTTACTTTTGCACGTGACACTTTTAGGTTGTTTCATAAAAATTAAGCCGATAGGAGAGTCAAAAGATTATCAATCTAGACATCCACTGCACTTACAAACAAATGAGAAAAAGCTTGACAAAGAAGACAAGATCTTTTGTCTAGTTTGAAACGACTCAAAATGTCTCACCCAGGCACAGGCCTGTAATCCCTGCTGGATGTTTACAAAAACATTTCAACAACTGACATTGACAATGCTTTGAGGCGCATATATTCAATTCATTTAAGTTAAAGAACTAAACACGGACCTATGCAAAATGAGATGCCTCGGTACAAGGACAGGTACAGAATAGAACTCTCCATTCAGAAAAAGAAAAAAAAATCATAATAATATTATTAAAAAGAAAGATGATATGTAAACTGTAATTCTGAGAGAATACTTCACTTTGAAAAAAAAAAAAAGATCTTTACACAACACATAGTATAGGCTCAATTTTTTTAGTTTTTCTTGTTTCACCTATCATGAAGGAAGTGAAATAATGCCTAAATTTTCAAACATTATTAGCAACAATTAATTCCTACAGAACTCATTCTAATATACAACGACACAACAATTTTACAATGCTATATTTTATTTGTTCCCACAGTTAACTTCAATGGTACAGTATTCAAAGAACAAATCACAACATCCATACACAAC
Source organism: Berghia stephanieae (assembly GCF_034508935.2). Taxonomy (NCBI): domain Eukaryota; kingdom Metazoa; phylum Mollusca; class Gastropoda; order Nudibranchia; family Aeolidiidae; genus Berghia; species Berghia stephanieae. The sequence goes on from NC_088363.1 coordinate 70,645,727, forward strand.
TGTCATAATAATTTTTTTTAAAAACTAATTAATAATAATACAAAGAAATAATACAAAGAAATAATACTGTAGCAGTCTGATTCAACAAGAGCTGTAAAAAAACCTAAACAAAACAAAACCTCAGAAATAAAGGAGTAATCCTGGAATTTTGTTTCTCCTTTGCAATAGAAATTTAAAAAGTAACAAATTATAAAGTAATATATAATTATAAAATTATATATATATATAATATATATATATATATATATATATATATATATATATATATATATATATATATATTGCTTGTCTCTTTATCATATCTTATTGAATCTGACAACCACTTTATACTAAGTCTCTTCAGATCAAAATCGCTAGTCCTCTTTGTTTCAGTGCTGTCTATTCCTCCTTGAGAGTGTCCAAAGCCCCAGGACTAGATGAACCAGAGGGTGGTGGTGTGTTGCCACTGGGTAACCACTGCACTGGCCCACCTGGAGCTGCAGCCGCTGTTGCTGTGATGGGAGGTGTTACAGGTGGGCTGCTTTCCTTGCTATTCATGGTGCTAGTTGGTGGTGTGTTTGTGGTGTTATTGGGGGTTGGAGGGCTGGGTGTTAGATTTGGACTCCAGATGTCGGCCAAAAAGTTGAAAGGTGGGTTACTCAGCTGAATCTTTAAAAAACAAACAAAAAAAAATATATATATATATATAGATATCGTCTAGCAAAATTATCTTATTATAAATACATATATAGCATTTCATTTACTTAAAAAAAAGTAAAAATGTTTCCAGTTCGTCTATGGATTCCAGCCATGGCCTAGGCAAAAAGAGAATAGTCTCTATCCAGGAGGACAAAAAGCTGTATGAAAGGGGGCAATATAACTATAATTTTGACGTTACCTAAAAGTCTCATCCAGGCACAAGCAAAAGATCTTGCTTTCAAGGATACACTCAAATTTTTACAAACTACAATATATTCAAAACCCGTAACTGGGAGATGATTTACAAGGGCAAATATAATCTCTCAAAGAACGGTACTATATATTTGACTGCCTCCCATCCAGTTAAGGATCCTCGCCAGGACCAGGGAAAAAAAAAGAAAAGAAGAGAACAATCTCAATCCAAAACAAAGACTGAAAGCAACACAGAAAGGGAAAGCAGATGTAGGGGGTTAGAAGACACAGCAAGAGACCTCTCTATCCACCATGGGAGGTCAAAGGACCCCACCAAGGCCCCAGATCACTCATTGACTCACACCACAGAGATCAATAGATGGATAGACATAGAGGGAGGGGGAAGGGAGGGGGAGAGAGAGAGAGAGAGAGAGAGAGAGAGAGAGAGAGAGAGAGAGAGAGAGAGAGAGAGAGAGAGAGAGAGAGGGAAGGGAGACAGAGAGAGAGAAAGAGAGAGAGAGAAAGAGAAAGAGAAAGAGAGAGAGAGAGAGAGAGAGAGAGAGAGAGAGAGAGAGAGAGAGAGAGAGAGAGAGAGAGAGAGAGAGAGAGAGGGGGGAGGGGAGAATAAAATATACCCTAACACAGACAATACAAAAGAATTAACCAACAGTTCAATAACCAAACCCTGCCCATACCGTCTGTGATTGTTGTGTGGAGACTGGGGGGAATCCACCAGCTGAGGCCAATTGGCTGTTTGAATCCAATGGGGCGGCTACCGACTGCTGGTTTGGCTGATTGCCCCAAATATTGGCCAGGGACTGCAAGGACGACCATCCACTAGATGCCGAGTTGGTCAGAGTGCTCCAGAAACTCTGGTTTGATTGTAAAATAAGGTACAAGTGTGGCATTAGTTTCAAATTAAAATTGCAAATGTTCCAACAAAATTGATATGATTATAAACTAAGATCTGTTTAGAAAATCAAGACCATGATAAATCTATCAAAAAAGATTACAAAATGATAATTGTCAAATGTGAGCTAATGATTTTTATTTCAAGAGAATTTAAATAAATCTATTAGAGACAACAATTCTATGATTCATTGATAATGACAATAATGACAATGATGATGATGAGTTGACTTGAGATAAAAAATTTTTTACCGCTCTATCCATATCTTTTGCTCAAAGCCCTTTACAAAGGGTTTAAAGCCAGAAGCATAACTTAGTATGTGACACCTTATAAGGTGCTATTACAATTGATTTTTTTCAACAGCGATAGCATTTCTACCCGACAAGTTGCTCATGTTACACCTAAGTGCAGTGAGAGAATATGAGCAAAAAGCATTTTCCGAGGACTCTTTGCACCCTCCACAGCACGACTCTAATCAGGAACCTACAGGTCACAGGTTGAATGTTATACAAAGGAACACAAAGCTGCAAGTAAACAATGACAATGAATATGAAGGTTATGATAAAATGTAGGTCATTCTTACTATCCAAAACCTCCAGGCTCATGAGGCAGGACCCTGTAGTGACCCATGCACATCCCAGCCATAAAGACCAGGAACATGCATTTGTTATAGCATGTAGATGGGTTAAGATGTACACTACACAGTGAGCCAGGCATAAAATCTTACATCAAGTGTGTATGTACGTCCGTCTTGAACAGGATACAGTGGCTTCGGGAAAGAATAAAAGCACCCAACATGCATAAACACAACTAAATGATGATGATGGTGTTGGTGATACAGAGAAAGGAGGGGGGCATTAAATGAACTCTTAATGATGACTCAAAAGTTGAGTTAGTGGGGGGAATCCTATATCATTGGCAGGTTAAGAGAACAGTAGAGCATACAGTTCCGTGAAAATTTAGAAATATCTTTATGCCATTTGAATCATTTTTGTAAGCATTTGATAGCAGGTACTTGCTATGATCAGTAATGAATGTAGAAACCAAAGTAAATTAAACGTTTGCAGTTGAATGCTTAGGGAACAACTCTTTAATAGTTCATTATCCCTATAGAAAGCTTTGTTTTATTTTCTTTTCTTTTTTCGTACATTTTCTTCAGGGTCATTGGACAAAGAGAACTAGCCGAATTTCTATTATCATGCACTACCACACTATTGTAATGCAAATAGTTGAATGGTGGGCTTGTTGGATTTCATTACATTTGATTCTTAATATTATCTTTTTAAAATAAAGACTACGGGTCCATAGAGTATACAACAGAAAGTAACAATTGCTTGCTATCCTCTGGGTATTATGTTAGTTTATACAAATACAGACCCAAGCCACCAAATAATTTCCGCGTTGACAGAGGAAACTTTATGAGAGCAAAAATTGTCATATAATAAAAAGTTTTGGTCAGAATTAAGTATAAGTAAAGAGAGAATGTGCACATAAAGTTGAAAAAATACTACTACTACTACTAATAATAATAATAATAATAATAATATTAATATTAATAATAATGATAATAATAAAAATAATAATAATTAAAATGATAATAATAATTATCATCATCATCATAATGCTGTAAAATAAACACTGATGGCATTAACAATGAAATGAGAATGATTGCAATAACTGGCTTACATTTCCACTGACAGGGTTGTCTGTTGCTGGAGACCATGCTGTATTTTCAAGGGGGTTGTAGTCAGGGTCCCATAAGCTGTCATTTCTAACCAGAGGTGCATTGAAACCAGGCCAATCCTCCCCTGAAAAAGAAAATTCAATAATAATATAGTTAAATAATAACTGTTTTTAAAAAAAAGTAACGAATTAAATACTATGCTTGAATGATATCAGAAAACCAAAAAAAGCATTGTCTCAACTTAAAAATTCCTTTTATCAAATTATAATTGCAAAACGACAGCTACTTTAGGAGAGAACTAATATATGGAAGATATCAGTCGCTTGATAATATCAAAGTTGTAAAATTGTTTTGAATTGTCAAATTTTTTATCCAAGCCTTTGTATTTTTGGTTACAAAAAACCTACCACAGTAGTTCCATTTCAGAATGCAAGCATGATGAAACAAAACTTTTTAAGTATTTTCCATGGACGTTGTGACAACACAAAGCATATTTTTAATATATTGACTGGCTAAAGCAACCACAATTTTGAAGTTTTAGTCAAAAAATCAATTTAAAATCTGGCATGTTTTTGAACTAGCACCAGATAACTTTCATGAAGAGAGAAGAGACAAACAACTTGCAGCCCAATGGTAAAATATTCCCTGCCCATAAAGACCCCCATCTGATCACCAAAAATTCTATAATAAAAAGCAACAAAATACAAAAATTTAATTTAATTAAATGGTAATCAGGACTAAAGAGCATAGACAACAGTTTGACACAAGCTAATTTCAAACTATAAAAAAACAACTTGCAGTGTTCTAAAAATGTGTCAGATCTGATGTGCACCTATACTTACTTAATGCTCATCGAGCTATGGGGCCCAAAAGGCATCTAGTAAAGACTTCCATTTCTGTATGTCAGCCACATGAACAGAGATGTTGTTCCAGTTAGGCCAGCCTCATTATCCATGGAACTTCTTGCATTCAGCTGTCCAGCGGAGTGCTATTCTTGGCAAAACAGATGCCTCCATTCTGACAAGTCCTAGCCATACCCATCTGCGTCTCTTCATATTTACAGCTATGCTCACTGTATCTGTCTTTTCTCTTAGAGATTCATTTCTAATATAATTAGGCCAAAATATTCCTAAAATTCTTCGGAGGCATTTGTTTTGAAATTTTTCCACCTACTTGTGTCTATAAAATCTACATTGTGGCAAACCACTCTTGGCTTTTCCTACCTTTGCTGACTTTTTGCTGATGTTCCCATAAACGTCGTCTCCTATCTGCCTGTAGTTGTTGCATCATAGTCATTTGCTGAGGGTGGCTTGGGTTGTCTGTGCTGGGAGTACCAGCAGCACCATAAAGTCCATAAAGCTGGTCTGAAATTGAATTATCATAATTAAAAATAAGACTGATCAATCTTGATTTTGAATCAACTACAAAAGCTGGAATTGAAAATCGGAAACATATGCTAAGATTAAACAGACATTTGTGAATGTGGAGAGGGGAAGCAGGATGCCACACGTATTTTACAGAACTGTACAAAGTACAATGAGCAAAAGGCCAGAGAGAACCACACTAAAGTCAAAGCTCTATGGATCTCAGCATGAGCTTGGAAAGTCCACAGCGTTCCTGCATCTTGTTAATCTTCAGCCATAAAGACATCATGAGGGGAAAGAAGAAGAAGAAGAAGAAGAAGAAGAAGAAGAAGAAGAAGAAGAAGAAGAAGAAGAAGAAGAAGAAGAAGAAGAAGAAAGAAGAAGAAGAAGAAGAAGAAGAAGAAGAAGAAGAAGAAGAAGAAGAAGAAGAAGAAGAAGAAGAAGAGAAGAAGAAGAAGAAGAAGAAGAAGAAGAAGAAGAAGAAGAAGAAGAAGAAGAAGAAGAAGAAGAAGAAGAAGAAGAAGAAGAAGAAGAAGAAGAAGAAGAAGAAGAAGAAGAAGAAGAAGAAGAAGAAGAAGAAGAAGAAGAAGAAGAAGAAGAAGAAGAAGAAGAAGAAGAAGAAGAAGAAGAAGATGCTGAGAAAAATCGGAACACTCCAACAGGTTCCAGCTAAATATCTGATTTTAAAAAGAAGATGTCCATGCATTCTTTTAAAAATCTAGGAAATGTTTTTACTTATTGTCTTCACTTTTGATCTTTATAAAAAACATGGTTATATTAATTCCAATAAATGGCAAACAACTGAATGGCTTAAAATTCTAATCAATAATATTACTCAGATATTAAAGAATTTTAATAATAATAATAATAATAATAACAACAATCTGGGAAAAAAATTTTGGCGGTAACACCAATATTGGTTGGAATATCACGTCACAAAAGGGAATAACTGATTTCGGTCATTAAATTTTTTTTTTTTTCCCATTATCTCACGAGTGATGACTAAAATAATGTCCAAAAAAAAAAAAAAAATGAAAAAGAAGATAAGATATACTTGTACCAAGAGAATCTACTCTTTAAAAAAAAAAAATGAAGAAAAAGTAAGCTGAGTTTAGAACTCAGCATTGACCCATAGCAGCAATTTTTGTTTATCATAACCATTAAATGGAAAAAAAAAAAATCACATATTTTACTGATTTTTAAATTAACTCCTTAGGGCTTAAAATGTAAGATTTAAGAGCAGTGTATATGAATTTAATTGAACAGATTAATACTCAGATCATAATGTCTCACCGTTTCCTCCATACAATGAACCATCCAGAGATTGGGGTGACAACACCCCTGCAAATCCTCTTGAATTTCCAGAATCATGACTGTACGGTGACCTTTAAAAGAATTAATAGAAACAAAACCATAGATTTCCAAGTTTCTGGGTCTCAAAAAAAACAAAAAAACAATTATCACACAGTAAAAAAGGTTGCATGAGCCAGAGCATATAAATTTGCAAGTTCAAGACAGTGTCTGTCTGGATTCAAACTTTAAAACTTTGCACTTTTTGTTATTTTATAATTTCATCTTTTTTTAAAACAAACTAATATTTCTAAATCAATCCTTACATGGACTCAGAAGGTAGGACAGATGACATGGTTGGTGTGGTCCAGTTTGAGGAAGAATTACTGGGCTTGCCTGGAGTCATATCTGGTGGGGGAAAACCAGTAAAAGATTAAACCATTAGAAAGAAATCTATTCAACTATAAAGCATTGCAATAAATCTCAGATTCCCCAAACCCATGTGACCATGGATTTAAAACACACACATACAGAAAGGAGGCCCCAAAACAAAAGAAAGGGCCTGTAAATGGCTGGTGAAAAAAATTGTCTGAACTTTTTGAACACACGAAAATAGACCAACCGGACAAAAATATGGATAAACAAACACAACATAGATAAGACAAATCAATCGACTTGTCAAATCATGCATTTTTCTCAAATACATTTATAATAAAATAAGCAGGTCCTTATTTCATGTTACAAATGAAATCCCAATTATTTGTGAGAGTACACACATTGCTGGTCCCCAGTCTGAGTTAATTGTAAATGAAAGGAAGAGAACAATTCCTACTTTTTTAAAAGGATGTGTAGCGCTTGACACGAGAAGCTGTGTTAAACTTTAAGCAAATTCATTCGTTTATTTGGATTCATTCTTAAAGAAGAAGTGGTAGTATTAGTATTAGTAGTAGTAGGAAGAGGAGGTGCGGTCGTGTGTGAAAGAAGAAAAAGAGAAAATGCAATCACGGTTAAGAAGGAAAGAAAACTTCCGCTATTAAGCATTCATTCATCTTTTCAAGGCAACAAAATAAAAACTCCTTTGTTTTATGTTTTTTTTTGTTTTGTATTTTGACGTGACAGAATTTTTTCTCTTTCTGTCTTTTTTCTTTTTTTTTTTTTTTTAATGTCGACACTTGACAGAATTTACCAAGCAATGATGTACTGTCAAGAAATCTGACAATTGTGGGAATATTTGCAGGCCTGAGATTATTCATATATCTGAAAAAAGCAGCCATTGGCTATTCAGTTTAAAACTAAAGAGTAATATCTGAATATCAGCACTTACCAGATACAATTCCAGAGAGGCAACTACTTTCTGAGAATGGGCCAAAGGCACCAAAACCATTAACACTTCCGACACCAAATGTTGATGAAGGCATAGCTCCACTGTTGCTGGTCTCTGATAGGGTCTGTTGCTGCTGCTGTTGTAATTGGGACATATTTGTAGATGACAATAAAGCATTTGCCTGGGGATCAGCTAGAGCATTGAAAGCTGGTGACGATCCATTATTGCTGCTGACAATACTACTATATGTCGAATTGTTACGATTGCCGTTAGATCCTTGGAACAAGCTGGTGGAACTGGAGCCAGGCAAAGGGACAGAATTGCTGCTGGTCAGAGGACTTCTGTTATTGCCAGATACGGGAGGAGTTATTGCCGAGGTTGCACTTGAATTGGTCGGGCTACTTAGTCGTCTGTGCTTTAGAGCAAAATTCTCACTTGGGATGGAGTACTCACTCAAGTCATTTGCTCCTACTGATAAAGGAATAATATAGGGAGAAAAAGATTTAAAAAAAAAAATAATAGAATGGTACGAGAATTTCATTGGAATAGAGAAGATTTATATGGTAAATTTTTAACAACGTTTATTTTTATCGATTGATTAGTATTTTTTTAAGACTTCACTTAGCAATTCATTTTCTGGCTGTGGTTAATCCAGACTTCTCCAAATAAAAACTACATCACAATAAGTAAAAATTTTGACTCGATTGTGTTGTTACAAAGAGGAGTTTTGGTCCAAAGAAACAAATCACTTCTCTCTCTCTCTTTCCTGTCCGAGAACTTCTTACAGGCACTAAATTCATGTCATTCACTGTGTTTCTTTCAAAATATCCTAAGCCACCTCCCCATCCCTTTCTTCCAATTTAGTGTTTAATATAACAATAACAGGAGGAAATATCCATGATATTATTGAATTGCTAAAGTAGAGATCTTATTTCGCATTTGAACCAACAAACAGCAAAAAAAAATTATATAAATCCAAGTTTTAAATCAATGTTTCTGATTTAAATACCAACTGAAAGGGTGATAAAAGGGGGATTGAAAAATGGACAAAAAAAGAAAACTTTGTGGGTTGATTTAAAAAAAATATCAATACAGCATACCTATATTAAAATGTTAATAGATTAAAATACGTTTACACATAAAACATAAACAAATCGTGAAGTATTGAAATCAAATTTGTCTCAAAATCCTATCTTTTCATTTACCAAAACTTTTTTTAAAAAGATCCCCCCCCCCCCCCCCCCCCCCAAAAAAAAAAACAACAATAATTTAATATTTTAATCTATTAACATTTTAATATAGGTAAAATAAAGAAAAAAAAAAGAGGCAAATATAAGTCGCAAAATGGCATAATTTCTTTTATATTGCAATAAATTAAATTTTACACAACAAAGTCATGTGACAAAAGAGTTTTGTTTGAAGTCTATTTAATAGTTAAGGCCCTTAGACTTAGATGAATTGACTCATCTCATTCAAAACGAATGCAACAGTAACTGTAAATGGTACAAAATTAACTAAAATACTAGTAGGATTAGGGGTGCCTTGAGGTAATCAGTGGCCCTCATAATTTAAATGGACTTTGATAAATATAAAACCTCGTGGAACAAAACAAGGATAACACGCTGATGATCCTATCCTGTATAGACAAATAGACATTGAAAAATGACGAAATCTTGCAAACTGTGAAAACATTTTTTTAACCAACTTTCCATCTGGAGAAATCTTGCATTTTGAATATCAAAAACAATACTAAACTAATGAAATTTACTTATATCATTCATGGCTAAAATTCTAAAAGTAAATGAAGCAAAGATCCAAAATATCTAGGAATTCTCACTGGGTGCAAATTACAATAGATAGAGTAAAATGTGTTTCAGGCAAATTCTGTACAAAAATTTCTCGAATGAAATACATGTTACTGGCCCTAAACCTATAACACAAAAACAACTGCCCTAAACCTATCTATAAAAGGCGCAATGGTAAAACAGAATAAAACTAATTTCAGACTACAGTTGATAAATTTGGAATGAATAGAGTGCAATTGAGAAACACAATTTAAACCAATGACAGAATACAATTACTAGGTTTGGGACCGATATCATAAAAACAACGTTGAAGAAGTTATGTTACAAATAACTGCTCATTTCTTGAAATAAAAAAGATTTCCATATTGAAAAGTTAGTAGGAATTACATGCGATGAACTTTGAGCTAGGGCAAAAGTTATCATTTTTACAAAACATTAATCGACAAACGAATAAATCAAAATCATTTGGAGTTAGATAATATGCAAATCAGCCAGTGAGGACAACAAACTTTTCATGATGATGCTGATGATGAAGCCAGTCTTAACAGATTCTTTTCAATTCGTTAAAACATCATTACACAACGCCTTTGATCAGTAAGATTTAAAACTACACACAGAATAAATATCAAGAAAGCACCACAGCCTTTTTAAAAATAATTATTAAATGCACATTGATAATTATGCTCAGTATAGCCGAGACAGTTGGCTTATATCAAAAATAAATTCATGATGACAGCAATATGTCTGTTTATACACATTACTAAGTTATAGAGTATATCTTAAATTATATGTTAAAAATTGTCATTAAAGTTGAATATAATATTTACAAACTTTGACGTTAAAGACACTACCTGCATATTACATGATGAACTTTAGGTGATAAAATGTTTACTGGGTAAAGTGCCAAACAATGATTGCAAACATTTCACCATAAATTTAGAAAAATATAAAGAAACTTCAAGGTATCAAAATTTTCATGCAAATTTAATTTGTTCATAGAATTATCTTCATTTCTTATTTTAAAAAAGGAAAAGATACTCAACTCTTATCGACTGAGGTGTAGTAACATTATTAACCCATAGAGGCCCGCTTCCCCTGGAGTCGCCCGCGACTGTTGAGGCCCGCATCGCCCGTCATCGCCCGCGGCCCCCGAGAAAAAACGGATCATGTTTACTTTGTTATTGCAACGAATCACTTAGTTTTATTCTAAACCGGAAACATCGTAAACGTAATGCGATCGTTCTATTTCCGTTTCCTTTTTACCGCACGTTTATATCGTTGATAGCAAGTGAGTAATCGAATTCAGAAAAATGGCATTCCCGTACCTCACGAGTTTGTTGCGCGGCGCTAGAAATGATGTTTTGGAGAGTGGTGTAGACGATGAAGAGGATTTTGGAAATGAAAGCGATATCGAACTAGAAAGAGAAGATGTAAACGATGGTGGGGGTGGACAAGACGAGGCGTTAGCACCCGATCAAGGTGATTCGGACACTGAATCGGAGTCCGAGATTGACGAAAATGACGGGAATGGGGGTGCGGGGAACGAGTTTTTTTTTAAAATATTTTTTTCCCAATATTTTGAAATCAAAACATGTCATATTATATATCATTCGAAAGCAAATTTATCTGGCTATAAAAAGGAATTAAAATTATAATTTTATGTCATTTGGTTCTCGTTTAATAATTTTTTAACTTTGTGTTGGTATTTTTTTGTTAAGAGTTATGCCCCTTACACTGGGCCTCAGGGGAATTTTTTTTAGTAAACACCGGGCCTCTATGGGTTAAAATGGAGAACAAGTGTAACATAAAGGAAAAGAATGTTTTCAAAAATCCATATCAAATAAGAAAGAAAAGGTGAAATACAGAAAAATCCATTTAATAATATTTTGTTAAGGACGGGGAAAATTAACAAATAAAGAAACAAAATGAAAGCTTATGACAAGAGAACAACAACAAAAAATCTTAAAAAAGAATTTAACACACTTATACACTCCCGAATACTAATACCATCCAAGAAAGCAAAATAATCAGAGCACGATCAATCATGTAAAAAACATAAGACACACAGACAGATAAAACAGTGGGAGGAGAAAAAAGAGAGAGAAAGAAAGAAAGAGAGAGAGATGGGGGAGGGAGGGGTGAGAGAGAGAGAGAGAGAGAGAGAGAGAGAGAGAGAGAGAGAGAGAGAGAGAGAGAGAGAGAGAAGGAGAGAGAGAGAAAAGAGAGAGAGAGAGAGAGAGAGAGAGAGAGAGAGAGAGAGAGAGAGAGAGTCGTAGCACACAAAGACACAATACTAGTAAAGCAGTCTTGATTAACAAACCAAAACAAGCACAAAGGGTTTGCTAGCACCTCTCACACAGTAAAGTTTATTTGGGTAAAAATAGTAAACATTTGGATACAAGGGTCCGAGGGTCCAAGTAGGGATGGGTTCAGAATGGGGATGTTGGATATAAAAACATGGTTAGTAGGAATAAAGACTCGGAACATACGGAACATTTTTTGACACCTTAAAAACCCATTACTCCCATAACATTGGTAGTAGATCCCCAGTTTTTGAATTATTTTTCCAGTTCAGAGAAACTGATGAAAACTAAAATTGTTCGCAACTCTTCAAGATAATTTAATATTGATGCCTTTTTGTGTCAAATGTCACAATAATGACCTTTTGGCACAGCTACATATATCTCAAACAAATAATGATATATTCAGCTCAGAATTAATCTTTCACATATCAAGAAATCGATGCAATTACATGTGTCATCCTATCGGGTTAGATGTTGTACTATGTTATATATATAATGAAAAATTAACATTGGAGAGCTTATGATGGATACATTCTATTTTAATGCAGCACATTTTGCTATGAATGAAAACAAAGAGAAGTTTCCCAACTGCCTTTTCTTTCAACAGTAGTAGTGCTCAACCATACAACTAACAATTACTCAATAAGGCCATTATTATTACCATTTTTATTTATGGACTAAAAATTCCTTTTAACACCTTTCCATCCTTAAATCATTCCGAGAAAAATGTTTAAAATAATTATTAGTTGAAATTCCTTAAACGATATCAGTGGAAAATAACATCAAATTCGATTTTTTCTATTAGCATAAACTTTTCATCTTAGTTTCATCAATTGACCAAAGCTGCATCCCATAACAACATTTTTAAAAAGGAAAAAAAAATCAACTTAAAATATATAAACCATACCCAAAATAAATTTTAAAACGCCATTCTGAAAGAAAACAATTTGGATCTGCCCGAAAAAGGATGGGTGATTAAAAATATAAAAAAATTAAATGAAAACAGTCCAGAGATGCACTGAAGTATAATAATAATAATAATAATTTAAAATGAGGAGAGAAGCTTTAAATTTTTTTTTTTTTTTTGAATTCATAAAAAAGGAGGGAGTTTAATTTTTATAAATAAAGAAGCTAACCCAGTGCCAGATCCGGTTGATCCCAGTCAGGGGGAGGTGACTCCCGTTCATCTGCTGGGTCCTCTGACTCGACGGACGAGGAGGAGAAGAGTGATGGCTGGTTACTGCTAGTGGTAGTAGTGGAAGGAATGGTAGTAGCAACACCTAGCACAATGACAAACAACAGACAACACCAAAAATCAAAACACTTAAAGAAACAAACATTTTTAAAAAGTGCTGCTTTACGAAAGAAGACTATATGTGCCATCAAAAATATTGGGACACACTGATGAATTTTTTATAAAATTGTAACAAAAAAAAAAAAGAATGAATAAATAGTTCAAGATAAACCTGTCTCACCAACTGAATAAAAAGATAGCCAAACACTGGCCTATTGGGCTGTGCTTGGCCATCTCTTTAGAAAAAAATAATTTCTGAGAACTATTTATTACATATCATCTTGATTGCTCCTTAAAATCTTCACTTTACTATTCAACCGTTATTGCACATACAGTTTTCTTCCGAAAGACAAAATAATCAAATCTTGCTTTTAAAAAAACAAATGATGAAATTAAATATATGAACTTAATCAACACAAAAGAAAAACAAAACCAAATAAGAACATAATCTATCTAAATCTAAATACTAATTCCTAGTTCTATTTGTGTTCCAGCAAGGCATCACTACTGTGTTCTATCATGCACATGATTCTGTCATCACATTACATTTCCATGACAACAATGATCGATAAATCAGACATCCACACACAATCACATGTTTCATAATCTTTTTGTTCAATCTTCACTTGAAGAACAAAAGCATTATTCCAATATCTAAAATATAATTATTTTTAGTCAAACTCATAATGAACTTCCATAATTTCCACTTTATCAGTTCTTGAGAACTCGCATCTTTTTCACTTTATCACCTTAAAATAAAATTAACAATTCTTATTTGGGGATGGATTTTGAATTTTTTTTTAAATCAGAAAGTTGAAAATTTTTTTTAATGTCTACATGTTTCCCATGCCTAGAAACGGTAAATGAGAAAGAAAAAAAATATTAAAGCTTATAATATAAAGCTCACGAGTACTTTAAAAAAATCAAATTTTGAAGATTTAAAATAAATTTCAATCACCATACTTAATGGTAAACAGTTTAACAAAGAACCTACAAAAGAAGCGGATTTTCCAGATATTATACCATGATCTCTTTACTGATAGAAGTGAATGAAGTCACCACTTATTTAATCAGAAATGACAAGTTTATCAAGTGCTTGCTATAGTGATCATCACATTGAAAAAGAGATTGAGTCTCAATCAAAAACTTTTCATTAATCTTCCTTGGTCTTTTAGTGTCAATGAGAACATAACCAATTTTGTTTTTCATTTTAATTACTAATGAGGTCTCAATACTAAAAACAACATTTCCATTTATTATGTTTCATTTGTTTCGGCCGAATTTGATAATTGATATCATATATTCATTCTCTACACTACTTTTTTGTTTTGTTTAAAAAGGTTGTATAGCTGCTGTTTGTTTATGCCTCCCTCCCCCATCCCCCAAAATAAATTTTAAAAATAAAACAAACAAAAAATTTAATTAAAAAAGATTGTTTAAATTTTAATTATTATAGAGAAAATATGAATACCATGAGATTAATAAAATAGTGTTATTAAAATCTTAGAAATACAATAGGACGGATGTAGGAATTATTGGAGGATTAAAGGAAAATAATCAGAATGTGAGAAATTTTGTAGTTTTACCTAACTGAGGTATACAACACGAAAAGCAAATGACAACACAGCAACAAAGACGAACATATATTCATTCACATGCATTGAGGTTTGTTAGAATGAATGAGGATTTACATGGTTGCAAGACTAGATTTTGTTTTGATTGGATACAGACATCATAAGTATAAATCAATTTTTGAAAGTTATGGAACAGAATTTTAAAATATTCAAATGAAGCAATGATAAATAATCTGAATATCAAGAACGAGTAAAATAATAACCAAATACTTACCATTAAATAAATAAAGAAATCATGCTAAGTGGTGGTAGAGATAATAAAAATAAGTAAACATGTGACAACTGAGGAATAAAAGAAAGTTTACCTCTCTTTAAGTTCAAAGAGAGGTGAAAACAGACTTTATGTGGCAACACCATACCTTTGGCAATCTTCTTTACTTTCTTCGGCTTCTTAGCATTCTTGTCTGCTTTGTCCTTCTCTTTTGGGAGGGCGTATGGTAACTCATATGTACTGTTGCAAGAAAAGAAAGAGAGAATGTTGGCTGAATACATTGTCAAACTTGAAAAACTCCATAACCTGGGTGTATGAAGCAGTTTGCATGAGCCTGATGTTTCTGTTGACTTGGATTTCAACTTCAGTTGCTTTTTCAAGGTGAATAACTAATAACTGACCAGCTCTCTACCACAATCAGATGCTTTTTGTCAGCTGTTGAGATACAAAATGAGGGAGAAGTTTCCTAGAAAACAGAAACAAACAGGAATTGGCAACTCTATTCACTGACAATTTTTAAGGATAAAAGTTGAAACAGAATAAAATTCTATAATTTCACTTACTCAGGTTTCATAATGTCCCCACCATAAGTGTCTTTATCCACGCGAATCTTTCGATGTGCCCTGGATTTGGAGGAAACTTCAAAGTTTGAGTCATCATCATCTAAAATCTCATCTCCTTGGGTAGCTACAATAAGCGCACCTCCCTGTTTTTTCCATTTGCTTCCCATACCATAGGAGGTTACGGCACTGATGTCGGTGGTTATGATTGTAATGTCAGAACTGTCTTGAATCTGAATTGAAAGAACATATTGATACTAATATAATTGCAATTGATATACGCTATATGCTTTTATTGGTTTCCCCATTTTTACAAAAGCAATAAATTTATTTATCTGGATCTAGGTTCATTCACATCATATGGACTAATTTTGAATAACCATTCCATGTATAAAAACAGCCTTGTATCACTTTTGCATATTATAATCATATTACAATATATTTGTCCTTAATAAAAGATTGATGGAAACATTTGACAATGGAACTGGATAAATAAAGGAAAGAATTGGCTGCAACAAACCTTATCATCCATATCTCCACCCGATGACTCTGTGGTAGTGGATGAAACATCGTCCACTTCATCCACAAAAATGTCCTGGTGGCTGATATGTGTAGAATCTGTCTTGGATTTGGATTTATTCTTCTTGCCAGAGCGTTGTTTGGCTGTATCAAGTAAATGAAAAAAAAATACATGACATTAAAGTTAAAATAGTAATATCCAGCTTAGACTGTACAAATTGACATGGTATATTATGAAAAAAAGAAAAACGGTCAATGTTACAATTTAATTTAATTAAGATAATGCATTTCTCCAGTCTATCATATTGTGATTGTGTGTGTGTGTGTGTGTGTGAGATAGAGAAAAGAGAGAGAGAGAGAGAGAGAGAGAGAGAGAGAGAGAGAGAGAGAGAGAGAGAGAGAGAGAGAGAGAGAGAGAGAGAGAGAGAGAGAGAGAGAGAGAGAGACAGACAGACAGAAGGATAATATCAAACAATCTTTTGATATTTCTAAAATCAACCACATTATGCAATAATTATGGTCCCTCGAAAGCAGATGCCATGAAATGGAAGTTGACTGGGAATCAAAATATTAAAATCCAAACTGTTTCCAATCATGTTATTGGCAATGATAATCTATATTTCATCTTTGTTGTCTTCTTTATTTCTTACCTATTTTTGATCCATGACTATTCAGTTGTTGAATGTCAAAATCATCAAAGTCGTCCACCTGGTTATAATTGCTAGTGCTGACAGGGTTACACTTGGAGACTGCAATTGTCTCTTCTATCCCCCTCATGGAATTTTTCCTGTCACCAGCGCTGCTCAATGGTGAAGAATCTTTCTTGTTTTTACGAGATGAGGAAGTTGACGAAATTGATGACGAAGATGAGGCAGTTTCTACTGGAGGACTCCCGTCAACCTGATTATGATCCATGGCCACTACCTGTTTCGTTTTATTATTTAACTTTCCTTTCTTTACCTTGCAAAGTGGTAAAGAGGAAACTGGAATGGATTTCTCAGAAATGGCATTCATAGAACTAGAATCTTGTTGGGTTGTTGAGTTTGAGGATGGAGAAATCTCAGAGTTTTGTTTCTGCTGCTGTAAATCGGATGAGACCATCTTAGTCGAATTCATAGAATTCACGGGGTTAGAAGAATCTCTTGTATTCAGTTGCGTCTGAGGTTGTTGAGTAGGCTGGAAGTATTTTTTAGTGTTTCGAGATTTAAAATATTTGAAACCAAAAGAAGATTTGATAAAGTGTTGAAGGCTCTGTAAAAAGGATCGTTTTCTGCAACCATTGTTGACTCCAGAACTAGAGTGATGGTGGTGATTTGTTTGGGTA
This sequence comes from Berghia stephanieae, assembly GCF_034508935.2. NCBI lineage: Eukaryota > Metazoa > Mollusca > Gastropoda > Nudibranchia > Aeolidiidae > Berghia > Berghia stephanieae. The sequence continues at coordinate 70,662,819 of NC_088363.1, forward strand.
TCACTGTTTAACTGGTGAATGTTCTGGCCATTCATTTTAGCTTTTGAGTGGTCGTGAAGGCCATTTGTATAAACCGAGTTATGAATGCCATTGACCCTGTTTCCTACAAGGACTTTACCTACATCGCTTGAAATTGGAGAGCTTGATCCTGACTGAGAGGGAGAAGAACAATTATGGGTAACATTTCCCACACCATTTACACTCCTCAAATCAAATACCTTGCCCCTCTCAAATGTCTGAGTGCCATTGTTGGTAACTTTCAAGCGTTTCCTCAAATAATCTGCTGTGACACGATCTGATTCAAAGTAAGCCAAGACCATGATGCAACAAACAATGAAACCAACCAGGCAGACTACAAAGTAGTAGAGAAGAGGTTCCCAACTAGGACGAGGTAAGGCTGCAGAACAATGGGACAAGAGATCGTAGGGCACCATGGCTTGTAATGAGTAATTAGCATGGGTGGCTGGTGGACCCAAACTAGTATGCACAGTGAGGACTCGCTGGATTTGAGACATGGTAAAATCTGGAGTGAAGCTGAAATAAATACAATAAAAGGAGAGGGGGTTATTAAATTATCTTTTATACCCAAATATAGAGTGGGGAGACAAAAAAAGGAATATAGTATCCTTTGATACCTGAAATTTTCTAACTACAATCACGAAAATTGTCAATTTACTGTTCGCTAAAGTATGCATTGGAATTACCAAAGTTCAGTGTATGACATCAGTTTTTTTCAGGCTCCTGTGTTGTTCACATACAAGTGAATCAGTTGCTGGGACTCAAGAAAATACTTTGCAATGGAAGAGCATCCTTTCAAGTGGAAGCAAAAAATGTTTACAAACTGTTTCAGGTTGCAAGATCAATAATTCATATCCTAGGAGACAAAAGTCAGCACCTCTTAGTGACAGGACCTTAAGACAGTATTCCATCATTTTAAAAAAAACAAAAAGAAAAACAATTCAACATCTTGAAATCGTGTTGATAAATTTTCCTGAATAGAAATACAAGATGTATTTTGTTTAAATATTAAAAACTGATGAGAAATGATACAAAATTTTAAAATATACTTACGCAATATTTACTTTCCGACTGGTATTGGGTAACATTTCAAACCCAGAACACTCCAAAACTTTGAAACCATAGCCTTCACATGGCCAATCACTAATGCTGAAACCATGGACAAAAAATGGCAGGTCCCCTGTGTTTCTCAGGGTAAAAGACCGTCTTACTGTAAAGTTTGGTAAAATATTGCGGTTACTCTTGCGCTCTGTGACTGTGAATGGAGAAAAAAATTATTTTCAAATACCAACTTATAAATAAATTACTATATAAAATAAAATAAATCTTGAAAAGCATAAATTAAGTTATGTCATTTTTAGATCTTTTTTTTGCTATTTGATTATGGAGTTGAAAATATATAAAAGATAGTAAAGTTTTAAAAAGCATAGATTAAAATATGTCATTTTTAGCTCCCCTTTGCTATTTGATTATGGAGTTTTATAGTAGTATTATAGTAGTTTCATAGTTTTATAGTATGAAAGAACATTAAAAGAAAAGTGAAATTTCTCTTTCAACTGAATTATCTCAATCCAAGTACTGAAAATAAATTGCAAGAAAAACTTACCATCACAATTTTTGAGATGTTTTTCTGTCATCTCAAAGGTCAGCGGCATACTGGATCCAGGTTTTCTGCTACTAAATCGCATCTCCCCATAGCTGCCTTCTCCTAGGACTACCACTGCATCCACTATGGTCAGGTTGTTTCTGACAAATGAAAAAAAAATTAAAAAAGAAAACCAAAATAATAATATTAAATAATAATAAAATAGGATCTTATTGAGATTTGTTTAGTTCTGATTAAATGTTTTGAACAGCAATGATAAAAATGAATTTATGATTTAATCAATTACATTCAATGTTCCTTTGTCATTCGAAAACATACCATGACGTTGATTAGTGAATGATTTATCTATTGTGATAAGTGCAATGCATAATTAAATGGAATGTTGCCCTTCATTAACGTACAAAACTATACCTGACAATAATTAGAGAGGATCTAGACTGCTCATCTCTGGGTTTAAATCCTACTTTGACCCTGATTTTCTGACCAGGGGATAAGAGGGTGGCAAGGCTCTGCTTGTGAGGAATCACACCCAGAGTATTCTCTACTGTCTTGCGTAGCTGAAAAATACTGGAGGTACCATTGTTGCCAGTCTTCTGAAATAAAAGTCGGCAAGATTAAAATAAAAGCCACATGGCAATGATAATTTCCTTTTCAACCCTTTGTAACATTCAACATGGACACTACAGAAAATAAAGTAAAAAAAATAAAATTATCTAAATTGCAAAAATGACAAATTTATATAATTTGACATTATTGCAAAATGAACTTTAATCTTTTTACCATTACTACAATAATTTTGATGAGACGTTACAATACAATTTTAGACCACTGAATAATTTCCAACCTCAGGAAGACTACTCACCTCAGTCAAAAATATCACCCCCCCCCCCCCCCCCCCCCCCCCCCCCAAAAGTATTTGTAACTACCCAAAAAAATAATTGCATGAGTCGAAGAGGAAAAATAGGAAATTTAAATAAATCTTATTTGAACAACTTAAAGTTTGTGAATAATTACTTTAAAATATAAAATCATTCTCAATATAGAAATTATTTTGTTAAGTCCCAAGTCAACGATGAAGACGTACCAGGAATGTTTGAAAATCTGAATGCATAATGTGAAGTAAGTGTGATTTTGCGCAATTACAGATTTACTTAGACAAGCCATACAAAAATATTCATTTATTTTCATCGATATACATATTAACTCTTATTACATGACTGCAAAATATCTATATTAGATCAAAACTTACATGGGTAACAAATTGTCAAAGTTAGAGACCTTTTTATTTCATCAACTGATATATTATGATTCTATATAGCACTAATTACATGTGGAGCAAAATATAAAAAATACTCTTCTACTTCTATTTTTTTTTTCTTTTCTGGGAATAAATATTTTCCTCCACATTCTTAAAAATTGACCAGCAGACTTACGCTTAATGACTCCAAGTCGTACAAGACAAATGAGGTATTGTCTTCTGTATCAATGTAATCTGGTAGTTCATGATAAAGTCTGTGGAGAGAACATTCGTATAATGTAAGGACCATGCAATATCAACTGTCAGTCATTTCAAACAGAAAAGAACAAAAAATAGAAAACGGATATGACAGCATAAATAACCTCTTGGCTTTATGGGGAGTGATCAAGTTGTTATTTTTATAAATCAAACAGTGTGCATTTGAAACAATTTCTTGTCATTTGCATTTTCTTTCACAATAGAAATTTTAATCATAAATGCAATAGTTGTTTCATAGATAAAATGTTTAAAAAAGAAAAAAAAAAAAAAGAAAGAAAATGAAAAAAAGAGTGGACTAAGTTCAAGATGTTGATACTTATTTTGTCAAATTCAAAATACAAATTGCAGAGCTATTATGTTCATAATGATAGCTAATCAAATCTTTTTTTTTTCAGTAAAATTTCTAAAACCATTTAACCATAACCTCAATAAATAATTGAATCATGCCTCACCTATCACGAACTAGATCTATGACAGAATGAGTATTTGGATACAATGACAAAGGCAGGATTTGTACCAGTACCAACTCATTGCCACTATTTTCTACAATAAAATCAGAGACCTGAAAGGGAAAAGAAAAAAAAAAAAAAAGAATATAATAGATAATAGTTTGAAACTTTTAATTAAATTCCTTGAACAATGTTAAATCCCATAAACACTAATAAAAAGGTATAAGCAGACAAACAAGGCAAGGGGAGAGAGGTGGCTAAGTAGATCAGGCTTTGCATTGTAATATGGGAGACTCGAACATCACCTCATATGCCCCCCCCCCCTTTTCAGCACAGTTAATAACGTCTTATAGACACCTAGATAACCACTTTCGGACAGTCATCATGATGTAAAGGTGACAGTGATTGGTTAACATAGAAAACTACACGTTTTACTATCGATGGTATGTGCCAAAGTAAATTACCCACTGTTCTACTGCTTGATGAATAAAACCAACACAGAAATCTATGTGTAAACTTAAACGTGTGAAAACTCGTTACCCATCTGGTGGTATGAAGACAATAACAATGATCAGAGACAAGTCGAGTTCATTCACTTTATTGTTTATAAACAACCAACTATGTTTGTCCGAGATGTGTGAAGGTGTGTCATAAATTCCATGTTTTGATTGGTCAAAAATCTACCTATACTTTAAATAAAAAAATGTTACAAATTGCTTTAAACAAGTTGGATGGAGGGGTAAATAGACAACAACAGAAAGGACTCGTGTCATCTTCATAAAGCTTGTAATGAGTTCAACAACAATGGGATGATCAATAGATAATGATAGTAGCAAATAGGTTTCTGTTTAGTTTTCATCTCATTATTTTATTTCAAAGAGTTTACTGCATGTAAAGTTTCTTGACCCAAATAAGTTCAGGGAAGCAATGGCCAATAACATGTCTCTCAGATTGGATACATTTGCATTTAAGCAACTTTTCCTCGACAAATATCAATTTATCCTCTTTACTATTTTGTATCTTTGTCTTTAATAAGTATTTCAAATTGGGAATGCAATCTTATATAGACTGTAAATCTGAAATGTTATATTTTCTTTTTCTTTTTTTTTTTTTTTTACACACTTACATTAGTGTAAACACTTGCAATATAAAACATGATTTTTTAAGAAAGGAAAAAAAATTCTCAAAATTACCTTAGAACTAGTGAGAGAATTTTTTTTATAAGCATACTTTGATCCTTAAGAATGGTAAAGAAGTAAGTAGTAAGAAAAATAATTACTGATATGTTTCCAATCTGTGTGAGAGGATATTTGATTCTGGACTTTCTGACCAACGATGGCCACTGAAGATAAGCCTGGGCTGAAAACAAAAAACCTCTGACTTGATTGGTGTCCAGCTCTATGGTCACATTGGCTCTGTGGAATCAAAGACCAAAAAAAATTTAAAATGCATAATGTTTTTCATGACAGTTTTGACATTTTAATATTGAGAAAAAAAAAAAAAAAAAAAAAAATTTAAAATTTGGCGACTGAGACTTTTAAATAAAATTCTTAAAATCTATTTATTAATTTATTTCTTTAACATCTATTTAACCTTTATTATGCTTTTGAACAGATGTGTCATAGTTCAGTTTGATATAAACACAGGAGTGAGAAAAACTAATACATATCCAATATTTAGTTAAAAAGAAAAGAAAAAATTCCAAAAAACAAACCCATAACACATTTTCTACTTACATATTTTGTTGTAAATGGTTGAGTTTCTCCCATTTCTGTCGCAATTTGGTGTAAAGGTATTGATCGGTGTCTGCCACATCCTTGTCCAAAGTCATGCCTAGTAGCCACTGGTGGCCAGCTACAGAAGTTTTTAATGAAATGACATAAATTAAGCAATGACAACACATACTGTTAAATCATCATACAACAGACCTGTAAATCATGTTGTCTGAGAATTGCTTTTTAAAAAAAATCAGATAGATCAACAGATGTTGATAATAGTATGATGTATCATTCCTAAATAACTGAATAAAAAAAGTTGAGTGTGAAGCTGGCAACACAGAGACATAAACATCTATTTCAGTTCAGGATTAATTATTCAGTTTTACTTGGCCGAAATTTCTCTGGCAATGTTCCGATAAACAATAATAAAATACAAAGAAATAATGAGGTCTAAAATTGTGTCAGAATCTGTTACAAAGAAATATAGTATATTGAGTCAAATCGTGTGTCAAAGAAATATAGTATATTGAGTCAAATCGTGTGTTAATACATTTGATGATACAAAATGTCAGGAATGTGTGTTAAACACAGATGTTGGAGAACTGCGATGAAAGCAGAAGAGCCAACATGAAAGCAGTGAATAAAAGAGAGAGGCACCACAGATGATAACCCGTGAAGAGTGTAAGCCCTGTGACAGCAACATTTGAGCAATAGGCAAAGGAAACTGAAAGTACGAGAAACGGACTTGGTAGCCAACCAGTTTTTATGTTTTTTTTTCTGGGATTTTCTTTTTCTCCACAAGTTCTTAAAATTTATTTTGTCTATGGTGTTCTCTATGGTAGAAAATCAAGGGTTTATCTAATTTCAGACAATTGTCTCAAGAATTACAGGCATACGAGCAGGACGAAAAACGAACAATCATCTTGCCACTTAGATTCTGTCTCAATGACAGTTTTTACAAGCAAATACATGCATAATATAAATATATTTCATTACATAAATAACTGACCCCTGTGGTGCTCTTATGATCCAAGAATCCGACATTTAACTCTCTTGAGTTCACCCTCATTGAAAATCGAACAAATTTATTCGATTTTCCATGCACATGAACTCAAGAGAGTTAACTGACCAGTCCCACTAAAAATGAACATACAATCGCTTTCACCCCCCCCCCCCCTTCTTTCTCATTCGCTCTCACCCTCTCGCTTGCTCCCACTAATTCCCTTGCTCGCTGGCTCTCACTCACTCTCTCTATCTATCTCTGTCTCATTCAATCAATATAAAACAAGATAATCAGTTCCAAACAACAAAGTAGGATTTTGTTTTAAATCTTAGTGAACTTACCAGGAGACAACAATGGAACACCTACATAGCAGTCATCACCACAAAATCTTTTTGTATCAAAATAAATTTTGCCGACCTGAAAGAAAAAAAAATAATGGAAATTAGAAAATTTGAGTCTCTTTGGTAAAGGAAATTATATTTGATCAAGTTTAAAATGTCTCTTTGTTCAATTGTTATTAAAATTGCATTTTTAAATTGTTTTTGTTTTGTTTTTGTTTTTAAAGGGCTTTATGGTGCTTGCAACACATTAAGGTCGTATCAGCGCCAGTAAAAAGGAAGAAGATGGGAAGTTCTAGTAAAAACTTCTAGAATTACATTTAAAGGGGAATTGGTTCAAATAGGAAACAGATGTAGATTCCAAGAGCACACCATCAAAGTACTTAGTTTGAGATCACCTAAAAGTCTCATCCAGACACAAGCACAGGTCCCCACTAAGAGGAATACATTGAAATGTTTACACATCATATATTATAAGATAAACAAAACAATACAGTGTATAACTTTAACTATACATTTGACTGTTTCCCTCTCAGACAATGTATCCGGCCAGGGCAAGGACAAAACCAAGTAATCTCATCCCAAGACATATACAGAAAGCATGTTGGAAAACAGATATAGGGGGATAGAAGACACAGTAAGTGTCTCCCTGCCCACTGTGGGAGATCAGGAACCCCACCCAGAAAATTGCATTTGTTAAGTGTTCTGTGGTGATTGCTACATAGTTATGACATGATAATTTTATGTCATATGAAAATAATACCTTCCAAGACCATACGATTAGTTTTAAGATACAGATAAATTATTGTTTAAGTCAGTTATAAAAGTATTCTTGATTTACTTTTTCATTTACATATCAACCTCCAACACTCATCTTTTGTGCTAGAGAATATTTTCTTAAACCAAAATTTTCAACCATAAACTAAACATTTAAAAGTCCAAAATACATAACTATACTTACAATGTTCTGCTCATGAGGTTGCAAAACGATTGTATTTCCAGTCTGTGGCACAAAGTAGAATCGGACATCAGCTGGCTGAAAGCTGACTGATGTCACCTCCATGTAGTCATCAAATGTACTCCGAATTTGTAGAACTTTGTATGGCACTCGGCCCTAGACAAAACAAGAAAAAAAGAGTTGGTAATTAACAAAATTCTAAGTTTAATAGATATTATTTAATAGACCTTTTCACCTCTTTTACACATGATACCCAAATGTACATAATCCTGTCATTCCTTACTGACGTGTGTGCAAAATCCTCTCAAATAGAGTAATCTTATCATTAAGAATTCAGAAAATCATAATTTAAATAAAAAAGATTACAAAATGTATTTTAAAAAATCTATTCCATTAATAAACAACACACAGCATTTGCAAATTGCATTTTCTTAACAGTATTATATTGCTGCAGCTACTTCACCTTTAAACTGAAAGAATTAAATCCAAAGCTTAGTAAGTAAAATGCCAAATGACTTACAAATTCTCAAATTACTAAAATAATGACTTTGTCCCAATTTTCATTGTGTTTAATTTTGTGAGAGTCAAGAGACCAGAATTGAAACAAACATTATATCCCTTGACTTGGGTATGAATAAGTATATTACAATATACAGTTCACTCCACTTAATCGCACACTTCACTTATACGCTATACATTTCAGAAAAGCTGAATTTTTTCTATATAATCGCTCTGCTTAATCGCACACCATCTCCACTTAATCGTGATTGCAGTGACAACCAACAGCCATATGAAATAAACGATGCTATATATATCAGCGGTGACCTGACATCTCAGGAGCTATTGAGCTCCGTTCCGCCACACAAAAGACAACGCCTGGATAATGAAGATGAGGATGAGTCATCAGAATGTGACAAACCACCCCTGACAAACACTGAAAAACTTGACATGGTGGACAAACAACATCACTAAATCTAAGAACACTATACAGATGATCTACATTGGCAGGATTGGAGACAAGGATTTATAAACAGTTTGCACAGAATAAAAAGCAATCAACGCTTCACAATTACTGTTCTTATAACAACAATGTCACATTTTGTTGTTGGTAAAACATGAAAAAGAAAACAATTAAAAAAAATAAAAAATAACCATTTGGTTACAACAAAACAAACACCAATAAATAAATAAATATATAAAATTTAAGAAACAAACATTCTAATGAGGCTATGTCTTGAATATGATGATCCCAAGGCAGTAGAAAACACAGAATGGAAGGTCCTACATGAATTGCATATGAAAGCTGAAGCTTAGATGCTATTATTAACTTCTCCGCTTAATTGACACACTAAGCCAAACTCTCCAGGGTGTGTGATTAAGTGTACAATGATGTACATAACATAAATACAAAAACAAAAATCCTATTAATTATGTATATTAAAAAAATAATCTGTTAAAAGAATAAACACAGCATAATAAAAACGTTGGATATGCCTAATGTTGGTATTAGTAATTATACAATTTAATAGAAACTTACTGGATACACTTTTTCAAATACAATTTTGTCTGGAATGGCGTGAAGGCTGCCCTCGGCAGCGCGGAAAACAATAGGAATAAAAAGGTCTTGAAACTGCGTGAACATCCAAATGTCTGCTGCATGCGCCCCTTCTGTCTCCGGCGCTATTATACTAACATTGAACACTGCATAGTGATAAGGCTTGATGCACAACTGAAAGTAAAGAAATAAGGTAGAAAAAAACTCACACTATATGTAATGCAGAAGTGTCTAGTTGAAACTATCAAATAAGTAATGATGGTTAGCGTTTTTAGAAATTTCCACTTAAATCATTCAAATAAATAAATAATTAAATGAACTACTACTATTACTACTACTACTACTGCTATTACCAATACTACAACTTATGCTAGTACTACTAATACTATTACTACTAGTAATAATATAATAATAATAATAATAATAATAATAATAATAATAATAATAATAATAATAATAATGATAATCTAAAGGCACAGAGATGACTGATAACCAATGCAAACTCATGTAAACTCTCAGCACACCAAGCCTGAAATTCTTTCTCATTATTTCTCCCATCCCATCAGCCCACAATAATAAAACTCCAACTTCAAAAAACTCGCATCACTTTCCTTATCCTGCTCTCCTAGTTAAAACAGTTAACATATGGGACTACAGGGTTTGAATTCATAACGCTTTTAAAAGCTAAGTTCTTCCATTTTATTTGGTAAATGTTTCATCAATCTAGTCTAAATATATATATCCTCAATCAAAATCAGATCTCTGCCATCGATACAGGTGTAGTTTCTTTTGGAACTAACAGTAAAATGAGAAAATGATTTAAATGTTTTCTATCATATGCATCAAAGATGATTTTTTTTAAAAAAGCACATAACTTACAGGGTCTAGGTTAATCTCTGACTTATTATGCTTGCGAGTAAGGGTGGTCCCATTTCCTTTCTCCATACCTAAAATTTCAACAGATGCCCATGTCATATTGGTTTCAAAATGGGCCATCACAATCTGTGAATATAAAAAGACAAGATAATCATTAAACCTGTATATTAATCACTACTTGTGAATATAACTTATATCAAATTGCTATCAATAGCTATCAATATTGCTTGAAAAAAACAAAACAATCCAAAAAAAACCACAAATCAAGTAAATGGAATTGAATTTTTACTCATACTTACATCAACAGGATTATCATTTCTGATGGTAAAAATCATACTGGTGCTCTCCCCTATTCCTAAGGTGCCAAAATCTAATTGTCCTTCAAATTTTTCTGGACGATGATGTA
>NC_088363.1:70678261-70720761 GCF_034508935.2 Berghia stephanieae
GTCAAAGCAAAGGTAAAAAGAGACAACTAAACTGATCACCCCTTATAATTGTAATAAATTAAAATGATCTCTCTATAACCAGATGACGTTTATAAATAATATGAAGATTGATAGAAGAATGGTTGAGAGAGATATTTGGATAAGGGAAACAGAAAGAGAGAGAGGGAGGTATAAAGAAAGAATGAGAGAGAAATAGTGAAAAATAAAGAAAGAAAGAAAGAGAGAGAGAGAGAGAGAGAGAGAGAGAGAGAGTAGTAGTAGTAGTAGTAGTAGTAGTAGTAGTAGTAGTAGTAGTAGTAGTAGTAGTAGTAGTAGTAGTAGTAGTAGTAGTAGTAGTAGTTTAACTGATGGCTTCTGTTTTTTTTCTAGGAGGAGTTATATAATTTTCTTTTAAAGGCAACTCTAACTGTACTACCACGCTTGACCTACTTACAAATAAAGTCTGGCATTTTTTCTCTAAAAATAAATTTCCAGATTTTTTCAAAGTTTTGGAGAAAACACACAAGTGTTTTACCGGCTTTCAAGGCCTTGAAAAACAACATCTAAATTCCCGCTATTCCAGGTTGTGTGGGAATCCTGCCCTTTGTCTAGACCGATACCATAAAAATGGAAGTGTCACCAAAATTCATGCAACTGAGCTCAGGTGTCAAAATATGACACAAGACATGATGGTGATTTTTTTCACAGATCCACCACTTGACCTGAGCTTTTATCAAAGGGAAATGTTTGACAGGGCAAAATCAGCTGAAAATTTCTGAGAAAATCACGAAATCCTGGAATTCCACAGAGGATTATCATCATTGTATAATAGACGTGTTAGAAAAATTGTGACTCATAAAGTAAAGCAAAATTTGCAATATCTCCAAACAAAGTAGAACAACGTTAAACTCACCCGTGCAAAACATTGGCTTGATATGGAATTATGAGGTTATGGGTGTTGCCTTTAGTTTTCACAACTATCTTGCCAGTCCACTGTTTTGACAATAAAGCTTTGTTTGCTGGAAAATTTAGAAAATACATTGAATAAAAATGTCCAATAAAGGTTGATGAGGTTATGTTATAAGACCTTTTTTGCTTTTGTAGCTAAAGATATGAAAAAAAAAAAAATTTATTTGGAAGAATTAAACAAACAATCTAGTTTTCAGCTACAATCTTGATTTTGAATATTGACAAATTATAATCCAGATACCAGGAGAGTCTAGCATCAAAATAAGAGCAGTATAGTGAATTCTTTAAGTGTTGACAAAGTTTAAACAAAGTTGATAACTAAGTGAAATGGACAAAGATAAACTAACACATTCTTTCTTCTTCTCTCCATCTCCTTCAATACACAATGTGCACATGTTCGCATGTGTGTGTGTGTGTGTGTGTGTTACTGTACACATGTTTCATTACTTGAAGTTTCTATACAAACTAGGAGCAATTAGTCAAAAGTGGACATTAATTACTCCAACCAGAGAGCTCATAAATCTAAATAAACAGAAACAAATGTAAACTATTGCAAAGCGACAAACCGCCACTGAGAATAAACTACTTATATATCTTTTCTTTTGTTACAATAAATCAGAATTTAAATTTTTATCCATTATCAAACAAGATGAGAATAAACTCAAATAGCTTTCCAATTAATGAAGCCAATTTTAAGTTTACCAACATTTCAAAGAGATAAAAAAAAAAGGACCATCATGTCGAGGCAGAAGATCGATCATTTATCTGTCTCTGACAAAATTCATGAGGCCGGCTTGAGAGTTGGAATTTTGGCTTGAACAGGCTAAATGAGGCCATGCTTAGGTGGGCCTCAAGGAATACATGTGTCGTGGATGGTGGGTTTAAGGGTAACTTCTCATCATTGAAAAAGTATCAATTAATTCTACCTTTTCTTAACCTTTGAGAAGTTATTAAGGCTAACCCCTCACCCTCAAGTCTCTAAGTATATAGGTCATTTGTCAGTACACCTAAGAAACTAATGACAATCTGATAATTAAACAAATCAATGAATGATATTTTGTCTTATTGAGATTTTGTCAGAAGTGACAGGTCTGAATGAAAGGTTCGATTTATAGAATAACCTTGGTCAAAAAAAAAAAAAAAAAAAAGGAATTAAACAAAGAGTTAAAATCTGCATGGGTTCACCTGTGAAAGAAATATGGGCCACAAAAACAGGTTGACTACTATCTGGTCGTAACTTGAAAGGACGGAAATCCACATTTACTGCATCATTAGGAGGTGAAACTGTAACATTCTGAAAGGAATGTTAAATTCAAAGCATTTATATTTTGATATCAGTAAAACAAATGTGGGCATTGATTTAAAAGCGAATATATAAATGGATAAAACAAAAAATTGTAATAGTTATTGTTACAATATAACAGCATCCTTCATCTTTTAGCTTAAATGATAGAGCACCTTGCATACTTACTACTATGTGGATAATTTTAGGCCCAGTGTTGATAAGGCTTATGCGTAAAACTTTTGGTTCATCCAATGTCCGTAAAATGCCAAAATCTAAAAGTTCAATTGGACTGTATAATCCTGGATCTGAAAAATAAAGTAAATAAAAAAATAGAAGAAAAAAAAAAAAAGATCACCAAAATTTGATTGCTCTATTTTTTAAAAATGTATTTATAATGACTATCAGCAGGAACTTAATTCTTAAAGGCTAAAAACATTTCAGACAGCACTTACCAGTTTTCAATACTTTAAAGTTAAATCAGCAATGCAGCCTGAAATCATTATTTTTATATTTGCATTCTGGATCTTTCTCGACACAGATGACCATAAATAGTAAGAGCAGTGAGTTATCTATTTTACATTAAATCTTATCATTATTATCATATCCTTTTGACAAACACTCAGAAATCTATTTCATATTAGAATGAGTGTCTAGTTTGCTGACCTGATGAAACTTGCACTTCCAAAGGTAAAACTAATAATTGTGGTGGATCTTTCCATGATTCTTTTGTGGTCCTGATGCGGATAAAAGCTGTGTGATTATTTTCTATTCGACCAACAAAATGGGCCCTCATCACTGCCTTGGTTTCAAAGGGCTGGATTTCCTGCAGGGAGTAAGAAAAGATGCAAATCATGAAAAGATTTTTCTGCACAAAATGCATAACTGATAACTTAACGTGGATCCATAAAAAACAGAACCAAAGTTACTTCAACTAAAAATGACACAAACTAAAAAAACCCAGAATTTGCCAAACAAATGTTATATATCATGTTGAAATTCTTCCAGCTTATCTTTACAGTTCAATATGCAGATGAATCCTTGATATTTTTGTAATTTTACTGCAACTCTTGTCACATCTTTGGCCTAAGGTAATATTTAGTGCCAATCCAACCGTTTTCAAGTATATACATGCCAAATTGAAAACTTAAAATTTAGTAATTTTTATGTCAATTTTTAGTAATTTGACAAGGAAATTCATAATTTCTGAAATTGTATATTATTCTGTACGAACAATTACAATATTGTTATTATCATTATAGTAGTAGTAGTTTTTATTATTATTATTATTATTATTATTATTATTATTATTATTATTATTATTATTATTATTATTATCATTATCATTATTATCATAGTAGTAGTAGTTGTTGTTGTTCTTTTTCTTCTTCTTATTATTATTATTTAAGTATTACTAAGAACTAAAAATTCTTAATTTTCCCCCCCAAAAAATCGTATTTGGCCATGAAATTTGACTAAAATTAGTAAAATTAGGAAAACTTCGTAAGATTCGGCATATATGCAAGTATTTAAAATTGTACTTAATATTTTATGATTAATGGTGGCATCTTTTTAGCAAATTTCTGTAAAACACAACTTCCCAATGTTTATATAACATGGCAACTCTAGAGCATTTTGTCTACTCTCAAAGTCATAAGAAAGGCAAATCATCCTAAGGGTTACAATTTCAATCCTTCATTTTTGCTACATAGGCCCATATGACTTACCCAAAGCTCTTTCACGGCTTCTCTTTCACCTGTTGGTAACTCTAAATGTAAATCTCCCTCACTGGCAAACATTTCCAGCACCTGATAAATGAAGTATTGATAGAGAACAATGAATGACTAATTCACGTGTTATACAATCAGACAATAATCATGACTATCCAGCATTACCAGTAAACTATCATTGTTCAAGAATTGAATGACAGTCTTGAGAATTAGTTGCAGAATGAAAAAACAAAACAAAAAAAAAAACTCTATAAATTATTTAAAGAAAGAATATTATTTGTAACAGTTATAGATAGATATTGCAAGTGCAGGTCACTTATAACATCATTCTGCAACCTTTCAGAATTACAGTACACAAATATTATTATAGAACATACTCAGACAAAAATCATGCCTCTTCTCAAGGTGAAACCAGGTGCTTGGCCCATTAAAAAAAAAATATTCTAAATCACCAATTAGGCATTCCTCAATTGACTAAAGGGTCTATATTGATCAGCTTGTGAAAAAAGAAAGATAATAAAACTCACTTATGATTCATAATATAATCTTACACCTGATATAAATAAGAGTAGTAAATAAGCTTTTAAGATTACAAATAGTCGTGAGATATATCAAGGAGGGTATTACACTGGCTACCAGTTTAAGCTTGCATTGAATGCAAAATTGCTCTACTCTGTTTTAATGTCATCAATTCACGAACCCCTGCCTAAATTCAAGACTTGATTGTCCCCTACAACCCCACTTGAAATCTCAGGTCCTCAAAATTGTATCATCTTCAAATTCCAAAAACTAATCTTAAACGTTTTGGTGACAGATCATTCAGTAAAGTAGACCCCATCACTTGGAATTCACTCCCACTGTCAGTCAGGCTTGAAAGCAGAGTTGATAAATTCAAAAATAAACTGAAAACCTATCTCTTTGGGAAGTATTTAAATTAGATTATGCCAGGAATTATTACAAAGTGCAGATGTGCATGCGTGTGTGTATGTGCACTTGAGTATACATTTAGTTAAGTGTGTATGTATGTATGTATATGTATTTAGTGTGTATGTGTATACGATATATGTTTATGTGTGTGTGTGTGTGTGAGTAATATATGTATGTAAAGTGTGTATATGAATGTATGTGTGAGTGTATGTGTAATTGGATGTGTGTGAGCTTGTGTTCGAATCTGCAGTATGTAATGTTTTTACATATAATCAATGTGAAGCACTTCGAAGCGTCAGCATAAGCACTGTTTTTTGTTTGTTGCTTTAGGTCTCTTCCAACACAATTGAGGTTATATGAGAGACCGCTGAAACAAAAAAACAAGCAATCTAACAAAAATAGTACAAATGTAAATCAAATCATAACCTAAAGATATCATAAGCTAAATATAAATAACCAAGAACAAACAGGCAGAAGATTACAGAAAAAAAAAATCCCCTGTCAAAAATACAATCACAAACCAAAGAAGCAGGATAGGCTAGTAAAGAGAAGAAGAAACGACATCACTATCGGATCGTACACCCATGCGAACATCATAGGTATATGATTCAAGGATGATGCTCCCATCCAACCACCCGCGCATAAGCACTGTATAAATGTACATTTATTATTATTATTATTATTATTATTATTATTATTATTATTATTATTATTATTATTATTATCATTATTATTATTAATATTATTATTATTATTATTATTATTATTATTATTATAAAGCATAATGCTAAGTATGTTTTAAAATAGTAATATGTTATCTATGAAATGAGAAGAGCTTGGAGTTAGTAAGTAATATTTCTTGGGAAACATGAAGTTTATCATTTGATCTTCTTTCAATGTCAACTACTTTATTTCATTCAATCACATTTATTCTAAATGTATCCGACTGCCCTACTTCACACTTTGAAGTTCATAGTAATTTTTCAATTTTATGTAGGTTTTTCTTTCCTTTACTAATAAATATAATGACAAAAACAAAAAAATAATTTTGTTTTGTTTGTTTGTTGCTTTAGGTCTCTTCCAACACAATTGAGGTTATATGAGAGACCGCTGAAACAAAAAAACAAGCAATCTAACAAAAATAGTACAAATGTAAATCAAAATCATAACCTAAAGATATCATAAGCTAAATTATAAATAACCACCCTGTCAAAAATACAATCACAAACCAAAGAAGCAGGATAGGCTAGTAAAGAGAAGAAACGACATCAATATCGGATCGTACACCCATGCGAACATCATAGGTATATGATTCAAGGGTGATGCTCCCATCCAACCACCCGCTAAACTTTCTGGTTATTGGGCCTGAATAACTTATAGGCAATAGCAGTTCTATTTGAGGGATAAGGCCAGAAAACACGAAAAAAAATAATAACGATTTACTCTAAAAAAATAATTAAATCAAAGACTACTTACTTGCAAGCGAGTGCTATGAGGATTATGCATTTGTATTAAAGGTGTAAAACTGCTATTGATTGGTACCCTGGCACCTAAATATGGTCTCAACCGATATGGATTTGGGATGCCAACCCCAAAAACCTGAAAACAAAATGAAATTCATCAATAAGAGAGACAAATGAAAGTGTCGGAGTACATATTCAAATATACAAAACAGTGATCTGCATTCTGTACAATTAAATGAGGATTATTTTTAACTTAGTAAATATGATTGTGGGTATATAAAAAAAAGAAAGAAAAGCTCTTCAAAACTAGATTCACTTTCCCTTTCTATTAAGTTCTAAAGGCATGAGAATCTAATTATCCCAATATCTATTATCTGTATATGATTTGGGATATACAGAGATGAGATGAATTTTGTTAATAAGTTGGAAATATTATTTGCTTGAAATATTCTTTTTATGACAAACAAAACATGAAAAGTTTTTTTATGGCAAACAAAACATGAAAAGTCTATGTCATTCCTCTCGAATAAATAAAATTAAAGACCAGATGGAATGTGTCAGCTAGCTATAACTGATCTTAATCAGGGCTGTCATCTTGATTCTTTTTTATTTTTAATTTGTATCTCTTAAAGGTGGGAGGGGGAAGAGGGACAGTGTAGTAGTAGTTACATTTTTTAAATTACTAATTTAACAGCAGCGGGATTGATTAACATTTCTTCAGTTCTAAAATATACAAAAATGTGCTCTGGCATCAAACTTTCCTTTTCAACAACTTTTATTGGATGAAAACTGCTTTATAGTGTTACAAATGTTTCAGAGAAAAAGGTAAGTCTGTCTAAGAACTTTTTAAAAAAAGGTAAAGTCAAATAATAACCTTTAAAAACTTAATGTTACACTTTTGAGTAAATAACGCATTTCAAGCTATGTTAGAGTAAGCCTCTAATCCATTTGCATTAATTATTTACATTATAGTAATATAATACCTGATATCGGATGGACCCTTTAGAGGTATGAATATATAAAGTATTTTCAACATTGCCCACTTGACGGGCAAGAAAAACTACATCAAAACTTGTATTGCCTCCTGGAGGCACAATCTGCAAAGAGAAAAAAAAGAGAAGAACATTAATTATTCCTCTTGGGAGTAGTTGCATAATAACATAGTTATTTTAATAGAATATTAACAAAGAGTAGACCTGTATGAGCTCTATAAAAATTGACTGAAACTCTTCATAATTCGTAGCGGAAAGATCCAAAGAATAGAAATGAACAGTAAACAGCAAGCTCGCTTAAGCAAAACAATGGCAGACAACTAATTTGCGAGGGAATTAATTGGGCTACTTACCATTGTTCCTTATAATTAGGTACCCAATCAGTGAAGAAACTAGAAACAGTCAACCAGTTTGTTTACAATATGAGGCAATCAAGATGCGCTTGTAGCAATCATTTAACTTTCGATTTGAAGGTGTCTACATAGCGCACTTCCGGCGTTTGATTTTTTTTTCCATACTTTTACTGTCTTCCAGGTAAATGTGGTCAATTTTGGCTTAGACGAAACAGCGAAATTTATCGCTCAGCGGCTCAGTTAAAATTGGCTACCATTGGGATCATCACAGGTTTGGAAAGTGAAAAAAATAATTTCACAAAGGGTGTGTGAAAATACACTGGGATGTGTTCTGACACGGCAATTCTAAAACGCGTCGCTTAGCCTCGACAATATATCCATTGTTAATATAAATGGCCCATGAGCTATGCCTAGCGCTGTGGAACATTTCTAATTAAGTTTAGGGTCATTCGACTGCAATTCATAAATTCTTTCTTTATTCAATTCTTTCTTTCCTTTTTTAAAAATATTTGAATTTGACAAATTGACTGATTTCAGTTAATTGACTGAGAATTTACAGGTCTAAAAGAGTAATAGTGTTAGAACTATCACATAAGTATTTTCTCAAAATCAGCACATTATAAAAAAAACATATTTATCTTAATTAAATCACCTATTCTGCACATAATTTTCTACCTTCATTTGATTTTATGATCATTTACAATAGGTATCCCAAACAACGGCTGTTCAGCAGGTGAATTTTACTTCATAAATCATCAAAAAATGAGGCGTTCGAACAGTCTCTCTTTCTCTTGAATTTAAATTATTTGTTATAAACTTATACCATTAAAATTAGCAGCCTTTGAAGATTACAATATCAAAAATTGGGCCTGTTAGGTTATTTCAACACAAAGCGCCATCTTTGTAAACAAAGTCTTTATTTTTCTTCACAAATCATCTTTGAAACTTTAAAAACCCATAACTTTTAAATTTATTTTCCTATTCCTATTTTGATAAATAAAGTGTTATTTTCCATGGTTTGGGAAGTCACAAATGGCTTTGTAATTTAAGTCTAGATTATGAACTTTAAGAGATACTGAAATAACATTAAATGAGTGTGATCTCGTGTAAAGTGCAAAAAGGTAAAAGTGAGATGCTATTGATTTACTTAAAATACTTAAAACATCAAAATATAATTCTCAGCATACGCTTCACCCAAGCATAATGCGTTTTGATACGGTTGATCACATAAATAAACACACACACACACACACACAAAAGGCAATGAAGGCATACTTTATCTTGAAAAAATGAGCAATGAAAATGAACTGTGCTGCCAGAAATAGACAAGAGGTGTAGGTTGTTCTTGGGATCGTTATTCTGTACTTTAACATTTTCCATACGAGGCATTCCCACGGGCCTGTAGATGAGAAGAAAAAGAAAGGGTGAAAACCATATTTTACTTTCCCTTTCTTCCTATCTCTCTTTCTTTTTAAATATTGAAAGAGAGGATTAAGGGTGGGAGGGGGGAAGAGAGAGAGAGAGAGAGAGAGAGAGAGAGAGAGAGAGAGAGAGAGAGAGAGAGAGAGAGAGAGAGAGAGAGTGGAAGACAGACCAAACAATAGACGAGGCAAAAAATTAATATAAGAGACATTGTACTAAAAATAAAAAGACTTAACTTTCAGCTGGACAAACAATATTGCTTTGAAAAATAAGCAAACAAATAACATATTAATGAATAAATAAATGAAAATTAATTTTTTTTAATGTTAATCAGAACAATTAAAATAATAATAATAATAATAATAATAATAATAATAATAATAATAATAATAATAATAATAATAATAATAATAATAATAATAATAATACAATAATAATAATAATAACAATAACAATAATAATAATAATAACAATAATAATAATAATAATAATAATAATAATAATAATAATAAATAATAATAATAATAATAATAATAATAATAATAATAATAATATCTGGTCTACGAAACAAACGTTAAGGGTTGTTGACGCTGAATGTTCGGAAAACCACATCGTTTCAATGTCGTTATGCTATTCACAAGGACTAAATTTACAAAATCTAATACAGCAAGCAATGAGCGGTAAGGCCCTATTTAACACTTAGGGTGTTAATCGTGAGTGTATAGCGTTAGGATTGTGGGCTTTTGTCTTTTGTCTCTGGTCAGAACACTTTTTCATAAAGTATTCACCGATTTAGTTGAGCCCCAATTTGTCGACCGATTATGATTGGGGTTTTGGGGGTGCGTCTACCGCAGAATGGAAGTACACAATGCAATAATTATTATTACGGTTGAATGGCCGTTGCGGTGCGATGTTGTTTGTTTTTTGTTTTTTTTTTGTTTGTTTGTTTTTTGTTTGTTTGTTCATTTATTCTTTTATTATTCCCTCAACAATGCTAGTCACCGAGTGGTGCAGTGGATAGCGCATGAGCTTCCCAACGTTAATTTGCTTCAGTCCATTCTACACTTGGTCAGTTGATTTGCTCCGGCAATAAAAGAATCGCAAAACAAATATCCAAACCCCCCCCCCCCCCCCAAACAAAAAAAAAAAGACAAAACAAAACAAAAAAAAACAACAAACAAACATCAGTCAAATCAAAATTGGATAGCTCCATTTCAACAGTAAAAGAAAAAAACCTGAGAAAAGCCATGCCGTCTCATGTTGTACATGTCCTTTCAGCAATCCAGACGGTAGTGGGAGATTTCAGAGATGCTTTCCCAACAACCACGACGTACTTTAGACAAATGATCATATTTGCTGTTTTGTGGTCCAGCGATATGACTATTTGTAATCTCTAGATCATGAGTTCGAATTCCGTTGAGAACTAAGTTGAGTCCTTGGGAAAAGGCTCTTCACCCACATCTTCTCACCATACTCAGGTAAAAAATGAGTACCGCATCGGTAACAGCCATGGAAAAAAAAAACAAAAAAAAAAAAACAACCCAACAAACTAATAGCACAATTTAACATCTAATTTTACTCCTTAATTTTTACAGCTGCTGGGTTTGAAAGTCCGTGCCATTAATTTTATTTTTATAATTCAATTTATGTGACACCCCCCTCCCATTCCCTTTCGAGGGATTACTCGAATGAAGCGGTTTTTCGGATAAAGCCAGTCTGCATTGTACCGTGATGCATATTGTCGTACCATCTGTCACTGACTGTCAGTGACTAATTCTTTAGCTATGCATATATTATATTAAATAAGTACCAAAAAGTACATAAACAAGGAATACGTAGATACACAAAACAAATAGACGATGGAGTGAGCATTATATTAAAAGTACAACCTTCTCTAGCGGATAAGGTAGAAATAACACCGTTCAGTCGGTCAATGTTACTCAATCTAAAATAAATCAACCCCCCCCCCCTCCTCCCCTAATAAAATATTAAATAAATGATTTGTTTGTTTTTTTAAAGTGTTCACGATGTTCCCGACCTGGAATGTCATGCGTTACGTTTGGTAGATATATTATGGTCTTTACCATACCACTACTAAGAAAAGTAGTTATAAACACGACTGATCCTTCAATTTTGGATTGTCACAGGCTGATTAAATTCGAAGGTCAAACCGAGTAACCAGACTACGGGAAGCTGATAATAATGCCTACACATATTTTTTTTTTTCCCCCACAAGCAACGACCAAGTCAATTGGTGTTTCCACCTTATAGTGATGTGACCTCTTGTTATATGCCTGGCAAGCTATTGACGTGGCTTTTAAAATCGTTTTTATTGTAATCTTATAGTATAAGTCCCGGTTTGTTTTGTTTTTAATGGTTTTAAGGGTTTTACGGCGCTTGCAACACATTTAGGTTATATCAGCGCCAGCAAAAAAGGAAGAAAATGGGATAGTTCTAGAATTACAATTAAAGCACCCAAGAAAAAGTAAGACATAGGGGAACTGGGAACAAATAGGGATCAGATGTAGAGCATACCATCAATGTACTTAATTTGAGATCACCTATCAGTCTCATCCGGACACAAGCACAAAATTCAACAAAGAGGAATACACTCAAATACTTACATTATACATTCAAAATAACAAATATAATAATACATAACAGAGAGATGACTTACAAGAAGAAAAAAATACCATCTATGCATTTGACTGTTTACCTCCCAGCTAGGACTCCGTCCAGGGTTAGGACAAAACCAAGTAATCTCATTGCAAGACAAAGACTGAAAGCATGTTGGAAAACATATATAAGGGGATAGAAGACACAGTATTTACCCCCCGGCCCACTATGGAAGGTCAGGAACCCCACCCAGTTGAGTCCTGGTTTATTCAATCAACATACAATCAACATACATTTCACATGCCACGACCAAGTCAATTGGTGTTTCCACCTTATAGTGATGTGACCTCTTGTTGCTATGCCTGGCAAGCTATTGACATGGATATTAAATTGTTTTTATTGTTGTCTTTTAGTATGAGTCTCGATTTATTCAATCAACATACAGTGCATACTTTTGAAAATTGCGTCAGTTATCGTATAGGCAAAAAAATATTTCAGTGGTTTTATTTTTGACTTGAAATTTGAAATAAAGTATATTTTGCCCTTCATATCAATTGATAACAGTGAACCGAAGACCCATAGTCACCTTGAAACAAACAGCCCATAAATCCTGGGCATTACTCATACAGACGATTGAGAAAAAAAAAAGTGCATAGGGCCGTCGGCCATGCACTTCCTGCATCAGTGTTTAAAAATATTTTGATTAAAAATGTGGAACTGACATATTTGTCTGGGTTTATTTTTTTTTTTTTGTACAGACATATTCATTGACTGGAAATAAATAGTTGAGCGAACGGAACGGGCTAAATGTCAGGAAATAGTTTGATTGGTCAGTGCTTAGTAACGCTCGAATCATCAATTGTTAAAGAGAAATTTTGACTTACTGCTCTTGGAAATCAAGCATGGGAGGATCCAGGCGTATGTTATTGGAAAAATAGCTATCATCTTCTAACCTGTGGAAGAAAAACGAAACAAAATATTACCAATTACTTTAAAGTATGAATTTATAGGAATTGTTGGAAATCACAAGCAACAAAATTTCAATAACTTCAAGAGCTAAATTAGGCCATGTACACCTCATAAGGGTCATGCTGAAAAATAGATACACATATGAGATCCTCTATGAAAAAATAAATTAATTGAATACCGCCTCATTAGGACTGAACATAACAAACATTCAACAACAACAAAATCACAAGTGAAAACCACCACACACACACACACACACACAGAGAGAGAGAGAGAGAGAGAGAGAGAGAGAGAGAGAGAGAGAGAGAGAGAGAGAGAGAGGGGGGGGGGGCGGCGAATGCGAATGAGGAGAAAGATAGAGGAAGAGGTGATGGTATAACGGAGGGCGATATCATCTATCTGATCAACTTCACCAGACCACGGGTGTTATTCGCATACTATACTCAAAGGCCGGACAGATCAACACTACTTAACATGACCATTAGACTACGGTAATGGCTTCCGATCAGAATGTGGTCACTACTTACTATAGCCAATCTCACCCTCAGATCACGTTACACCATTTGAATACCTCAATAACTCAGGCGCATCTTCCTGTATATTCCGACACCCGAGCCTTCCCCAATTGATTAATAATTACTTCATGTTCGTATCGTATTATACTTGGATTGATACGACTGCCCTTGATAGGGGAAGAGAAACGAAAAAGGAATCGAAATATTTCAATTTACAGAGAGGCGAAGGGAATAAGTACATACTAACTAGAAAATATAAATGGAGGGGCACGCCAAGGGTGGGGGGGGGGGGAAGGTACACGCACCCAGACACCCACACACGCAGAGAGAGAGAGAGAGAGAGAGAGAGAGAGAGAGAGAGAGAAGGAGGGAGGGAGGGAGGGAGGGAAGAGAGGAGAGAGAGGAGAGGAGAGGAGAGGGAGGGAGAGAGAGAGGAGAGAGAGAGAGAGAGAGGGAGAGAGAGAGAGAGAGGGAGGAGGGAGAGAGAGAGAGGGAGGGAGGGAGGGAGAGAGAGAGAGAGGGAGAGAGAGAGGGAGAGGGAGAGAGAGAGAGAGAGAGAGAGAGGGTATGGCGGATTATAATTAACTGTTTCATATTTAATTAGTCAGTATTCAAACGCGATAAAAGATGTTAGCGTTTGACAGATGACACATACATTCATTCGTCGACTAGATAAAACTATATTATTCGACAATTATTCAATACGGGGCATAACATGACACATCGATTGTTGTAAATAAAATTACATTTTTTTTAAATAAAAAAATTATATAATTGGCAAATCTGACTTCTTTTTTTTTTTTTACTAAGGCTCCAGATCCACCAAACTAATCGCCACCAAATCTTGAATGGCGTTTACAATTGACCTGACTATGAGTTTGATTAAACAACGCTTTGATTTTACTTTGTTAAAACTCAATTGCTCCGTCAAAATTTCCTCGAAAACAGACGCCATCATTTTAGCACGTCGGTTATGGGTTAAACCGTAGCCATCGTAAAGTTATAGCCACTGACCAAAAAAATTACGTCGAAATGCCAGTCTTTTGCCACAAAAGAAAACAAATCGTGAGTTGTATATGAAGTCCTAGCTTTACACCCAATGCACACATTAGCCTAGTATTAGCCTAACAGACGCATATGCGCACAAAGAGACGCACGTACAGATGCACGCATATAATAAGGGAATTTTCTACAAACACAAACACATGGGTAGCATTCATTCTTTGTGTCCTTTGTTTGAGATGTAGGTGGTCAAGGGAGGTCTTTGTTGGCTTCGTAACTTGCCTTCAACAAGTTGAAGTACGAAGCTAAACTATTAATCAATCAGAATCAATTAAATTTTTAAATTTCTAAATATAGAAAGGTTAACAACTCCATTGAACGGGGTTGAGCCTAGGGCTTCATATAGATGTCGCTGGGTTGAGCTCAATAATGGACTGGCGCGCTCATTGTCAAAGCCAATTCGTCCTCAATACTGGACCGGCGCTCCACTGACTCAGTTATGCTCGTCCTCATAAATGGGCCTGAGTTAATGATGCTGTGTCACTATTCAGTTACCATTATGGTACGTATGTTTTATTACAAGTATGCATGAGTCTAATAAAATATTATATCATCCATCTCATCTTATGAATTACAATCTTTTATTTAAACCTATCCAAAGGCAATTGACGATTAGCAGTTATGATACTCAATTGTAGTACTCAATCTGTAATAAATTCTAATGTTCAATTCCAATTTAATAAGAGCCTAACAATGGGAAAGAGAGGGGTGGGGAGGAGAAGAGAGAGAAAGAGGGAGTGCTATCCCACTCTCTCCTACTTGTGCCATTCGAAACAACGTGTTACTCCACTAATTATGTGGCTTTGGGATATGGCAATATAGTAGTTAAATAGTATTATACGAAATGGAGACGTATCATTAGAGAAGCATCCCAAAACAAAAGGATTGGAGAATCGGAGACGTCATACTTGATTTCTCACAGTCGTATTTCCAATCAAAGAGTGTAAAACTAAAAGGCCAGGCGGAATGATTATCGTATCATTTATTGTTTCCGTCTGTTCTGTAAGGGGGAAAAAAATCAATATACGGCAACACTGACAACGCAAAGGACACGGATACCAGCCGCTGGCAGAATGAGATAATGTAGCCGTGGAATAATTAGAAATTGAAATCAGGAAAGTCTGAGCAGACACTGACAACGGCTTGAACTCAGTAGAGCATTCTCGTGATTGTTACACAAGACATTGAATTGGACAAAAATAAAAAATGGCGCCAACAACAATCCAAACGGATTTAGACTCTTGTACTTTCCAAACAGTTCTATTATTATTGAAGTGGTTTTATTATTAACAAAACTGAGCAAGTTCTATTCAAGGCATGGGAAGTGTCTAATATAATCCGTATTGTCAAGTTCAATCTAAAGACCACTAAAGGTAAGACCAATACAACGAGTTTTTACATCATCAATGTCTATGGCCTCACAAGCGAACGTGCGAGAAAAGAGCCAGAGGAGCTCGACATATTCTACAAGGATCTGAATATCACATTAAAAGAATGAGGCAATAAAGGCATAATAGCAGGTGACTTTAATGCTGAAAAAGGACAACGAAAATAAGGCGAATCATACATAGGGGCCTACTCAAAAGGGATAAGAATTGAAAACGGAGAGGGACTAGTAGAATTGTTTGAGCTCAAAAGACCTAAAAGCCGCCGAACTCAAAGCTGGCATCATAACGAATAGAAAAGTATGCCGTATTCACGACAAATATTTGGAAATATTGTCAACAAAACAAAGGCAATCCAAAACACAGTAAATGAATATGAAAACCATGTCCCAAACCACCACCCCTCCCCCCAAAAAAACAACAAAACAAGACGCTGCTGCATCAAATAAGAAAAAGGTCCATCAAATTAAAAACATAGGAACTCGATCAAAAAGTAGAAGCTGTTAACAAAGCAAGCAATGACCAAGCTTTGTTCAAGGCCTTTCGAAAACCCAAAAAGTAACAGACGAGTCAGGAAAGTATAATCGATACAAATGAGATAAAGGTTCATTCAAGTCACTACAAGACGAAATTTAGAAACAAAGATGCGGAGCCAATACACGCTTGGATCCCCCCGCCCATTGCTCAACCTTATAACATCATGGGAAATAGTAAAAGGATTTAACAGCTTGAGCAACAACAAAGTCTCAGGAGAAAACAACATAATATGCGATGAACTATTAAAACATTCTATACAGAAACCTGGAAAGACCATAGAACCTCCAAAGAACCTAAGACCAATAAACCGACTGAACACTAATCGAAAAACATTTTCCATAATAACTCTTTTAACAGGATACGACCACACGTAGAAAAGTAATTATCCACATAGCCAAAGTGGATTTCGTCAAGAAAGAAGTCCCACAGACGTTTGTGGACGCATAAATGGCTGGCCGCGAAAACTCTATCCGAGAAAATGAACATCACCATCACCGGGATAAGCTTGTCAGGGGCTTTTGACACGATAGATCGCCCTTCCCTGCTAAATATATTGAAAATTATAATAACTGACGATGAAATTAGACTAGTGCGTTTCCTGCTCAGTGAGACCTGGGTAACACCAACGTGAACGGAGTAACAACCCAAATACCGTTCTTAAGTATTGGAACACCCCACTTTTGTTCGTTGCATTCCTTGAGCATGCTCTAAAGGAAGTGGGCACCGTTTTGCCCAATGTAAAAGCCGTAGCAGCGAAACACAATCTTTTCGTAAACGCCGATAAAACCGACATTACGAAACTTGACAAAGACAACCAAGATTGGAAAAAGACCCCCCCCCCCCCCCCCCCAAAAAAAAAAAAAGGTGGGATCGTTAATAAGAAACAAAGAAGAAGTAGAAAGACTAAAACATCGGTCGGCAACCGCTCTCAATAAGCTGACACGGGTATGGCAGGGTTCCTACAGCAATTTCATTTTGAAATTCAAGGAGTTTTCAATGTGATTTTTTTTTAATTCAAGGATTAAAACAATGATTTATCCCTTCGATGCTTACGTTTCTCCGCTAATGGGGACAACTTAGATCCTTAACTACTGTTCCACAGTAGTGTAAAAGCCTCAAGTTCACTTTTCTTCTTATATGAAATGGTGATGTGGTGGTTGTAGTAGTGGTATAGGGATGGTGGTCGTTGTAGTGGTGGTAGGGATACTGATAAGGTAGTGGTTATTGTAGTAGTATAGCGGTGATAGGGATGGTAATGTGTGGTGGTAGGGATGGTGGTTGTGGTAGAAGTGGTGGTAGGGATGGTGATATGGTAGTGGTTATTGTAGTAATGGTGGTGGTGCAGTTTATTATTTCATCAGCACTGTTGGTAAATATCATAGGTGTAGTACACTGGCAAAACAGATTATTTTCATTTTGACCAGAATTTTTTTTTAAAGAACAAACATTAGGCTAAATGATACAGTGGAATCCGCACATAGTCAACACTCTAAAAGTCAACTCCAATATCAGGATTCCACTATAAACTAAGATAATCTCCAATACCGTCCAAACATCTCTTAAGCAAGATTAAGGTTTAAAAATGTTTGGGCGTTGGACGTTTTGATTTATCTGTATCTGAACAGGACACATTTTTTAAAAAACGTGTCAGAGACTATATACATATATCATGAGGCAGAGATCGTTTTGTTTGTTGTTGCTTTAGGTCTCTTCCAACACTATTGAGGTTATATGAGAGACCGCTGAAACAAAAAAAAACAAGCAATCTAACAAAAATAGTACAAATGTAAATCAAAATCATAACCTAAAGATATCTTAAGCTAAATTATAAATAACCAAGAACAAACAGACAGAAGATTTACAGAAAAAAAAATATCCCCTGTCAAAAATACAATCACAAACCAAAGAAGCAGGATAGGCTAGTAAAGAGAAGCAGAAACGACATCACTATCGGATCGTACACCCATGCGAACATCATAGGTATATGATTCAAGGGTGATGCTCCCATCCAACCACCCGCGAGGCAGAGATCCACCAGTTTCACTGGGTTAAACAATGAAAAATAAACCAAATACTGGCGAGTGATGCACGCTCTAGTGTCACAATATAAACAATATTATCGGCCCAGCCCACTGTTTAAATAAGTCAAAATGTCACAATAACACGTTAACAACTTTATCGGCCCAGCCCATCGTTTAAATATCAAATCTTAATTAATTCAGTGATCGCAGATTGTAAGTCTTTCATATATGTCCTTGTGTCGACTATTTGGTGTGTCAATGAATTTTTGCAAATGTACACACATAATGGATCATTGGTCTGTATCACAATTAATCTATCCTGAAAAGGGAAAAATGCTCACTCCCCCAAACAACGACTGTCACCATCACCACAACCACTACCACTGTCATGGTCTCAAGTGAGTAAAGAGCTACTCGACTATGCATAAAGATATATGTAGAATGAGGCCCCAGAATTTACTAGTTACTATAAATGAAAAACAATTAACGATTTGTTTACAATGAAATAAAAATAATGATGAAATTTAATTAAAAGAGATAAACAGTGATCGTGGCAGTTACAAATAGAGATATGAATATTTTACGTAACTTATGATAATATGTCAGGTTCGTAAGTTTACGTTTCCCGGCAGTTGATGGGCTTGGATGATCTATTCCTCTGATAACAGGATCGGACTCGTAAAATTCCACTTCCAGGCAATTGGTAAGAGGTTATAGTGTAGTCCTTTGACAGCGGGCTTGGGTTTGATCCTTGAAGATTATACAATCAAAGTTAAAAGCTCCGGCGTCTTAATGGTGTAGATATAATATCTACAAAGTCCCAAAAGATAAAAATCTTCCAGTATATATATAGGAATAGAGCGACTGGCCGTCTGGCATAGATTGTGGAGAGAAAGTGAGTGTCAAATGTTAGACCTATCAGCTTTTATAATAAGTGGCTACGTGACAGAATGTAGAACGAAAAGTATTCACTAATTAGAAATTAATTCGAGGGAAGGCTATAAAAGGAAAGACGATCTAATATTAGAAGGTAAAGTTTATCTAAGCCTACCGAAATATAACTGGAGTGAGATGAATTCAGTTCTTAATAAAATAAAATTTAATAAGATAATTGTGAACAACCTTTACTGTGACAACCACCACCACCATATTTGATGTTTCATTTGAAAAATGTCCCCGAAATTTGAAATAGAGAATAGGGACGCCTGGTAGCAGTCGCAGTAGTAGTAGTAGTAGTAGTAGTAGTAGTAGTAGTAGTAGTAGTAGTAGTAGTAGTAGTAGTAGTAGTAGTAGTAGTAGTAGTAGTAGTAGTTAGTATGTAGTAGTAGTAGTAGTAGTAGTAGTAGTAGTATATATAGTATAGTATAGTAGTAAAGTTATTATAGTAGTAGTAGTAGTGAGATGAATTAGTTTAGTAGTATAGATTATAAGTAAGTATGTGAAATTGTAGTAAAGTACCATATATAGTAGTGTTTAGTAGTAAGTGTAGATGAATAGTAGTATAGGGTAGTAGTAGTAGTATAGTAGTAGTAGTAGTAGTAGTAGTAGTAGTAGTAGTAGATAGTAGTAGTAGTAGTAGTAGTAGTAGTAGTAGTAGTAGTAGTAGTAGTAGTAGTAGTAGTAGTAGTAGTAGTAGTAGTAGTAGTAGTAGTAGTAGTAGTAGTAGTAGTATAGTAGTAGTAGTAGTAGTAGTAGTAGTAGTAGTAGTAGTATAGTAGTAGTAGTAGTAGTAGTAGTAGTAGTAGTAGTAGTAGTAGTAGTAGTAGTAGTAGTAGTAGTAGTAGTAGTAGTAGTAGTATAGTAGTAGTAGTAGTAGTAGTAGTAGTAAGTAGTAGTAGTAGTAGTAGTAGTAGTAGTAGTAGTAGTAGTAGTAGTAGTAGTAGTAGTAGTATAGTAGTAGTAGTAGTAGTAGTAGTAGTAGTAGTAGTAGTAGTAGTAGTAGTAGTAGTAGTAGTAGTAGTAGTAGTAGTAGTAGTAGTAGTAGTAGTAGTAGTAGTAGTAGTAGTAGTAGTAGTAGTAGTAGTAGTAGTAGTAGTAGTAGTAGTAGTAGTAGTAGTAGTAGTAGTAGTAGTAGTAGTAGTAGTAGTAGTAGTAGTAGTAGTAGTAGTAGTAGTAGTAGTAGTAGTAGTAGTAGTAGTAGTAGTAGTAGTAGTAGTAGTAGTAGTAGTAGTAGTAGTAGTAGTAGTGACATCAAGAGATAAAGGCGAGGCTGATGCTAATAAATGGGAGGGGATATTGTGAGCGTGTGTGTGTGTGTGTTGGGGGGGGGGAGGGGGATGGGGTGTTCATGATGTTAGCAATGGTATAATATTGTGGTGAGTTAACATAAGGTCCGATCACCCCAGAGACTTGATCAGAAGTCTCACCAACATCAGTAGGAAAGCAAAATGACCACCAAGGGACATTTCAATGGTTAGATTGTAAGTCTGACTGGTGCCTTGGATTTACAAAATGGCGGCCACGGATTGATTGAAGCTCGTCATTTTTTGCAGTCGTAACGTTGTGCTGCCAGATTTAATTCTTCAATAAACTTTTAAAAATTTCAATTCACTGAATCTTCAATTTACGACTTTTTGAACACTATGGATGCAAATTTACGACCTTTACGACCAAAGAGGTCAATTTTACGACTGTACGACCTTGATGGACACCCTTAGTAGTGGTGGTAGGGATGGTAATGTGGTCGTTGTTGCAGTAGTGGTGGTAGGAATGGTGATGTTGTGGTGGCGGTGGTTGTAGTAGTGGTGGTAGGTATGGTGATGTGGTAGTGGTTGATTAGTGTTGGTAGGGATGGTGGTGTGTTGGTTGTTGTAGTAGTGGTGGTAGGGACGGTGATGTGGTGGTGGTTGTTATAGTAGTGGTGGTTGGGATGGTGATGTGTTGGTTGTAGTTGTGGTGACAGGGATGGTGATGTGGTGATGGTTGTTGTGGTGGTAGGGATGGTGATGTGGTGATGGTTGTTGTAGTACTGGTGGGAGGGATGGTGATGTGCTGGTTGTACCGGTAGTGGTGGTAGGGATGGTGGTGTAGTAGCGGTGGTAGGGATGGTGATGTGGTGATGGTTGTTGTGTAGCAGTGATGGTAGGGATGGTGATGTGTTGGTTGTTGTAGTAGTGGTGGTGATGTGGCGGTGGTTGTAGGGATGGTGATATGGCGGTGTTTGTTGTAGTAGTGGTGGTAGGGATGGCGATGTGGTGGTTGTAGTATAGGTGGTAAACCTGACGCATCGTTATGTACTGAAAAGGATCGGAATTTTTTATTTTTTTTTTTGAAAAGCTTACTTGGAAAAGAAGCATACAGACGCCTTCTTTCCTTGTAGATATTTCCGTCTCATCAGGAGTGTCAATGCTGGTTGCCGTATCTCTGAAGTGGACTGTTTCATCCGTAACATTTTTTTTTTCTAAGAAATATTTTCTTCGCCCAGTCCTTACCAAAAAATAAATTTTAAAATCCGCCAGAATATCGTAACAATGTTAATCTTTGCAGTGAGTCACGTTCTAAGTGGATTGTGTTAATTATCACCAAATACAAATTTTGGAAGAAAGAAATGAAAAAGTAAGAATTGCAAGCAAAACAAATAAAGACAAGGAAAGCGTTGAGCAGAAGAAGAAGAAGAAGAAGAAGAAGAAGAAGAAGAAGAAGAAGAAGAAGAAGAAGAAGAAGAAGAAGAAGAAGAAGAAGAAGAAGAAGAAGAAGAAGAAGAAGAACGCTGGAGTCGTCAGCGGTGGAAGAGGAGGAGCAGTCAAGGAGAGACTATATACATATATTATGAGGCAGAGATTCCTTCAGTTTCACTGGGTTAAACAATGAAAAATAAACCAAATACTGGCGAGCTGGCATCAAAAGTATAGTAGAGATGAGACAGTTTCTCGAAGATTGAAAAAAAAAAGTGTGGACAAAGTTGATACTTAGTGCACACCTTTTTGATACTTGAAAAAGCTATAGCTATGATAGGTCTGATGCCAGATCGCCAGTTTTTGGTTTACTTTCATTATCTAGCCAATGGAACACACACACACACACACACACATATATATATATCGTGTACCTAAACGCAATGCATCAATATAAACAATCTCTCCCTCCCTCTCTCTCTCTGATAAAGAGTGACAGTAAAATAGAAAATATATTTATTTAAAAACAAACAAAAAATCACAAAAGAAAGAAAATAAAACAAATTTTAAAAAAATAAATATTTAAAAAAAAAAAAAGGGGGGGGGGAGAAATTGGAAATACAATATTTAGGGAGAGGGGTGGGAGCGGTAGAGAGAAAACCTATAAAAGTGGGAGTGACGGTGGGACAGGCGATGTACAAACTCAGAATATGGCCAATTTTGCCTGGATTTGTGCTGGTCAAGTCCATTCTCCATACAGTTCAATATGTCCCTTTGATTTCCATCCAATGTCAACCACAACAGTTTTGATGGAATTTTGTATTTAATTCTCAACATTCCTATAGACATAATAATCTATATCAATAAATTAGTCTTTCATATATATTATATATGAAAGACTAATTTAATGATATAAATTAAAGCGCTGGTAAGTGCATACACACATACACACACACACGCTCACCTGTATCGATACAAATTCAAACAACAAGAGTAATAAGCTAATAATAAGAAGAACGACTTCGTGATCCCACTAAAATAACATGGGTCCAGGGGTTATCAGCAGTTGCTATCATCACCACTATCACCACTCAACCATCGGCTACAACACCCAAGTCGAATTAACATGATGGCGAGGTCAAGAAGGACTAGTGATATTAATAATAATAATAATAATAATAATAATAATAATAATAATAATAATAATAATAATAATAATAATAATATGTTGTTGTTTTGTTGTTTGTTTGTTTTTTGTTTATAAGGGTTTTACGGCGCTTGCAACACATTTACGTTATATCAGCGCCAGTAAAAAAGGAAGAAAATGGGATAGTAAAAAGTTCTAGAATTACAATTAAAGCACCCAAGAAAAAGTAAGACAAAGGGGAACTGAGAACAAGTAGGGATCAGATGTAGATTCCAAGAGCATACCACCAATGTACTCAGTTTGAAATCACCTACAAGTCTCATCCAGACACAAGCACAAAATCCAACAAAGAGGAACACACTCAAATGCTTTCATTATACATTCAAAATAATAATAATAATAATAATAATAATAATAATAATAATAATAATAATAATAATAAATAAAATAATAATAAAATAAATAATAATAATAATAATAAATAATAATAATAATAATAATAATAATAATAATAATAATAATAATAATAATAATAATAATAATAATAATAATAAATAATAATATAATAATAATAATAATAATAATAATAATAATAATATAATAAAATATTAAAGAAAATAAAATATACATTTACCCAAAACAAAATATCATTTAACTGTTTCTCCTCCCAGCTAGGACTCCGGCCAGCGCCAGGACAAAACCAAGTAATCTCATTCCGAAACAAAGACAGAAAGCATGTTGGAAAACATATATAAGGGGATAGAAGACACAGTATGAACCTCCCTGCCCGCTATGGGAGGTCAGGATCCCCACCCAGAATAATAACATTAATAACAACAACAACAACAACAACAATAATAATAATAATAATAATAATAATAATAATAATAATAATAATAATAATAATAATAATAATAATAATAATAATAATAATAATAATAATAATAATAATAATCTAATAGGACAAGGAGAAATGCCTTTCACAAAGACATAATCCCCGACCAACTGTTGAGCAAGACAACTCATAAAGTAAATTTCAAATTTCCGACCAATTTCCGACTTTCCTGGCCACCCTGAAAAGGTCGCACAAGACATTTCAGGAAAACTCACTGGTCACCCATCGAGCCGAAACATGTTTGCCATTCTTGAAGTTTGTTTACTGGGGAGGGGGAGGGCTTTTGAATATAATATTGTGAAATGTCACTGAATCTAACGTTCTTTAACACCAGATTCCATGTAATTATTGTACAGTATAACCTTTCAAAGGAAGCGCAGTTTTCAAGTACAAGAGGTGCGTGATCAAATTGACATAATTATTAATTTGACCTCTCCATTCTTAGTTCCTGGTTGTGGGCAATCTATTAATAATAATGCTATTCGCCGCGTGCCATGAAAAATAATTCCGCTCTTCACCTCACTGGAGAAATGTTTGACAATTGTACTCATTGTGACAAATTCAATGTGCACGTTTAATCCATATTGTTATCAGTTCTTTTATGAATGTAGAAACGACAACAGGTTGACTTTCAACTACAAAATATAACAATTACCTATTACATATACATATCAAAATTGTTTATTTCAGGAAATATACATGATAATGTAACAAGGGTAACATATTCATTGACATAATACCATTTCCTAAAATAATGTACAGTGTATAGAGCTGGAGTATTAATTTGAACAGTGAAGTTTCAGACTCTGCCACAGAATGATTTTAGTGTTGATGACGATGATAATGATGATGAATACGATGATGACGATGAAGATGATGATGACGACGATGATGATGATGACAATGACGATGATGATGTCGGCGATGTTGACAATAACAGTGGTGGCCATGGCGGTGATGGAGACGACGACATACATACATACATACATACATACATACATACATAGAAAAATAATATTAATTTCCTCTTTAATTTCATGTCAAGTGTGCACTTCAGACAATCAATTACGGACAGAAATAAAACATCCGTCATGTGCCGGGGAAAAATAATAATAATAAAATGAAGTAAATACGAAGGGATTCATTTGAATTTTGTCATATCATACTTACACCTATCTATTAATCATTTCGTTTATATTTTGTTTTTGTTTTTTAACCGAACAGCAAGTATTAGGGGCGACTTCTGGTTGAAAATGAGTTTTCGTTTTATGTTTGTTTGCGATAATTGAACTGAAAATCATTAAGAGCCAGTGAAAAGGATTACAATAGGAAAAATAAATCAAGAGAGTGATAGTCTTAAAGTCACACTTGCAAACGTCTAATTAAGAAAAAATTAGAAAAAACAATAATAATAATAATAATAATAATAATAATAATAATAATAATAATAATAAAAATAATAATAATAATAATAATAATAATAATAATAATAATAATAATAATAATAATAATAATAATAATAATAATATAATAATAATAATAATAATAAATATAATAATAATAATAATAATAAAGAGGAAAAGATGTACATCAAAGTGCAACCTACCCATCTGGATCTAGATATATATGTTTCGAAAAGATCCCTTGTTCATGCCCTGATGTAAAAAACGCCCTTGGGTTTATTAAGAGGGGTCTTGTGGACATACTTTTCTTTGATCGATTAATTCAATTATCATTTCCCATTCACCCCCTCTCTCTCTCTCTCTCTCTCTTCCCCCAATCCCTATTAGTAGTCCATCATTACAACATAATAATATTATGTTGAAGGAAAACTTGTATTTCAATATGACAAACCATCAGCACGACTGTCGCACGCTTTCGCTCAGTATCTGTATTGACGAGAAGTGAGTGCTACACCAATGATAAAACAGGGATGAGAACAGGTTCGACAGGAAAATTATGCTAGGTTGCTGAGGCTGCTGGCTGACCTGCCATCAATAACACGAGGAACAAAGAAAGGAATCGTTTGCGTACACATTTGAGTTGAGTAGTCTGTGAGGGAGAGGACGAGGGAAAGGGAGACAGGTATTGAGGAAATAGACGGGGCAGTGAGAGGCATAAAAGACAGAAAGATTATATATATATATATATATATATATATATATATATATATATATATATATATATAAGAGAGAGAGAGAGAGAGAGAGAGAGAGAGAGAGAGAGAGAGAGAGAAGGGGGGGGGGGGGGGGGTGGAGTTTGAATATTTGTATTGAAAGGAAATGGCCCGTATCAAAATACAACATAAAAAATAATAAACTGTCAGTGAGTCATGTGTCAAAAATTATCCTCTAAAATTGGTAGCCTACCTAACTGAAATAAATAATTACGTAACAGAACATGCCTACTAAATACAGTGAATAACAATATAATTAACGAAAACGACCATGTGTATACTAAGATCTTACAACGATATAAAGTGGCGTTTGCCCTTCATTCTTTTCATTCACATATGTTTATGGAACGATATGGCACAGAATTGCCATCTAGAATAAATTGGTCAGACGAATCTTGTTGGCATCACTAAATTAAATCCTCATTGAAAGTGTTAAGGGAACATTTCTACCTAGATTATCAACCCTCCCCCCCCCCCCCCCTCACCGCACCAGCTTACAGCAGCGGACAGCGTTGTCTATGTCGAAAAAAAAGAGAGAAAAAAAATGTAATAGACCCGAGCAGTCCGAATGTCTCGTCCCACAGCTTATGTTTGCTAAAAATAAATAAATAAAAAAATGAAAAACGAAAACAAAAACAAAAAACAAACACATGTAAGCGCTTTGAGCACATTCAGTGGATATTGCGTAATATCAAAGCTCATTTGAAAATGATAATTATTTTTCTTTTGGGGGGGGGGGGGAATGAAGGGGGATGGAGATATTTCCATATAACTATGTATGAAAATTACAACGGTGAAACAACAAGCGCATGCCGTTCCAAACCCCGGAAAGAGCCGAAATGCTAGCGCGGTGTGGGCCATCTATCAAAATCAATGGATCGATCAATCAAGGGCACCAGAATCAGCCACGTCAACATCGCCGTCTATTCAACAACGTGTCAAGACAACGCCGAGAAGCACAGCGGACGACTGTTATCCTCGCTGCTGATAGCAGTTGTTACTTGGATGGAAGAGGTGGGGCACCCGGAAAAAGAGCAATTCAGTCAGTGGGGCACTCATTAATAATTGCCTGCCGATGTTGGCAATTTGTTCTTTTGAAATACAAGAATAACTAATCTTTTCAAAACTTTTGATACATTTAAAATCTGTATCCCATCATAATATCAATATTTTGTGAGTAAACAACCCATTCTGCCGTACTCTGGAAAAAAAACAACAACAACATATTTTAAAATTTGGCTTGAAATCTCGTCCTTCAAATATAGATCGAATGAAAATACCCTCATCTTGGAAAGAAAATGCGAAGTCCCAGGTTTGAGAGTTTTGGGTTTTTTGTTTTTTTTTTCAAAAACGAGGGCCATTTAAATCGATCCATATTTGAAGGACGAGTTTTCTGGCCAAATTTTAAAATACGGGTTTTTCAGAGTACGGCAGCATTGCCCTTTAGTCAAACTGATGTAAGAGACAAATTAACCAGTGATGTTGAAATTAACGGCTAAGCAGTTTAGCGAAAATGATAAAACAGAAATGTATTACCATCATCATCACCACCATCATTACGTTGTATTATTACATAAGCAACGAAGCGCTGTGTGGCAAGTCACCTCGCTCTAGCTCAATTTGCGGCGTGCACTGCGGCCGACGCTTGGGTTATTCCGGTGACTGGACCATCTTCCATTGGAATAGACCATAAAGACAAATTTCCCCTAAGGGATGAATAAAGGAAATTTTATTTATTTATTTCATGTGAATAAGAAAATAACGATAAATTTACAAAGACAAACAAATAAATTAGAGACGGTAAAATTAATGTTTTGTAGGCAAGTCACCTTGCTTTATTTATGCATGTTTGAGAGGGGGGGAGGGGAGAGAGAGAGAGAGAGAGAGAGAGAGAGAGAGAGAGAGAGAGAGAGAGAGAGAGAGAGAGAGAGAGAGAGAGAGAGAGAGAGAGAGAGAGAGAGAGAGAGATTATGGATTGGTTAATTAAAATGCCGATCATTACGTTATCGTATGATTTCTTGATTAGCCGACTTCTCCAAGTAGTCGACGGCTACGGTAACATAGATTCCGACACTATGACGAAAAATAACAGGGATTATATACCAAATAGACATAGTGGCATCAAAAAATAACCGACAAAATAAATTAGGTGTGATAAAAAAAAAAAAAAAAGAAATACAACAAAAGACAACGCATTGCTGCAATCAAGACATCCCAAATAATTTTTCCATTAAAACATACCAGACAACATGGATAGAATCCAGTCGGTTGCGCCAATCTGACTAAAACCTCTCATTGATTTGTTGATAGTCATCGACTAACTACACAAAATAAACGCGGGCGAGAGTGGCGGGGGGAAGTCACGGTTACGAGTTTGAAACTTTAAATGCAGCTTCCAGAAAATATGTCAGCCATTCTTTCAAATTGTCAAAATTGAAGAAATTAAGATAATAACAGAAAAGAGAAGGCGATTGTATTCTTTAGAATGCTTCCTTTTTTTTTATTAGGACACAATTGGATTTACACATAATGGAGATGGGTTACAAAAAGAAGAAGAAGAAGAAGAAGAAGAAGAAGAAGAAGAAGAAGAAGAAGAAGAAGAAGAAGAAGAAGAAGAAGAAGAAGAAGAAGAAGAAGAAGAAGAAGAAGAAGAAAAAGAAGAAGAAAAAGAAGAAGAAGAAGAAAAAGAAGAAGAAGAAGAAGAAAAAGGACAAGAAGAAGGACAAGAAGAAGGAGTAGGAGGAGGAGTAAGAACGACTTCCTAGGCTCACAACGTGAATGTAATACTCTGAGACCTTTCAAAGCCAACAACTACCTACCATTGGAAATGCTACCAAGTCGTCGCAGAAAGTTTTAGCTATAAAATAAATCACAAACAAACAAAAATATGAGCATGTCGCCACATAGTATCATTTAAAAGATTCTGGGTAACAAAAAGCGTTGGTGTTTTGGTATCAAGAAAAGAGCAGAAAATAGCATAATAGAGGCATATTCAATTAAAACAGCTGACAGAAGATTCCGAAACAGAGGCAAGCAAAACAAGAAGATTCACGTAGTGAAAACGGCTAGAATTGCAGTTACGATCGGGCAAATAGCGACAGTAACAATGATCTATATGAAATTCAGTTTCACCGTTAAAGGATTAATACGCAATTGTGGCCATGCACTTCAGGTTAGTCGATGCAATGACTAATATATTAAAATACCAGCAGATAACCTAAAATAAAATCCACGTCAGTGCCCAGTGTCTCAACCATAGATAACCCGTATAGAGGCCACGGCAGACCCGCTTATGAACTCTAAAAAATAAATATCGAACCTGCATGAATAAGAAGCTAGAGAGAGAGAGAGAGAGAGAGAGAGAGAGAGAGAGAGAGAGAGAGAGGGGGGGGGGGTGTGAAAAACTTAACACCCGTCATGTTCTTCACTCGACTAAGGTGCGTATGAATACAAGGCTACAAATAGCAAGTTATTGTAAGAAATCTACAAAGCGACAAATAACACGCAAGCGACTTGTACTGTTTGGAGGGGATATTTGGTTGCATATGACTTGCTTGGATGGGGAGGTAAGGCAATAAATAAAGCATTGTAAAGCGCATTGAGTGAGCCTGGTGAATCCATGTAAGTACTCAAAAGCCATTAGGCCCATGGATTCAGAGTTTATCCCCGTTTTCTATAGCGTCAATGGAATGAAACGGACAAATACAAATTTTTGGTACCCTTTTATTATGACGCTAGTCTATCGCAAAGCACTTTCCGACAGATCAAACAGACTCAGCTACCTAATCAGGGTAATCACGGTTAGGTGGACAGGGGGGTTAGAAAAAAATCGACTGCACCTCTGATCGACCTCGGTCATGTGTGTGAAAGGAGTGCTCTATCAGCTGAGCTATCGGGACCCCCACTTTATAAAAATGTTTTTGTTCATTTTAAATGTTCATGTTAATTTTCATCTTAAAATACTATAACTCCCTGATTCACATATTTATCAATTCAAAACACTGCCTCACACAAATATGATGCAACCTTCTATTCCTGCAATTTAATTTTATTTTTTTTTCATTGCAAGGTCATAGATTTCGATTGAGCTAAGATCGAAAACACAAAAAATATAATAGGCCTTTAAAGGGTTTTATTGAATTCCACCTATTGTTCCCCGTTACCATTCAAGGCAATACAAATATACATATAAAAATTGGGGCAATGATTCTTCCCTTGCTTTGTCAGCAAGTAATCCTGACACAAAAGTGCAGTGGCTATAATATATATATATATATATATATATATATATATATATATATATATATATATATATATATATATATATATATACACGAGTGTTTATCAAATTATGTGAATTGACTGACTGAAAGAATGGTTCGATTCAAACGGAATTGTCAGGAAAAGGTTATCAAAAATAGAACTTTATATACGTACATTTACGTAAAGCACACTAATCATAAATTCAGCTTTATGAAAAGGAAGCTATAGCAACTGAAAGAGGAAGTGAAATTCACGAAGTGTTTGTGAAAAATATTTTTTGAACAGATTGATAACAGTGGATGAAACCTGACTCTGCCAATATGATCCAGAGATGAAATGCCTCGACAAGTAATGGGAAACTTGTGAAAAGCCGACCCCCCCCCCCCCCCCCCCCCAAAATCAAAGCTGAGCCGCTGATTAAGGTCTCACCATTTTTCTTTGTCGGACGAAAGGCACTTCGTGTTTCACTATCTTCCAAAGAATAAAACACAGAGCGGAAAACAAGACTCACAACTCTTGAATAGAAAGACGGAAGCTTTGAAATGGAGTTCTGCCTTTGCAGGACGATGCACCGTCTTATGGTGCCCTTATTGACAACAGATGTAGATGATTACGGGTTAGAAATCTTACCCCACCTTTCTTACTCAGTCGATTTGGCCTACAAAGCAAAAAGCCAAAAACTTCTACTTTGATTGACTTATCAAGGTCAAGCAGAAATGGGAGAAGTATACCACTTAGCTAAGGACTATATAGAGAAATAAAACATTCCTTCATAATCAGGGCAATTTATATTCGATAAACCCTCGTACTTATTCAACCCCCCCCCCCCCCCCCACTTATTCAACTCATAGGGGAAATTTGTCTCTGGGGTCAATTCCAAGGGAAGACTGGAATAATCCAGGCGTCAGCCGCAGTGCAGCGCCGCAAATTGAGCTAGGACGAAGTGACTTGCTCAAGGCCACACACCGCAGCGACGGGTAATCGAACTCGGTACCTTTCGGGTACGAAACAAAGACCCTACGGCTGAGCCACGCTGATTTTGTTGGTGAGATCACGGATAATGATTTTAACGTTTATACAAATGCTGCGCCAAAAATAAAATGGTTTAAATATGTACATCAGAATTATGAATTACAAAACTCGGGATTGATTTGCTTCTGTATATCGTCTTTCAAAACTGTATCTGCAGCAAACTGTCAAAATTTTTCGATTTGCAGGGGAAAAGCCTGTGGTTTGTTTGGGGCTGACACGTTCAAGTGCGTTTCCTTTATTTTATGAGAACCCAAAAAAAAAAAAAAAACTGAATTATTAAATAAACGAGAAGGGGGGGGGGGGGGGGGGGGGGGGGGAAGAGTGACAGCCTTCCAAGGAAAATATATGAGTTTAAAAAAAAACAACTAAAAACCCCAACCAAGCAATAAACTAAAATCTAAACAAAAACAAGCAAAACATCCCACACATTACGAATAGGACACGAAGCTACTACTACAACCTTACACGCACACACAAGCCTTCACCGACACACGCACACACACAAAGCACACAAGGGTAATACAGGAACTGTATGCACCGCTGAACGCGAAAAGAATACTATGAAGGTTCATTCATTCTTTCTTTTTCTTTTCAAACATCAAGTCTAGATCTGTGATATACTTGTCAGCTTTATCCCCATCACCTCATTCTACAGCACAAGACAAAAATAAATATTGACAATTTAAAAAAAAGTTGCACATTATCCGATTTTATAACCAAACCAACCATATATTGATTTCTCACTCGCTTACTTTTTAAAATGTTAAGCCTATTACGGGTTTTTTTAAACACGCATACTTAATAAAACGTCCAGTATTAATAAAGTGCGGTGTTTTGCCCTACAACCGAGTAAAGCGATACAGCACAGTACGTGACGACAGGATAGGTAATAATAACAATGATTAAAGAACTCTGATGCCAACCTTGTGTTCTCGAAACAAATGAAATGCAATGGGCTCCAATTTCATATGAGTGTTGTGATTCACATAAGAAAATGGGATTTTATAATCGGATACCCGCGTAGATTTTGAATGTATTAAATGAAATCCGTGCAAAAACACGGCGGCTAACTTTTCAGAGCTAAAAAGGGGCATCCAACACAAAATACGGTCATGATCCAGAATAGCAGTATGATTGGACTATTATAATATAATATAATTTAGATTTAGAGCTTTTTCTGTTCCTTGGTCTTATTTGTTAGTCAACAAATCATAATCCCGGGACATGCGAGGATCATTTCCAAGCACATAAACAGTTTCTCAGATTGTCAAATTGGGACAGTCCCGATTTTATCCGGACAACACAGTTGGCCGCTATCCAAAAATATATAGAACAAAAGAAGAAAAAAAAAAAAAGCAAGCAAAACAGAGCACCCCCCCCCCCCCTGCCAAAAAAAAGAACAAACAAACCAACCCCCCCCCCCCCCCCCCCCCCCCCCCCAAAAAAAAAAAAGAAAACAAACCTAACCAAAAATACACACACATACACAGACTTGTATGTTTATACACAAAAGCTGTCATCTGGAATGTGGCACAAATAGGTTTCGATCTCAGCCCCCATTGAATGTCAAGGGGTAACCACCAGTAAGAGTGTTTGGCTAGAGACATTAGGATTTAAAGAACGCGGGGGGAGTATTACGGGACAGGTGGAAATAGTTGTAAAACATTATAAATAATAATTGAGAACATGAAACAAAAAACAATGACTTACGATAAATCTGTAAAACTGGATCCCGGTTTTATCTGGAGAGACAAGGAAATTGATACTCTTTACAAAAAGTTACAGATTTATTG
The DNA here is from genome assembly GCF_034508935.2 of Berghia stephanieae. Classification (NCBI taxonomy): domain Eukaryota; kingdom Metazoa; phylum Mollusca; class Gastropoda; order Nudibranchia; family Aeolidiidae; genus Berghia; species Berghia stephanieae. Next base: position 70,711,404 of record NC_088363.1, read on the forward strand.
AAAGAGAATCAACTTTTTACATACATCTAAATATTATGATTTTCAGACTTTCCACCCTCTCTGAAAATAAAACATTGCATAATAAAAAGATCACAGGCATGTCAATGTCTTTGAACCAGCAACATCAGACTATTGTACTCTGACCTATGTGAGTGGCGTTGATAAAATATTTTTACGCAGTGGCTATTTTTACAGTCCCCTAAAGCTCGTTCTCGGGGCTATTTTTACACTGGAAGCCAATGTGAGAATGATTACTCAAGGCAAGATATGTTAAATTAATTGACATTAATTGTTTGTTATTGTTATACAAGTCAGAGTGAGGACGAGAAATAAAGCCTTTATGATAAGCTAAATCAAACAGTACAGGACACTCAAAAGCACAATGTACCTATAATGTTTGATAACCTAAACGCAAAGGTTGGACGAGATAATGACTAAAAATAGCCCTGAGAACCATCTTTACGGGACTGTAAAAATAGCCATTGCGTTTTCTAAATTATCAAAATGGTATTTTTTTTAAAAACCTTGAGGGATATGCGGGAGTATTCAGAAGCAGGAAACCTACAAAAAAGCTGATGCAAAGTAATGCATTCAAGGCACACTTTCGCATCTCTTTTAACATTTAAATTAGCTTAATAACTAGCATGATCAACACGCCAAAATTGAGAAATCAGCGCATTATTCCACAAGAGGGAATGCGGGAGAGGAAGAAAAGATGGATCATAGCCCCATGCTGCATATACAATACAAAATGTATAACATCCCCTCCATTATTCAATAAAATTACACACTTGTGATATACTGACACTACTGGCTCTCAATCACCTTTTTCCTATTTCATTCTAGCTTACTTTTATTTTAAGATTTTGACATTTGAGAAACAATAGAGTCACTCTCAAGGATAATTTATAGAAACACAAAATATCATCTCTCACAAGTTAAAAAAATATATAGCCTATATTGTTTTTAAGAGTTTTACACCGCTTGCAACAAATTTAGCTAATATCAGCGCCAGTACAAAGGATGAAAATTGGATAGTAAAAACATTCTAGATGTACAATTAATTAAAAGGACTTAAGGAAAAAGTAAGACAAAGGGGAATGGTACAAATAGGGAACAGATGTAGATTTCAAGAGCACACTATCATCAGACAGTGCACTCAGTTTGAGATTGCCTAAATGTTTCACCCGGACACCAGCTAAAGATCCCACTAACTAAGAGGAATACACTGAAATGTTTTAAAAAAAAAAAAAATAACAGCACATAACAGCGAGTTAATTTACAAGGAAAAAAAAAAATCATCTCTCAAAACTAAAACTATAATACATTCAAGTGTTTCCCTCCCAACCAAGGAATCCGGACAAAACTTAGTAATCTCATTCCAAGACAAAGACAGAAAGCAATAGATAGAATACGAGAATACGGAACCCCCACCCAGATAACTGTTTTGTTTTTGAGCGGCACTTGCAACACATTAAGGTCATATCAGCGCCAGTAAAAAGGAAGAAATGGGATGGTAAAAAGTTATAAGGCTACTTAAACAGCAAAATAAAGCACAGACCAAGCTGGTGTTGGGGACACCGCTTTCTTGAAACGATTCCTCAGGAATTTTTTTTTTCTATTAAAAAAAACAAACAAAAAAGATGTCATACCATTTCCAATTCCCAACTGCTTAATGGGGACGAAATATGACAATGACGGTCCCCATAAGAGATTCCCCCCCCCCCCCCCCGCTATCTTCAATCATTTTAATGGTGGTTCTTAAATGCAAATCAGACTAAAGGGATGGTCAACCGGGTGTCGTACCCTTCATTGCAGAGGTGTGGACAACAGAATTTACTTGTATACCCTAGTAGTGTCTATCCTGACAAATCGGATATGTGGTCGAACTGTTCGTCATAGTTCCTCACAGAGATGAGAACAAAAGAATTTACCTGTATCATCTTCCAGTATCACGTACATGGATCAACTGACCAATTGTGTTTTGGGTAATGAGTGATGGATCTGTTTGCTAAAGGCTGTCATCACCAAATGGTTTGTTTGTTCAATGAGACGAATGGGTAGACAATACATTCTCAATCGGTTGCTTACTTATGCAACTGTTAAGAGTGGCACATTCGTTTATGTTGCACTGTTAGATTTGTCTCTCATTGTAAATGATAGAGTAAGGTGTCATTTGTTTTTCATTAAGACGCAAAATGTCACTCAATTTCATGACCACCACTTAATTGGGACGATCTCTCATCCCAATAAACCGACTCGGACTGTACATGGAAAGTAAAGTGCTAGATTATTGTAACTGTTACTTTGACCTTTTATGCCCTCCTAATTACAACCACTTTTATTGATGTATCTTTTTTACAAGACCAATTAAGTGTCGAAATAGTAAATAGCCCATGGAATTGCTAATTAAATGCTATACAGCAATAAACAATTATAAATTTAAACACAACTTGGCAGAGTTCCTAAATGCTTGGCATGTGGGTTATATTATGGTACTGTCCCCTTAAAAAAAAGTTCAACTTCTGTGGCTCTAACAGCTCCTCATAAAATAAACCCAGAAAGGACTGTGGGAATCTCACTAAAGCAGACAGACAAACAAGCATATAGAAACGAGACAATAGATTGAGGGAGAAAAGACATACAAGAGCCGTCACCATCAAAAGGAGATGGTAACCAGTGCAGACACAATAATATTCTAGTTGTATCAGACAATCTATTTTTAATTCATGCATCAATCTCATCTGTCTTCAGTTTACCAAGAGCCATAGAGAAACAGTATCAAGCTGTTTCCTTTTATACTTGCCTCTTCATTTTCAAAATACAAGTTTTAATTTAGCTGAACCCAGGTACACACCATTATATTGATAGTTTACCTTTATCTATTATCATCAGTTTAATTGCTGAAGTACTTGTGTTATCATCAGTCCAAAACTATACCAATCTCTCTCAACACGATAATGATGATTTAATATCAATACCGAATGATTACTGCTGAACACATTAGAGGTACGATAGTAAAGGATAAAACCATGGTATCATTCCATCTCTAAGCCACTATAACAATTCATATCCACTCTAATATTTGAACCATTCCATTACTAACTACATTCTAAGCAAAAACAAATTTAAACAAAAAAAAACAAAAAACAAAAAAAAAAACAACATATATAAGTTCCTTCCACTTCAGTTTCTCAAAGACACACACAACTTACTTCTAAAGGTACTCCAGAACTAATGTAATTGTCACCCACGATGTAGGTGAGGTGTTTGTCTGTCTGAATGAATGCTGAAACAAATGAGGAAAAAAAAAAGGATTATACCATTGCATATACTTCAGCTTGAAACAAAATATCAATAATAGAGAAATCAAAGTCATTCCAATTCATGTTGTATCTTAATACTAAGCCTATATATGCTGCATGAACGTGTTATTGTTATCTGCTAGGAACCACTCTTAAATTTTGCATTTAATTGTATTTGTAGTCAAAGGAAACTAACCAAAGAAAGAGTCCCTGGGCATAAATGTTTATGCATAGATACAATTTTTCAAAGTTATATGAACAGCATACATTGTTAACTTGACAATAATGAGTATACAATCACTGTTTCAAATGATCTAAAGCTGGATATTTCATATCAGTCTTTGGTTATTGCGACAAGATGTAGATTATATTCCATAAATCATAAATTCAAAATTGGGTAGCGAATTGTTATTATTCGGAAACAAGTATGACGTGAACTCATAATCACTAGCCAGAACTACTGTGTCAGCTCGAGATATTTTTGGAAAAACGATGAAGGCAACTCTTACTTTGTGGTGGGAAACTTGTTTACATAATTAACAGTGTAAAATCTTTAATTTCATGACAGCAGTTTTAAATATGGCATCAATAGGGTCCAAAATCTATATTCAGTTAAGACATGTTAACAAATTTTTACAACTTTTGATAGAGGGATAGCTGAGAAAAACCAGAAAAACATGTGCCATTAATAAAACATCTGACTATAATAATGAACTCAACACCCGCGGCTGAACATTCCTGGGGACTGCGGAAATCAGCCATGCATTGAGGACAACACACATAACCATGATTCATCATTGCCTACATGATAATAAGCAAAACATCTCAATGTTCCAAGATATTATTTGAATCACCTCTCAGGAGTAAAATTTACAAAGTAATAAAATAAAAGCAAAATCATTGCTCACTAAGACTAGTGCACATGATCAAGTCTATGGATGAAGTATGTACAGGCCTGAAAGCAGCGGAACAAGACTTTTCAAACATTCAGAATCTAACAACAAATAACCTCAAATAAAATGTAGCCTGTGAGTGAGGTAAAACCTTCTACGCAAACAATACCTATCTGACCAGACTAATTAAAAGCAGTAATAGCAAAACACATTTAAACTGTTCATTATATAATACATATAAGTACAGCAAGATATATCCTGGTAGTGGTAATAAAAAATATATTTAAAAATACATACTATTAACCTTTGCCAGCCACAAAAATAAATAAACAAATAAAGGTAACATGCACCACCGCCTTCAAATTCAACTTAAATTAATCAACTCAGAGAACAAGAATGCACATTAATATTTATCGTTTTTCCTGATTTAAAATAAAGCATTGATATTAACAAACAATCTAACTTGCAAACTCAGTTGTACATTGCAGTGTCTAAAGGCAAAGGGGGCAGAGCATGAACAGTCAGTCAAATCGTCAGGGCTTTGTAATTTTACTCAGAAAATGTCGAGTTCCACACCTGCACCACACAGTATAACCTTGAGCTTATTCTGCAAGTTATTTCAGTCTTCCCTTATAAGTAATTTCAAGATGTTTGAGGAGAAGATTGTGATCGGTAGTGTCAAAAGCGGACGCTAGGTCAAGCAATTTCAGCACAGAACATGAACCATTGTCTATAACAGAGAGAAGATCATAAACAACCCTAACAAGTGTGGTTTCCATCGAATGATGTTGCCTATTTATAAACCGACTGAAACTTTTCTTCAAGACAACTATTTTTAAGATGAGACTTTCACAGAATAAATATCAACTCTACAAATCACTTTTTCATTATTCAATTTTTAAAAAGCAAAGTTGGGATTGAGGTAATCAGACGTCACCCATATAATTACTCATGCCCAATGTAGCTTGACATCAGTAAAAGGAAAAGTACTGATTTGATCAATCACACCAGGTATTCAGAATCGCTCATGATGACATAATGTGTTGTTTGCTCTGGATTTTATGCAGAAACCTTTATTCTGAGTTACAAAATTCAGAGGGTGTCCGTCTGTTACCGGCACCTTTTTAAGACTGGAGATTGAAATCTTGAACAATCTTTAAAATATTGCTTATGGGTTATAGAATAGCATCTCATGGTCACTGTAAAAGAACTTATTTATTACTGGAAGTTTGATCCATCTCCATATATGAAATTGAATAAGACAGATTTTTCTGATGCAGTCAGTTACCAACTCAACATTATAATGTCAAATCAATTCAAATTGATAAAGATCCACCTTCATCCATTTGATACATGGTAAAGGAAGACATGATACATGTCCATGGAAAACATTAGGTCCATACAATAAATACAGTGCAATTCACGGCACAAAATTTAAGCATTGTTACTGACTTGTCAGTCCGTTACCAGTGGAATTTCCCATGTAGTTCCCCAGACTCATAATAATCGTTTTTTACTTTTCAGGGTAACACCCCCCCCCCCAAAAAAAAACCATTTTGAGTCTTTAAATAAAATTTTATTTTATCGGGAAACTACCTGTTAATCAATGGCGCAAGGTTATTGTTCTGCCAGAGCGCAAAGTAGTGTGGCCGAATTAAAAAAATAAATTATATATATGCACAAAAATTTTGAAACTTGCAACCAAAAATAATGATATTTGAATTTGTGTTCAATGACTAAAAATACACAAATATGACATATATGAATTTGATAAGCGTTAGTAAAAAAAATAAAACACATCGATTGGACAGAACTTTTAGAACACAGTATAGAATTAGAATTAAGACCATTGCCATTACTATTAATGTTATTTTATGCCTCTACAACTTTACAATTAAAAGCTTTCATGCTCCTGCCTCTGCGTATAGGGGTGTGTGTGTGTGGGTGTGAGTAAAAGAATGTTTCAGTTTTCGAAACTGGTATGAAACGTCATTTTAATTTAGATATTTAGGCCCCTATATCAATATCAGTTATCATTTTGATGTGTTTATTTATTATCTATCTTGTAATTTTAATTTCAAAGTCAAAGATTGGAAACCAAATGACAATTTGCCATTTTTGTTTTTATTTGGACAATAAAGGTATTAACTATTATTATTATTATTAGTGATGATAACATAAAGTTAGGTAATTAAGTAATATATAGATAATTTAATCGTAGTGTTTTTATGCACCTCCGTTGACGGTGTATCTTAACGGATCGTTTTTATACACCTCCGTCACGCATGCGCATTCCACCCAATTTCATTAGCGATATTGTTTCTGCATTTGGACATGGCGAAAGTTATATTGTGACATCTGTAGGATGTTTTTGTTAATAAATTTATATAAAAATATTAATAATTTTAAAAAATCGAAATATAAAACCAGAAAATAGAAGTTGCATTGAAGGTAAAATAATGTTTTAGAAAGACCTTATTAAATGTGTTGAACAGTCAGGTGGCTCCGTAGCGCAGTGGACAAGCTGTCAGACTCCAACCTTGAAAGTACCGGGTTCGATTCCCAATGTTGGCTTTTTTTTTTTTTTTGATTTACTTTGTTTTTGTTTGCTTTTTTTTTCTTTCTTTTTTTTTTCAAAGACTTTTTATCATGTTTTTAAAAAACTTTGATTTTAATTTTCTAAAATTATTTATTTATTTGAGATCAGTATTTGTGTGCCATGTTTCTTTTTACTTTTGATTTTTTTTAATTATTGTTATTATTCTTTAATTTATTATCATTGTACATCGGTAATCACTAAGCAGCGTGCTAAACTACAATCTACAACTATTTAAACCTCATGGACGTATGCAGCAACAACTTTACCATCACCGCCAACGGAGGTGCATAAAAACGGTGCGTTTTTGTACACCTCCAACGGAGGTGTATAAAAACGCCACCTAATTTAATAGCTATAGATGTGTCGTTCTAAAAATTGTCCGTTTAAGTTTAAGTAAGTTTAGTCAGTAGGCTTATTCATTGGTAGGCAGTTTCAAATATAAATCGTACATTGACTTAGAAGGTCCATTTATTAATCATTCAATGAAACTGAAATTGAAACTGATTTCTGCATTTTGCTTTTTGGAAACTGAAAATATTCTTATTGTAGTTTTTTTTTAGTTTTTTTTTTAGGTTGATTTGGGTCATTTTAAATTTGCATCCGTGCCGTATCTTATATTCGACATTTAGACTAGACAGACAGTCTTTGGATCAGCCTCCTCATTGTATAAGTGAGTTAGAGCCGTAGCATTAGTCCTTCAAGTCAAGAGTCAATCAAGAAGTAAATCACATTTCATCATCACACTCAACAATGCCAAGGCAGGCCCTCCTCCAAGTCCAAGTCCAAGAGTAAAAGTAAAGACCCAACAAAAACTCATTCTTGTTCTACAATTCTACTAGTACTAAATTCCAATGCCAATGCCTATTGTGTATTGGTTGTGAACATTGCTATACTGTAGGGCATGATTGAAGTTTTATCTCTTCACAACATGAATAAACAGTGGCTGGTCACTGACTGACTGTTGAATTGAGGCCAACAGTCAACAAAAAGTGAGGAACTGTATTTGGTTACAATTAAAATGAATGAGAAAAATCTGATTGACAACCCTACCTTGGTTATGATTTTCTGAGGCAATAACAAGAGGTGTGTAATGTTGTAATGTTTGAAAAATGATGAAAACATGAAACAAATCGATTATTCTTTCACTGAAATAGGTATCCTGTCGCGCCATCTTCCCATGCTGAAAGGTCAACCATCAATCCAATTTTAACTGTACCATTCAGGCAAAAATATTTTACTCAAATGAATAATAAGATTTTAATCCCTTGATGAATAATTTAAATACACAAAAGCAATGGTGATATTCAAAAACCTTAGAGACTAAACACTGTTGACGATAAGATACTTTTTTTAGAGCACACATATTTACGAAAATATAACAATTTATGTTTCATAGCTCTACGTCTGTCTGACGACTTGGCTTGTCATTGGCTGTTCTCTTAGCAACTGAAAATTCGTTCATTTCCTTTCGAGGTCAGAAAGTTCATCATCTTTTACTTCCGTCAACAATGATAAACACAACGAATAATCCACGTTCGTTTTATACCGACTCACAGACCATACTGTCGATACACTAAAAACCCCCACTAAAATAGGATTTCATTAGTTGTTGTGATGGACAGTTTGATCAAAACTGTCACATAGATATCATATACATTTATATACTGGACGAGTATGTTTTTATGGTTTTATTATTGCAATTTCATTTTTTTCGCCACATCATCACAAACTAACTTTGTGCAAGTGCAAGCGAAAGGCACACTGACTCAAGTTTTCTTTCCTAGACTATCTTAGACATGAAGAAGATCTTATCGTGTTTTATAATTTCATTGAGCATTTAACATCTCAACATACACGATGTAAAAGAAAAGATGGACATCATCTGAGAACCATGAACTTACTTAAGGCTAAGGCATACACACTCACTGTAACACACTACACTTCACATGGACATGAATGACTTGAACATATAATCACTTTGATAAAATTTTCAAACTCAAAATATCTTAATTTGACCCAGTCAGGGGGATGGGACTTGAAAAAACCCCATAAAATTTGATACCTTATTTGTTTCTCTACGACTAACGGTTCCAGAGTTATTTATATCTTACTGATGTTGAAATATTTAGTAAATTTTACAGAGAGAATCTGTGATCTCACTGCTGCCTCAAAACTATCTAGATAGCATCTCGCGGCGATCGGGAAAGTTTGGGTTTTGCAGTCAACATGGCCCACTTATTGTTTTCAGTAATTTTGTTTTTTGTTTTTGTAACATGATACCAAAATTAGTCACATAGGTCCACAAATAACGCCATGGTAACCAAAACAGTAAAGGGCCAAAAATGAAGACCCGAAAAACGAGTTTTACCTTACAGTGAGCCTATCGACGGTCATTGGACTTGAGTTATCAAAGTGCCTAATATAATAATAAATGAATCGAATTAGCAATTCGAACTCGAGTCTGAATAGTCTCCCGTGGCTTTTCGGACTCAACTCTAATGGGCGTGCGCAAACACAGGGGACACAGTGCGAGCAGTGGGCAAAGAGTGTTTCTGATGGAA
>NC_088363.1:70725761-70745761 GCF_034508935.2 Berghia stephanieae
TGCAAGACTACCTCTTCACCACAATGGCACACTTCGACAAAGACTATGCCTCTTTTAATAACGTTTTAATCATCTTTTTTTTTTTTCATCCTATCAGGCTGAAGGTGTTTTAAGATTCCTTTTTGTTTTGAAGACATCGAAGTTCCAAAAAGGCAACTGACTTTTTGTTTTAGACCAAAATAAAAAATGTTTCTATTTTATATGAATTTGGAGATTTTCTGAAACATTAAAGTGATAAAGGATAATGTTCAGTAATTGTTTTCCACCCTCTTTATGGACAGAAAATAGTCTCAAGTCCTCGAGTGATCCGGAATTGAAAAGACTTGTCAAAGAATGGGATTTCGATATCCAGGAATCAGTAAAGAAAGTCATGTCCAAAAAAGACATCATCTCAGAGGTTCATATAGAGTAAGAGATTACCATTGTTATTGGCTTGTGTTATATATTATGATGATTGTGCTCAATGTTACCCATTGCCCTTCCACTTTGTACCAGATTGCACACAATACTTCTATTTTTGACTCTATTTCTTCCTTTAAATGACTGGCTTCATGATTGACACTGTGTTGTCCACTCAACACCTTTCCTTTCCTTTTCAACAGTCCATCTCCATGTTGTTTTGGTCTGCCTTTTTATCTTTTTCCTGATTTGTTAATAATAATTATAATAATAATAACAACAACAACAATAATAATAATAATGATGATGATACACATCTAGTTGGAAACAGTTGGGTGCATGTACATGAAACACAACTATCTGAAAAATATTTGTTGCATACTGGGACTGAATAAAAAAAACCCAAAGAGAAAATATATGTAGTGCAATATCCACTTAACGTACTCAAGGCACTTTATAAGGGGTCCCTAGCAGACAGGAAAGCTTAACATGTAGGACAAGACATGATGTTAGGCGATAATACCATTTTTCCGACGGAGACAACACTGTTAATGTCCAGCTACTCATTTTACACCTGAGTCCGATGAGAGAATGTGTGAAAAGAGCCTTTTCTAAGGACTCAACATGCGCCACTCAGAGCGAGACTCAAACCCAGGACCTTCCAATCCAAAGGCGAGTGTCATACCACAAGACCACATAGCCACTCATATAATATGACATATCAATCAGGTTTATGTTGTTTGATTTTGAAGATTTTTCAGTTATTTATTTTTTTCGTTTGATATTTCTACGAATTAAAATAAACATTTTATTTGTCTTTTGTCATGACACTCAGCTTGTAACCGTTGGTCTAGGATTCAAGTTCCGATGTGGGTTGCTCAAAGTTGAGTCCTAGAGAAAGACACTCTACTCACAATTGCAGGGAGAGGGGGGGGGGGGTATTTTTTTGTGTTTTATGTTTGTCTTAATCGATTTTAAAGTCATTATTTTCATTTTGAAATTAATCATTATTTCCTTGTTTTAAAAAATGTCACCTTTTTCATCTCAAATAATTATTTCAAAAGCCTATAACTAAACTTTGAGCTTGATATTTTAAAAGGCTTTTGTCACATTTAAGTGGATACTAAAGTTCACTTTTTTCATTACTTCAGATTTGAGGGCAAATTCACAGATAGCCTAATATGTATCAGAGCCTACAACAAAATGTTAGAAGAAGTCGAAAATCTTAGACAAATCAAATACTCTGCAGATGACAAAGATCATGAGGATCGTTTATTAAAAGTGAGTATGATATTCATTGCAGAGACAAAAACCCTCTTCTCACCAACCCATCACAAAATCAGACTGTTTTTACTCGAATAGAAAAGCAACAAGTACATTCTATACATAATATGGTCCAGCAAAATGAGCTGTCCATAACAGTGTCAAGTTTTTTCTAGCTATAACAAAAAAATTCTCTTTAAATTGTGTGTTGTACAAAAGAAACCAAAATGATAAAATTGTTGTCGAATGTGACGATTTTCCTATGGTTGGTAAGGAGAGGGTTAATCTTGTCAATGACTTATGGCTTTTGAGTCGAGGCATAGGAATATTTCTTTTTGGGGTTTGCCATCAGAGTTTATCATTGTAATGGAATTACTGTTGATTTTAGATTTATTATTTTGAAATTCAAAAAGCAAAATTTTCTTTGAGGACAATATTATTGAGCTAATGGAAATGAATAGCAATTTCATAGACACAAAGGAATATATGATTAATCAGAATCAATAAGACTTTTATGAAATGAATGAAGATGAGGTCATTGCGGTTTAGATGGCCAGAAAGAAGAAAAGTTTTTCGCTAAATTCTCTCTTATTCACTATAAATGTTATTTTCTACACGTTTTACAATCATTTCGACGAAAAGAATTGTCGAGCAGTTTACCTTACTACATACCATCAATACTCATGGCCCAAAAGAGGGTGATTATGGGCATATCAACTTTTTTCCATCCTTCTATCTTATATTGATGATCACCTCAACTCAATCTTTCTAACTTTGGCCTTTGAAACATAAAGCTGTCTAACCAGCTTGTTCGCAAAAGCTGAGACCTTGCATTGAAAACTATTGTCAAGAGGTTCAAGACCCTTGCATTAAAAAAAAACAAAACAAATTCAATAACTCTCAGTTAGTTTCATTAAGGAGATGAATAAATAGTCATCACGCATATTCATTGGGTGTGTGTCATTTTGTTTGAAACAGAAACATAACTATTGTGTAAATTGTCATGAAATCATGCTGTAATTATAGACAAAGCAATGCTTTGAAAAGTCTCATTTGCTTTATTTGTTTTTCATTCACTGTGATTTTATAAACCTTATTGTTTTCATTATGACTGTATTGATGTTTTTATATTTGTTAGCATTTTATCTCATTATTTTAGTTTTTTAATTTCTGAAATTGATCTATGAATCTTCACTCCAAAATTAATTTTCGAATGTTGTCGTTTGTCATTGGATTTTTTGTCATTAACCTTTTACTTCTTCATTATTTTTATCATTTTTTATATATTAAAAAAAAAAAATCATAACTTAAAAAAAAAAATATTTTATTTTGATTGTATTTTAAAGTTATGGTTCTTATGGAAAGGGGAGAAACTACCTGACCGAATAGGAGAACATTGGGGTGCATTAGGGTTCCAAGGTCATGACCCTAAAACTGACTTTCGAGGCATGGGATTACTTGGATTGGAACAACTTTTGTGAGTAATAATTTTTATCTGTATATACTCAACAACTTAACAATAGATTGTTTAGAATTAAGTAAGATGGGAACAATTTGCTGATTGAATAGTGTTACATTTTCTTAGTTTGGTTCTTTGAGGGCGGATTTATTTGGATACTTGTTTACTGTTTTGAGACTAATGAGTAAAAGGATGTAAGAACTGTTTGTATGATTGCCCAGAAATGTTCAATGCCATTGGATTACTTCTCCAATCATTTCTTTTTGTTACGGAGAAACAGATTTTGTTCTTTGTGACAATCACTTTGATTTGAAATGCTTAATTTCTTGAATAGCAATAGTTTGCTGTTAGAAATGAGGACATAAAAATGCGGAACACACACCGCAACTTACTATCATTCACCCCACAATGCTCTTAATCTTACTTGATTAACCTTCCACAAGTTTGTCAATTGATTCATGGATTGGATGTAAAACTGGAAGTTGGAAGTGTAACCATCTTATCCTAGTGTTCCTGCTGCAAGCAACAGTGTCAACCATATATGTGACCTGCTGCTTCAAAGCAGTATTATGGCAGGATGGTTTAAATGCTATAAAATGAATTTATATTATTCAAATAGATTTTTAAAATGTGGAAAACTCAAACTTTACATTTCTGATCATTTTTATTTCAAAATCACTTATTGTCACCTGGTTCACCCCGTCATGATACTAGATTGTGGCCTTGGTGGAATCTTTTGCCCTCCCATGGTGGGCAGGCAGGAGGTCACTTGCAGTCTTCTATCCCCATATATCTGTTTTCTGAGTTAATCTCAATCTTTGTCTTGGAATTGGATTACTTGGTTGTGTCCTGGCTTTACCGTGGTCCTTGGCTAAGAGGGATACAGTCAGATGTTAGTGTTAGTTTTGGGAGATTATATTTTCTTTCCTTGTGAATACATTATGATTTGTAAACATTTGAGAGTATTCTTCTTAGTGTGATTGTGTCTGGATGAGACTTTTAGATGATCTCAAACTAGGAACACTGATAGTTTGCTTTACTTTTGGAATCTACATATGTTCCCTATTTGAACCAGTCCCCTTTGATTCTCCTTTTCTCATATGCTTTCAATTGTAAATCTAGAGTTTTTGGACTATCCCATTTTCTTCCTTTTCACTCATGCTGAAATTACCCAAAAGTGTCAAAAGTGCCGTAAAACTCTTTAAAACTTACAAACCAGATGGAGGCGGGTCTTGTATAGAAGATATATCATTTGTATTTTGTTGTTAGCAGCATTCATTTAGTGAGTATTTCATGTCGTTACCTAAGACCTTGTCTGTGTTTGTTTGTGTGGATCTGTTTTTGTGTATGTGTGTGTTTTGTGACCATAGGAGAAGTGGTGAGTTAGCCTGTGTACAGGGATGGGTGTATGCGTGTGATGTGCATGCATTAGTGAATTGTGCATAACTTATCTCTGTGATTTGAGACATCAGTATAAGGATCTTTTAAAATAAGCTCATTATTATTATTCCCTTATCTTCATTATGTGTTTATCAATTCTATTTTGGTCAAGGGGACCCAAATAAGTAGTTGAACAAATATTTCCTGTTGAACATTATTTGGCTTAATTTAAACGCTTAAAACTGCTTAGACCCTTATTTGTCATCAGGAAAAGAGCAGCCCAAAAATATTTTAAAATTATACTATGGTTTTTATCAGCTCCAGATTTTGGGCTATTTTAATTATTTACGGGGTCATGCATGAAAGTATTCTGCACTATTCATGATTATAAAGATCAATTTAAGTTTGACTTTATACCGACCCTGCCAATTTTGTTTATAGTGGCAATAATTGGTGTAAAGGTGACATGAACGTCTGTCATGGGTCGGATTAAACTGGGTGATAAATTATTAAGCTCAAATAAAGAAGACATTGAAACACTCAACTATTTGCCCAGCAGCTAACCAAAAATAACCCTCTGATGGGTTGTAGAAGCAGAGGTCAAGATGTGGAAATATCTATGCTGCCTCTGATCATATGAGAATGCCTGTGTTTTATTTTGAGAGCCTTCTTTTTATTTTCGTGTTCGTTTTGATGTGACTAATTCATCTTTTATCAAGCTGATGAAAGGGTCCCAGTGATGTAGATATGAGCATGTTGCACTGTATCTAGAGTCATTTAGTTTAAGATTAGAAGTTAAAGTGGCAGAAAAGTCAGAAACATATACACACTCACATATGAGTCTGTTGTGAATATGAGCTATTACAAAGAGAAATAACTTGAAAACAATAATTAGTATCTTAAATAATACATGAACGCTTTATTTTACTGGGATGTGTGAATGTTTTGACTTTTATGGATACGTTTAACTAAGGCAAAAATAAATTCTAAACATCCAATGGGAATAAATGCATTGTTAAAAGATTAACATTTGTCTATAGCTTTTTGCTGTCTTTGACCATTTTCAAAGCAATATATTCAAGGTATTCAATGCGCTTTATTATTAAAATAACTCCTGGTGCATCATGGCCTTGTTAGGCTTCTAAATTATTTAAACAGTTTGAAATTATTATTTTTTAACGTACAGCCATTATCTTCATGCATGACAAATTTTGGACAATGTATTATTTATCTTCATAGGCTGATGCATAGAGTATGTGTTCCCTTGTTTTCATTCTGCTCAGTCAAGCGTATAAGAACAACAAGTTTAGATTGTTTATAAATATTTAACAATTTTAGGTTGTTTATTTGTATTCTTTATTTTTCATAAAACTATTGTAATATTGTAGCTTTTAAGAAATATATAATGGAGTTTATTCTTAATACCATTCTCATCGTGTGCTTGATTAACTTCGAATTTGTCATCTCTTTGTGGACAGACTATATCTTGCACAGCAAAGGAAAATGCAGACTAATATTTTAGTTGTTATTTTTTTTTTGTTTGTTTGTTTTATTTTGTTTGTTTTTTTTATAGGGTGAGAGGGTGGGGGTTGGCATTTGCAAAGTTTTTGGGTTTGACTGTTAGGATTCTCAAATTTGATTTATATCATATAAGATAAAAACCATTAGTGTTTTTCCCTAACGGTGCATCATGGAAGTATCATTTTGTTTTGGAACACTTAATTAGGCTATAAGATTATCATCATTTTCATTATCTTTATCATCATCATCATCATTGTCGTGTCGCCGTTATCACCAACATCAACTTCACACAACCAATGTCAAACACCCCAACCAAAATAAGTTCTTACCACTGAGGAGTTAGAGAGTGTCAAAGAATGCGTTATATCTTTTGTATTTGTCGTGTAGTTTCATGTTGAATATCCAACACTTTTAAGCCTATTGAGTAGCAAAAATTCATTGAACAATGCCCTTGTATACATGATCAAAAGATCGTTTAAATTCATTCAGGCTGCTATATCTAATCTATGAGGCTCTAATTGGAATGTGCTATTTGTATCTCAATTTTATGGCTTTTTGAACAATCATTTGTTATAAACTGTTACTTGTTTATTCTTTTCCTCTTTTTTTTTCAAGTCATTTCCCTATTATTATGGTTGCTATGTGGTTTTGTGGTATGACACTCGCTTTCGGATCAGAAGGTCCTGGATTCGGGCCTCGCTCGGTGCATAGTGGAGTCCTTGGAAGACTCTTTACTCACATTCTCTCACTGTACTCAGGTGTAAAATGAGCACCTGACAATCAACAGCGTTGCCTTTGTCGGAAAAATTGTCATATTGTCTAACAGGCATCATGTCTCGTTCTACATGTTATGTTTTGCTGGTAGTCAAGGATCTTTTGTAAAGCGCGTTGAGCACATTTAGTGGATATTGCGCTATATAAAAGCTCTAGTTTTATTATTGACTTCATTATATTAAGTGCCATCATTACCATTACCATCATCATCAGCAGCTACAGCATCAGCATCATCTTTGCTTTGAAATGGTCTTCATCAAAGAGAATATAAAACTATTTTGTTACAGATTGATATACGAATAACTTTCAAACCTTTCTTAAAATAAAGGCAGTTCTTTCACCAGTTGACTCAAATGGTTAAAATCTGACAGGACATAATGATTGGTCCTATGATGTTTGGAATAGTCATGTGGTTACCCTGTTGCCAGTTACATTTGTGCGCACCTAAGACTTTATTACCCGACTGATTTGGATCGCTGATGGCTCAAAAGATTCTTCTCAATCTATGTTAATTTCCACAATACTTTAGTATATTAATTGGAATCGCTGGGTGGGGTCTTTTTTACCTCCCATGGTGGGTAGGAGATCACTTGCTGTGTCTTATATCTCCCTACATCTGTTTTCTGGGTTGCTTTCTATCTTTGTCTTGGAATAAGATTTCTTGGTTTGTCTTGGCCCTGGTTGGAGTCCTTGGCTGAGAGGGAAACAGTCAAATATATAGTATTAATGTGGAAGATATTTCTTTTCCTTGTAAATCATATCTGTTATGTACTACAACATAAAATATTGGGTTTATCTTGTAGTAATAATGTTAATAATAATAATAATAATAATAATAATAATAATAATAATAATAATAATAATAATAATAATAATAATAATAATAATAATAATAATGATAATATTAATTATAGTGTTGATGATAATTATAATAATACTATAATAGTATTAATAAGAAAAATATGATAGTAATAATTATGATATATAGAATATATATATATAAATGTCTCATTTTAAAACCATTATATATACTTTTTAAGATACTTTAAGTGTAAATGCTCAGTTATTTATGTATTTTTGATGAGGGACATTCATTGGGTTTGGTGGAAGATAACTATATATCATACCATTGTTATCATCAATTTTGTCATTATCATCATCGTCATCTTGATCATTATCATCATCACCATCATCATCAACAACTTTGCTCCCTCTTGAACATCTGCCTTTTCCGGCTTCTCCTTTCTTCTTCTTCTTCTTCTTCTTCTTCTTCTTCTTCTTCTTCTTCTTCTTCTTCTTCTTCTTCTTCTTCTTCTTCTTCTTCTTCTTCTTCTTCTTCTTCTTCTTCTTCTTCTTCTTCTTCTTCTTTTCTTCTTCTTCTTCTTTCTTCTTCTTTTCTTCTCTTTTTCTTCTTCTCTTCTTCTTCTTCTTCTTCTTCTTCTTCTTCTCTTCTTCTTCTTCTTCTTCTTCTTCTTCTTCTCTTCTTCTTCTTCTTCTTCTTCTTCTTTCTTCTTCTTCTCTTCTTCTTCTTCTTCTTCTTTCTTCTTCTTCTTCTTCTTCTCTTCTTCTTCTTCTTCTTCTTCTTCTTCTTTTCTTCTTCTTCTTCTTCTTCTTCTTCTTTCTTCTTCTTCTTCTTCTTCTTCTTCTTCTTCTTCTTCTTCTTCTTCTTCTTCTTCTTCTTCTTCTTCTTCTTCTTCTTCTTCTTCTTTCTTCTTCTTTCTTCTTCTTCTTCTTCTTCTTCTTCTTCTTCTCTTCTTTTCTTCTTCTTCTTTCTTCTTCTTCTTCTTCTTCTTCTTCTTCTTCTTCTTCTTCTTCTTCTTCTTCTTCTTCTTCTTCTTCTTCTTCTTCTTCTTCTTCTCTTCTTCTTCTTCTTCTTCTTCTTCTCTTCTCTTCTTCTTCTTCTTCTCTCTTCTTCTTCTCTTCTTCTTCTTCTTCTTCTCTTCTTCTTCTTCTTCTCTCTTCTTCTTCTTCCTCTTCTCTCTTCTTCTCTTCTTCTTCTTCTTCTTCTTCTTCTCTTCTCTCTTCTCTCCTCTCTCTTCTCCTCTCTCTCTCTCTCTCCTTCTCTCTTCCTTCTCTTCCTTCCTCTCTTCTTCTTCCTTCCTTCCTTCCTTCTCCTCTCTCTTCTCTTCCTCCTCTCTCCTCTCTCTCCTTCTCTCCTCTCTCCTCCTCCTCCTCCTCCCTTCCTCCTCCTCCTCCTCTCCTCCTCCTCTCCTCTCCTCCTCCTCCTCCTCCTCCTCCTTCCTTCCCTCCTCTCCTCCTCCTCCTCCTTCTTCTTTCCTCTTCCTTCTCTTCTTCCTCTCTCTTCTTCTTCTTCTTCTTCTTCTTCTTCTTCATCTTCATCTTCCTCTTCTTCTTCTTCACAGAAATACTTCTCTCCCCTCTCTTCTTTCCCTTCTTCATCTTCCCCCTTCTCCTCTCTGATTTCCTTTTTCTCAACTTTTTCCTCTTCCTCTTCTTTCTATTTCTTCTCCTCTTCCTCCTCCTTCTCTTCTTCCACCCCTCTCTCTCTCTCTCTCTCTCTCTCTCTCTCTCTCTCTCTCTCTCTCTCTCTCTCTCTCTCTCTCTCTCGGTTGTATTCCTGTTTCTTATTATTTTATTTTTCAACCCATTCCACTTACCTTCAGTTTAATGACGTGTTTCATTACCCCTCCCCTCCCCGTTACCAGATTCTTTGCTAAAGAGTATCCAGAGGAATCAAAACAGATACTGTCTCAGTCACATCATCCCAAACTGGGGTAAGAATTGAAAAGATGATGTTATTTTAAAACCGTATCCAAAAATACATAATATCCATTTTGTAAGTTGTATAGAAATAATAAACTTTTCCCCATGATTTAATTGTTTTATGCTGGATATCAGATTGTCTAGGTTTTCTTCATTTCAGTCCAGGATGGAATGAAATTGACAGTAATTAGGCTTCAAAGAATTAAAGTTAAAAAATAGCTAATACAAACAACAGTATAGGAGTTACTGTAATGGATACAGTTCACCTCATGGCTATCTCAAAGTCTAGAAGATGTGTTGAGATAAAAGCTGATTAGAGATGTTAATGATAATAATAATGATAATACTGATAATGATAATAATAATAATAATAATAATAATAATAATAATAATAATAATGATAATGATATGATGATGATGATGATGATGATGATGATGATGATGATGATGATGATGATGATGATGATAGTAATATATTGATAATAATAATAATAATAATGATAATAATAATAATAATAATAATAATAATAATAATAATAATAATAATAATAATAATAATAATAATAATAATAATAATAATAATAATAATAATAATAATAATAATAATAATAATAATAATAATAATAAATAGCATCTCTACAGCGCATAGCCATGACGATGTCGTGCTCTATGCGCTTTACATTGGCATTATTACATTGAATCATACATTTGTAACAATAATCTAATAGCACACATACTGTCAATTGACACCATATATAAAACCAAGTAGTACAATACAATAAAAGGTTCTATGCAGGATATTTCTCATAAAATAAATAAGTTTTAATTTAGATTTTAAAATAGCGATGTTTGGTGCATCTTTTTCACTTTTTTGGAAAGAATTCCAAACTTCAGGGAGGCACTTTCTGTGTCTTCTATCCCCGTATATCTTTTTTCCAACATGCTTTCTGTCTTTGTCTTGGGATGAGATTACTTGGTTTTGTCCTGATCCTGGCCGGATACCCTAGCTGGGAGGGAACCAGTCAAATGTATAGTTTTGGGAGATGATATTTTTTGTCTTGTAAATCATCTCTCTGTTATGCACTGTACAAAACATATTATATATGATTTGTAAACATTTGAGCGTGTTCCTCTTAGTGGGGACCTGTTCATGTGTCTGGATGATACTTTCAGGCGATCTCAAATTAAGTACTTTGAAAGTGTTCTCTTGGAATCTACATCTGTTTCCAATTTGAACCAATTCCCTTTTGTTCACCTTTTCTTGGGTGCTTTAATTGTAATTCTGGAACTTTGTACTATCCCATTTTCTTCCTTTTACTGGCGCTGATATGACCTTAACGTGTTGCAAGCGCTGTAAAATCCTTGAAAACAAACAAACAAACAGGTTATGTCAAAAAGTAAAGAATTGCAATAATCTAGTCGAGAAAGAATCAGTGTTGTTACAAGTTTTTTTATTTACATCTAGAGTTAGATAATTACAGTTAAATGAAATTCTTTAAGCTGATAGTTTAAAGATTTACAAAGATTAGAAACCTGGTTAGACATAGACAGCTATTTTAAACAATTAAATAATTGTGTTCAATTGAGGATGTAATTCATATATTTATTATTTGTATAACTTACTTGAAATTCAAATATGTTAATTTACAAAATATCGATGTTCAACTTGGGGGAAAAGCCAACCCTGCAGATTTAGAAACTACCAACGATATAACAGTCCAATGGATGTGAAGGGTTTCATCACATCAAAATAAAAGTATTTTCATGGAATAGTTTACTCACTATTTGTACTCATGATGCCCCATTGGTTGACGAGTGATCTTGACCTAAAATTTAAAAAAACCACATATACTTGGAGTGGAACAGTTTGCGATGAGGCCATAGATATACATATTTTTTTAGTTTGTGGTAGGTCTACTGATCAGTCAGTCTGTAGTGTCAGCCTCCTGTTTCTGTGCCACACTCTGATTGCCATGTAATTGGAAAGTCGCTTTATCAGAACAGCCGCTTAATTGGATCGATCTGTCGTGACAGCATTTTTGCTATAATATAATTTCCACTGGTTAACTGTAACACATGCTGGTTAATTGGAATGATTTCAGATCTTCAGGATGTTGCAAGAATTCAGTTCTTTCCAATAAATTAAAAAAAAAATAAATATCCATATTGAGATTCATCATCATATCGTGTGCGCCAGTGGTGGATCCATTGGATGGCTTCAGGGGTGCAGCCTCTCAGGTCCATATCACTGATATGTGGTCCAAGTTCGCACTCGTGAAGGATGTGGTCCATGTTTTGAGCCGTGTGTCCACATTGACATCGGCATATTAAGATTAACAATAATGGAATCATCCAAATGAAAAAAATAGATCTTTTAATTGAAAAGGGCATCAAGCTTGTCACCGCCCATTCCCTTTTATATGATAGTATATTATACTTTGCCCTTTTGTCTGTCTTGGAGAACAACAAATAAAGAATGAGAGCTCTGATAATGACACAATGCTTTATTTTTGCTTTTAATGCAGCGTCTTGATTAAAATTGTACTTACACATATAGTATATGATTTATTGTGAAACAGAATTCACGTGTTTTTGATTCATATAGCTTGATCTAAGGAAAAGGAGTGTGACAGTTTATTATACCTGTGTTGACATTAGATCTGATCTCTCATTCTCTTGGTATCATTATTCCCACTCACACATAATATTAAATGTTTTGTTGTTTTTTTTTAAACAGAGGATAACATTTTAGACCAACAATTGAAAGTAACTTTGTAACACTTTTGTTTTCATTACCACAAGAGACATGCATGTAGTTTTGTTAGGTTGTCCCATTTATGAAAGTCACTCATTGAATTGGTTAATTGGAACACAGCTTAATTGGAACAATTTCTGCGCAGCAGTGCTGTTTCAATTAAGTGGCTTGCATTTTATTAAGATCATTTTTTGTCATAATATTGGTATCAGAAATTTTAAAAATCTGGGAATCATAACTTATTTTAAAGTATTTTCTTTGTCATATAAGAGATAACTTTTAAAATCTTAGTCATTGAAAAAAGTGGTTAAGTAAATTTTTTATCACAAATCAAATAGGGTTTTTGAAAAAGGGTAGCCCCATTATAAAATCTGTTGCAATAGAATTGCTTGGGTCATATCCTTTAAAACACTTTGCCCCACGAAAAATGTCACTGTTTGAAAAGGTTTCGGATCATAACACTTTGATCTCAAAGGCAATGGCACACAACTACATCATCAGCTTGCCTTTAATTTTTTGTTCTCAATGGTCCAAAGTCATTTTTTTTTTTTAAAAAAGACCAATCATCACTATCATAGCATTATTTTTATTTGAAGCAGATTTTAAAATTCCTGGGACTTTCCCCTTTTATTTTTTAAGCTTTCTGAATTTCTCATTACCTAAGAATACAGAAAAATATCTTTTTTGGTGGCTCTATTTGTCTCTATAAGGGAAAATCATCTTTGAGTAATAAGACCGCAAAGGGTCCTGACGTTTTCAATATGGACAATGCCCCCTTTTCCCACCCCACTTCCCCCTCATCCGTGAATTAGGTGAATTTGCTCGTCAATATAGTGCTGTTGTTGGGATTCAAATCTGGTTGATGATGACCATACCACTGGCTTAATGCACTTTTCATGCTATGAACGACAAAAATATGTCTATTAATAAGAATGATTAATTAAGTCGTCTGCCCTGTACAGGTTTTCTTTGGCCATAGTCGGCATCAACCTGACACAAATGGGTCACTCCTTCCTGATGAAACGACAACTCAGACCACATTTCTACACTTTATCCAAGGCAGAACCAGATCTTAGCGATTTCCACCAAGTTTATTGTAAGTATGGGACTTGAAATAGGGAGAAATAGATCTGTATACTTTGTATTTTTAGATGGTCACAGTTTTCATGAAGGAGATTGCATAATGTGCTTATTTGTTATCTTGACCGTTGATTTAAAGTTTTCTAAAAATTATAATTTGTAAACTATGTTACTTATATTTGGTTTGTGATAAATAAGGACGTTAATAATTAATAGTCCTCATGCAAAATTTGAATTATATCGAGTTCTAATCCTCTGTGACTGAATAAGATATTTTGAAGGAATTCCCTCTCAGATATCCAAAAGGACTTGTCTCTTCATTTACAATTTACATTATATTTCATTGTATCAAAAAATACCAAATTCATGTTTTTTTCTTGCTTTTCTCAAAATCCACTTAAGACTCATGTTTATTATTTATCCTTCAATTTGTATGCAATACTCATGTTTGTTTTTTTTTTTGTTTTCTCTATATATTTTTCAGGTTATCTTTTGTACGAGTTTACGCAGTTCTGGATTGCAGAGAATCCGAAAGACATAATGGAGTTCAATCATGTTAGGAACAAATTCAAGTCAAAGGTCAAGTCTCAGCTGAAAAGTTCAGATTGCATTTTGCTTACTTCATTCCAGAAGAAACATCAACACCTATTGTGAATGTTCAATCAATCTTTATTTGCCTACTGCTTTGAAAATATCTTGATACATATTTTTACTGGTAATTATAGGAGTTGTAAAATTAACTTTAGCAAAAGAGAAAAGAGAATGATAGCCTTGCTTTTAGAGGTTTAAAGGGTGTAAGGCTTGGTAAAGCTTTTTATTGTCGAGGTTTTTTTTTGGTCATTTTTGAACACTTTATTATTATTATTTTTATTAGTATTTCATCAACTTAATATTGACTATTAGATTCAACCTATCAACCAGGTTAACGATAGTCTTTCGGCCTCACACCATTAGCCAAATTTATAATTTGGATATCTTCCTTAGTTCTCATTCATTTCTGTAAAGCAGCAGAAGGATTGTGTTCCTGTCATTTAATTTATTGGCTGTAAGAAGTGTTGATGTTTGATCTGATTTTTTAATGATTTCATCCCCTAAGGTCCTTGTAAGTTTGATCTAAATCTATTCTCTCATCTTCCTTTTTACAGACGCTGAAATGACTTGATAGTGTCAGAAGTGCCGTAAAAACACCAAAAAAAAAAATTGCCTTTGAGTTCCATTTTTTGGTTAGAATTATGTTTGGATTGTTTACTTATTTACGTTTTAAATCTTTCCATCACATACAATAAAGTTTGTAGTTCATCCGTTTTCACACAAGCCACAGTCAAGAGTTCACGCGAAAGACAAAGGGTTTCTGAGTTAAGCTAAAGATCTGAAAAAGTGTGTAGTAAAGGAAGAATGATTTTTTGGGATGGTTTGTTTTTTTCTCGTATTTTTCTTTCTTGCATTGTGTCGTACTGTTCTAAATACACTTTTTCATATCTTTTTCTTACACCAATGCCTACTTCCTAATGAGTCACTTTATTGGTTTCTGGGTTTGCACTCTGTTCAAATTTAATTTTGGTGTTTTAGTAATTTATGTTTATTGATTGAATACACGATGGTCTAATAATAATAATAATAATGCTGAAAAGAGGCAGGTATCTGAGTGTGTTTTTTTTCCATGGGAAAGTCATCTGCTAGTCTAACGATTCTAGTTTATTAGATTCTATATGTTAGTGCAATATAGCCTGTTGCTTTCATATATTGTGAACTAAATATTGTTTAAGTTGATTTCCCTTATTAGCTTTTAATGATGTCGAGTTTGCTGTTTCTTTTGTTTCCTTCTTTCTAATTTTCTTTCTTTCTTTTATCATTTCTTGTTTACTTTCTTTCACTCTCTCATTCTTTTTTTTTTTTTAAACAGCAACCTTGTCATCCATTAAATTTGATTTCAAGAAAACCGAGGTTTGAAGCGCTCAGCTTCAAGTCAGGCTTCTAAAAACTGGGCAACAGATTTTTGTTTTTAATGACAACCAAGTGCTTGATTTTTGTTTTGTTTTGTTTGTTTGCCCAACTAATGTAACCAGTATTGAGAGACGAATATACACAGTTGTATTTTGAGGTTTTTACTGTGTTTATGTCAGAGATATTGTTTTGTTCTTGAATTGGCTCTGGCGTGTGTACAAGCGCGCAATGTCCGAGAAATAAAGAGTTTGAAACGGAGCGGGAGATAGAAGAGAGAGAGAGAGAGAGAGAGAGAGAGAGAGAGAGAGAGAGAGAGAGAGAGAGAGACTGTTTTGGAGTATTTATCATTAATTTACTATATTATTTATTCATTCCTTTAATAAACTACTGAATTGAAACTTACATTTGTCTTTTGTTGTTTTTTAAACTTTTATTTTTTTAAAATTTTTTTTGTGTGCGTCAGAGAGGGCTAAAAGCATATTAGTTTTGTTTCGGTCACATAGATTCAAATAGTATACTAATCGGGTCCAGAATGACTTTGGTGTGTATCATGATAGTGGCAGCCGGATTAAACAAATCTGTAACGGGATGTAAAAGAGAGGCTACTTTTAATTAAAACAAAATACATAAATATGTTGAAAATAGTCGTAATGAAATAAAAAGGTGTAATTATGTGGTGTAGTGGAATGACTCATGGCTTGGGTCTTGTAGGTCCTCGATTTGAATCTCGCTGTGTGCACTGCCAAGTTAAGTCCTTGGAGAAGGCATGTTAATCATATTTTCTCACCATATTCAGGTTGAAAATGAGTAACTGTCAACAACATTGTTTCTGAAGAAATGAAATTATAATCGCGCTTCACAGACTACAAGTCTTATCCTACATATTGTACGGGGTTCCTGTTGGCAAGGGAACTTTTATAACACACTTTGAGCACTATTAGTGGGTATTGCGCTGTATGAAAGTCAAGTTTAACTCTCTCCTTACCAGCTATTTTCAGATTTGACCCGAAACTACATACTCACCCAACACAAAAATAGATTTTTCAGACAGAATAGTAACGAGTAAAGGCTTGTTTTGCTCAGAAAAATGAGCTCTGCAACACAGTTTCGAGTTTTTATAGCTATAACAAAATGAAATCAGAACAAAAAAATGTTGGTTATATCGTAACGAATGTGACAATTTTCCTTTGGGTGGTAAGGAGAGGGTTTTAAAAAATCAGCCTCGGCTCATTGAATTATCTTACGCTTCTTCTATTCTCTGCGTCATATTTTTTTTGTTGGTTAAAAAAAAAAACTGCTTTTGCGTTGTTTTGAGAGCATTTCAATTACAACAATAAGACCACAACAACTTGGGTTATCAAACCTCTAAATAAGTACACGTCGCCTCGATATTAACACAACGATTACGTTCCCAACCTACAATGATCGACGAACGACGTGGATTGGAAGAAACGAAGATATGTCCTAAGACTCGGAGGACACATTTTCGTATTATTCCACGTCATTCGTCCATCGTTGTCGGTTGATGCATGGTGTCTAAAGGAAATCGAGAGCTATGAGAAATAGTATAAGGGATGCGACTCATTCATTAGTATTAGTATTATTGTCTTGTATCTTTAATGAGTTGACTCCCTTTTTACTGATGACTTCGTGAGGCCCCAGGTTTGAGAGATTTTGCCATGATGATGGTCATTTAAATCGACCGATATTTGAAGGACGAGATTCCCGGCCAAATTTTTAAATATACGTCTTTCTGGAGTACGGCAGTTAATTGATTAATGTGGCGATGTATGAACTAAAAGTTTCTGGTCAAGGGGTTTCGTCATTTTTCGACTGTTATCCTCATTCCAAGAGTGTTGAGTGGTATAGTGATAAAACTCTTTGGATCTAAATACATATCCGAGTCAAACTACTGCCGTGTTCTGAAAAACAAAACAAAAAACAACACATTTTTAATAAAAAGAAAACCCACCCTTAAAATGAAGCCTGAGATATAAAGTTTTTGACAAGATGAGGATAATTTAAATCGATCGATAATTGAAGAACGAGTTTAATGACAAAAATGTCAAAAATGTGTTGGTTTTTTTTCAGATTAGAGCAAAATAGATATATATTTATCTCATGAAATCGGAGTTTAAAACTCCCAAACCAATAAAACCCTACCAAATAAGGACATAAGAGCTGCCGCCTTCGATTTAAGGTAATTTGCGGTGAAAACGGGCAGTTTAAGTTTAAAATCATACCGCTTTACATGAGTTCTCTAAACATTGGCACCTGAAAGACGCATTTATGATTTTTAATTTTTAACTTTTTTCTTTTGTTGCAATATTAGTCTTTTCCACGACACAGCTTTGTGCCGCCCACAGCATAACCCCAGGTAACAAGCAAGCCCAGTGTCAAACCACCAGCATACCACAAAGTAGTCCTTCAGAATCATCTAGCCCATGGAGCCGGAGTTCTTCCCGGTTTCTATCGTGGGAAACGAACAATAGCAATTGCTTGCTACTCTTTGGATAAGAAGCTAGTCTATCGCAAAATACTTTCCACCAGATCTAACAGATCCAGCTACCCAATCACTGCTGGGTGGACGGCGGAGGGGGTCAGAAAATGTATCGCAATGGGATCGATCTAGGTTCCTTAGCTCGTGAAGCGAGTACTCTACCAACTGAGCTATCAGGGCCCCAAGCAGGCCACAATGCAACACATTTAAAAATAAAATTAATCAATACTTTGGAGTATGTTAATAGTGATATGAGTTCACAGATTTACATACGTACAATTGGATTCAATAGTCTGATGTCACGTCGCCCAAGAACGGCGGCCATCTTGGTTCTAAACAAAGAAAATCGGGACTTTTTATTCTTCATGCTGGCTAGAACTTTTCATATGTCTTGTGATCAGAATGTGTAAGAGTCAAAAAATGATCAGATTTATAATGGGGGTTTTTTTTCCTTTGGATACGCTTTTATGCTCATTGGAGAAATATTTCATAAGGGCGTCCGCCATTGTTCCGATAGTTTAGAGCCAGTTACTAAGTCACCATGCGTCAGTACGAGGGAAGTGACGTTACGACTGTTGAAGCGTATTATCAGGATTATATTTTGATCTTGTGGTTTCGATGATATGGTGGAGGATAAGTGTGTCAGAAGAGCAGAATCTACGGGTTGATACTTGGCTGGGACAAGCTGATTTTTTCTTGAGCATTTATATAGAGCAATATCCACCAAACGGCCCCAATGCGTTTTACAAAAGGTTCCTAGTCAACACTCAACATTTAGGACAAGGCATGACTCCTGTTAAGCGACATATATTACAATCTGGTATCTGAAAGCGACAACGCTGTTAACGACCTGGTAGTCATTGTACACCTGGATACGGTAAGAGAATGTGAGTAAAGAACCTTTCCCAAGGATCAAACTCTGCGCCGCTCAGAGCGGGACTCGAACCCAGGATCTTCGATCCGAAGGAAAATGTCATACCACAAGACCACATAACTGCACATTTCTAATTTGTAATCCACCTGCCTTAAAACAGTAATATCCGGACTATACAAATGGTGAAAAGTAAATTTATAACAATAACTAGATAGGAAGCCCGGGGTTAGATTGTTGTGTTTTGTTAAGAAGAATAGACACACAATTGTTCAACTGACAGAAATTAACATTTCACTTTTCGGGTCATTTCAATGTTATGTTTACTAAGACGTAATGGCATTTAGAGACGATAGTTTACATACAGCGTCTAATAAGAGTTACTCTCCAGCTGCCGATGTTACATCAAATTATTGTTTATATTTTTTAATCCTTCCCCTAGAATGGAATCCCACTACATCGCTTTTCAAGTTGTCTTCTTGTGCTCTCACCCTGTTGTACTCGTATCATTTTCAGGGGGTTGTAACGTCCTCTATCCTATTGACGTTTTCACCAACGAGGGAAATTATCCGTTTGTAGTTATATGGGTTACATTTTATCTGACAGGAAATATACATGCACTGACCTACAAAAGTAACGCAAAAACAATATCAGTAACAAAGAAAGCATATTTTCAAATTGATATTATTCTCCAACTTGATTCAAACACATCATAATCAATTTTTCTTCTGGTGGTTACCGATTATTTACTCTAAACATGTGTTTTTGAAAAAAAATGGTTTTAAATAAAGCAAAAAAAAAAAAAAACAACAACAACAAAAAAAAAAAAAAACAACAAACAAAACAACCCACGCATAGATGTTAATATCTAGGGTAGACACCGCGAGCTTGAATTACAACGTTGCATTTGAGATGCATTGAGTTCATCATGTTAATTTCTCTTTTGGTGACCGACCTCCTCTGAGCATGATCGACGCCTGCATCGAGTTGAGCAGCTGTACGATGCTTTTCTTCCAGGTTATTAATGCGTCTTTGGATATTGTCCTACAAAAGTTCTATAAGGATAAGATCAGGCGAACAAAGTGGGTAATGGAATAGATGGATGTTGTTTGCTTCTAGAAATTGCTTTGTATTTGTCGTATATGGCCGAGCATTATCTTGTTGGAATTTTATGTATTCGTGTCTTTCCAAATACGACACAAGGTGTGGATGTAGGAGCTGGTCAATGTATCGCTGTGCCCTGACTCCATTTCCGCCATGACCAGGACCAGTGCTTTGGAAGACAAGCCCGATACGCATATTGATTCAAATCATAACGCTGACACATCTC
>NC_088363.1:70750761-70765761 GCF_034508935.2 Berghia stephanieae
CTATTCTCTATAATTTACACTGAGAGAATAATGAGACAAATCAAAGATGTATCATGAATAAAAGTCAATGGACAATCTATAAACAACATTAGATATACAGATGAAAGAGAACGACTTACAAGACTTGGTAGATAAAATTGTGACTGAAAACGTGAAAATGGATCTTATCCTAAACGAAAGAAAAACGGAAACTATGGCAGTTACTTGCAAGAAAAGCAGCATACCACATTGTTCCATAAAAACATACCGTAAAGTCCCGAAGCAAGTTAGGCAATCTAAATATATTGACACCATCATAATAGCCGATGGAAGATGCGAAACTTTGATTTAAAAAATCAAAAATAGTTTTCCAAAGCAATATTAACATTTTTCAAGACAGGAGCATACGTATGTCAAACACTACAAATGAGGCTTCTAAAATGTTATATATTGAACCGATATTGACATACTGATGTGGAACATGGACACTGAGCTTACAGATAGTAAAGAAAATAAAAGCGATTGAGTTGTGATTCGTAAGAAGAATGCTGAGGATCCCATGGAGAAACAGAAAAACAAATATGGAAGTGATGGAGATAACGGAGTACTCACGGTCGTTGACGAGAAAGATAAAAAAGAGACAGGCTAAATTCGTGGGGTATTCTATGAGAAAGAAAGGGTTGGAACACTTGATAACAACGGGAAAGCTGGAATGAAAAAGAGCACCTGGCAGCGACAAAAGATGGACGTTTTAGATAGAATGGTTGGAGACATAAAGGAAGATCGACAAGGTGCAGAAAATGCAGGAAAGAGTAGATTGGAGAATCTTGATCGCCAACCCAATAAAGCACGGCGCAACTTGATGATGACTTTTAGAGAATGTGAACAAAGAGCTTATTCCACGGACTCAGCTTTGCGCCTCTCACAGCAGGACTCGAGGTCCAGAGCCGAATGTCAAACCATAATATCCCATAGCCGTCCCTCATCCCCCCCCCCCCCCCCAATTCTCTCTCTCTCTCTCTCTCTCTCTCTCTCTCTCTCTCTCTCTCTCTCTCTCTCTCTTTCTGCCAATGCTTTGCTTCTGGCAAGAAATAGGATGCCAGTCGCTACTCACCATTAATTTGGTCTCTGTTACCAATTAGGTGGGTTGAATATTTTTAAGTCGTGCACAAAGGGTTGTGAAAAATCCACACCACGAGCTAAAATTAGAGAATGGCTGACATCATGAGCATGTGTTTTGAAATGAAGAATGGGTATTTTCTTGTAAGCCATTTCCCTGGTGAATAGACTCGATTAATAATTTTGTATCTCTAAGTTTAGATGCATGAGACATATATGTCGTTTTAACAGGTCACCAGAGGCAGAGATCCTGCACTGATGGATATGTAGCGCTATACAATGGGCTGTAGAGAATGAAATGTTGCTAAGGCTCCTTTTTATTTTATTCTTTATTTTTCAATATGCTCACGACAGAAATTTTGCAAGCGCTTTAAAACTCACACGATTGAACAATACACACACACACACTAACACACACACACACACACACACACTCTCTCTCTCTCTCTCTCTCTCTCTCTCTCTTTCTTATTATCTATCTTCTTCTCCCTTACTCTCTCGATCTCTCATTTTAGTTGGAAGGCTAACATCTTTTTGAACTAAAATTATATTGTTCAATGTGTTCTTTTTATATAAGAAGCATTACCTCCATTTTCAGATTTAGCATGCAATCGATGACATGTCTAGAACACGATTCATGTATTTTAAAACCGTTAGGAACAAATTCCCAATGTTTCAAAATGTACTATGTGCAATCGCGAATTCCAAAATTCCTAGGTGGGTGACTTGCCATTGCACAATTGGCTTGTGAAGAAATCTAGGGCATGAAGAATACTGGCTTTTGATGTGCATAATTGGTTCCCAAGAGAAGGTCTAGAATGGTTTAATCTTTAAAGCCTTATGAATATTCAGTGGTATGGTGTTTTCTGGCAATCCCTTTGGTCGGAGAAGGCCACAAATTCAACCATCAAGGGATATTAATTTGGAATGTTCCAGTGAGCAGTTTAATGTTCCCCAAAGCAATTAAATCTTCTTCTTCCTCCTCCTCTTCTTCTTCTTCCTCCTCCTCCTCTTCTTCTTCTTCTTCTTCTTCTTCTAATACTACTACTACTACTACTACTACTACTACTACTACTACTACTACTACTACTACTACTACAACTACTACTACTACTACTATTACTACTACTTCCTCTTCTTCTTCTATGGTGTTATTTTTGTTGTTGTGGTTATGAAATGAACGGAAGGATGTCGGTGTGATTCTGGATGATGCGAAAAACGAACGGAAATAGGTGATGCAAGTGAAGAGCAGAGGAGAGAAGGCCGACAGAGTTGAGAGAGACGTGAGGAGGACTATGAAAGAGGCCAGATAAAGGAAGCACTTTTGGACAATGCGATCAGAAAAGTTGACCAGGATATTGAAGAAATGGTGTGTGGAACCTTTCTATCGAACAGCTTATCGGCCAAATGAAAATGGAGTTGTGAAGCGTCACCATCGGAAGATTAAAGGCATGCAGAGAGGATGGAAGGGGATCCAGTGGAAGCAGTATACTGGTATAATATGGCCCCAAGAGACGAACAGAAAGAAGCGAGTGTGCCACAGACTTCTGTCAATGCATAAAATTGGAGGACGAAGGAGTACGAGTGTGAACCTGAAATGGTGAAGTTAGTTTTGCGATGAAGTCTGGGTAAAACCTGGTAACGTAAGATGTACGACAAAGTGGCATAAGGGGACTGTCACCAATGTTAACTATGCAAACAATGTTGATGTGGATGGCATGGCTTGGCATATATTGGATATAGAAACTAGGGTAAGTGACGCCGATGAAACAGAGGAGGAAGTCTTAAACGAGCAGCTTGCCCCATAGGGGAGATATCCTAGTAGGGAGAGAACCTCACCAGTATGGATGAGGGATTACTGCACATAAGTGCTAGAAGGAAAGAGTAGATGTAAATAAATTTACGTTGATTATGAATCAACGGTGGGGGTGGGGGTGGTGTCATTTTTGTTGTTATGATTAGTAAATGAATGGAAGGAGGTCGGTGTGATTCTGGATGATGCGAAACACGAACGGAAGTAGGTGATGAAAGTGAAGAGCAGAGGCCGGAGAGTTGAGAGAGAGAGAGAGATAGATAGAGAGAGAGAGAGAGATAGAGAGAGAGAGAGAGAGAGAGAGAGAGAGAGAGACGTGAGGAGAACTTTGTTGATTTCGTGTGGACGTGTGATAATATTTGTTTTTGTGTGAACTTTGATTTCGTGTTGTCTTGGGCAATGGTTTTTTTTTGTATATTGGAGTGGACGTAAGAACATGTGAGGTTGGCACGTCGGACGGGGCAGCCTGGTCAGTACCGTATATTGAACCACATCTTCTTCTTTATCTTCTTTAACCTCTTCTTCCTTTTCTTCTTCTATCTTGTGCTCCTCCTCTTTTTTATTCTTATTACTTTGTAATGTTCACAATTATCAAATTCTTAAGACTTCTTGCTTGAACAATTGCAGTATTTTCGAAACTGCAAGATTCGTTTTCCGGAAAAAAGGTCACAAAACAATAAATATTTCTAATTGCACTGGTTTCCCACCAAATGATCACATTCGCTCTGAGAGTTGTCACACCGGAAATTTTTTTCAAAAAAATAAATAATGGAACAAAAGATATATGTTGTTTAGGTGGGTGACCTTAAGCTTCGGTGGCCCTAAGGTGGATGCATACTTCGCCTAACTATTAATCCGGCACTGGTTCCCATTTATCTCAATAACTTGGTTGAATAAGACTTCTCGCCCTGAGTACTCAGACCTGATGAGCTCCTACTGCCGAGGGTACATAAAAGAGAAACAAAAAGAGTTTCTAAAACTATAAAAATATACTTCTATAGCTTTGGAATTCTGTTTGTACCTCTCTGCCAATTAATATTCCAGAAAAGTCCTCAACAATCTTTTTTAAAAGCATTAAAGAGTCATCCAATTTTCAAATCTTTCTGAATAAAAACTGACAATACAAATTTCTCTCCGTAATATGTTTTTTTGCTCTCCTTATGATTCTTTCAACATTCTATTAATTTTAACTTAATTTGCCTTTCAAAAACGATGATATGCCAATTTTCTCCATGAGATGGCTGTTGTTGTTGAAGTAACGCCAGTATAATTGCCCTCTAATTCGCCCGGACTTTCTGTTAGAAAACCATTGACATTGTGTAGACGTGTGTGGTTTTGGCTTTCACAGTTTTAGAAACCTGATAATTCAGCGCTACTATTAGAATTAGTGCATATCTATTTATAATAATATAAATTCCCAGTCGAGGGAGACTGATTTTTTGGGATGGTTTATTTTCTTGTATTTTTCTTTCTTGCTTTGTCTGGCACCTTTCATACACACTTGTCCAGATTTGTATCTTACACCGGTACCTGTTCCTTAGTTTCTTAAATTAAGCATTATATAGATCTTTGTCATGGTTTTTAAAATGATAAAATTGACCGTTTACAGCAGGTCATGATACATAAATAGGACAAAATGTATCTGTATGTGACCATTGTGACCAACCGGTGTAACGTTAAATTGAACTGGATGAAAAGAAATTGAGTCTAAAGTCGAACTTATCAGAATTAGGACCGTGAAGATTTTTGAAGTTTTAAAAATAAAACTCACTCTTCTCGATGAAAGCATTTATTATTATACATTTTTACAGGTTTACATTCATTTTAAATATCAGGTTTACCCCAACATAATACAGTTTTAGGACGATTGATCACATACAGGGTATACTCATTTGCAGGCATGATAACCCAAACTGTTATGGGATCATTGTTGCAATAGAAACACTCTCAAACCAACGTATAATGCGGCTATGTGGTCTTGTGGTAAGATACTCGCTTTCGGATCGGAAGGTCCTGGGTTCGAGCCTCGCTCGGCACATAGTTGAGTCCTTGGAGAATGCTCTTTACTCACATTCTCTCACCGCATTCATGTGTAAAATGAGTACCTGGCCGTTAACAGTGTTGGTTGTCTCTGTCCGAAAATAACAAATGTAATATCGCCTAACAGGCGTCATGTTCCATCCCACATGTTAAGTGTTGCTGTTGGCCAGGGACTCCTTGTAAAGCGCTTTGAGCAACTTGAGTGGATATTGCGCTATATAAAAGCCCAATTAAAAATATTGCCCATTTTATCAATGTTAAATCAAGCCCATAATTTCTTACGGTTATGAGACCTGCAAATAATGTGTACGTTTGTCATATATAATAAATGAAGAAAAGGAAGATCACGCTTTTCTTACGAATGTAGCAGTTTATTTGAATGGAAATCGGCAAAACGTATACCATCATAACTAATTAGTCATTTATCATTAATCCACAAAAAGCCGATTATTCAACTACCATATCAATTCTACGTATGCACTACTTTCAACGTGCTCATTAGCAAGCGTGTGTCGTTCCCAAATCTCTGTTAATAATCCATTGATTTGTACAGGAGGTGGGAGACGACACACATTTTGCATGCAGAAACGAAATTTAATTTTTTAAAGTCTCTATTGCGAGATTGTTGGGTTGAGGCTGCAAATACGATGTAAAATCTTAGACGATGAAATTGTTAATTTTTTTACAATAGCCATGACTCTTGTAAGCACAAAATATCATTACGCCACAACAGTTTTTGGTGTAAAAAAAATATAAACCGAGCGTAAGCTAGCAATACACATGCATTAGAATTAGCTTTTCCGACTGTTTTTTTAGTCATGAAATAACGTTATTTATGTAATTTGATCTATGCCACATTAGCAATATTATATTTTTTCTATACCAATTACATTCTGCTCATATATTTTAAAAAATATATTTAATTGTAATCTTTCAGTAAGGAATACAATTAGAGTTTGTTATAAAAGCTGGTGACTCACCAGGCATTGAAAACTAATGTGATCTCGAGTAATTTACAGGATAATTGATCGATATTGTATAATTACTCAAAGCTTTTAAAAGTTGAGCTCGCAGGCCCCAGATTTGAGAGGTTTTTTTTGCCAAGACGAGTGTCATTAAAACGATCGATATTTGAAGGACGAGTTTTCTGGCCAAATTTTTAAATACGTGTCTTTCCAGAGTTAATTTGTAAGATCCACTATATCATTTTGACATGGGGTGATTGACCCTTACCATCTTTTATCAGCTAAAATAATTTTAAGGAATTACATTAAAAACTGTATTCTTAAAAATAATACATAAATAGATGGAATTCCATGATATTGTAGAAAATCGTCCGATACTTATGATGCGATGATGTATTTGGTTGTTCCTTACACATTTGATTGGAAGCTGCAATAATCATATCAAGAATATATGAAATTAAGATTCTCTTTTCCAAATCTATGTTGGAATGGCACATAGTTCATTCATAGTTATTGCAATATACGGTATTTATTATTTTCGTTTCATATAAATTGAAACATATTCGATTAGAGTGAGGTCAAGAGGAAAATATTATATTATTCTTCATTTTTTCCCCATTATGAGCAACGTCAAGGAAAGTAATCGTGAAATCATTAAGATGGGACTGGAACATGATTATAAGAGAATGGCACAATGTTTACTGTAATGTATGAATGATATATTATAGTGCAATCCTCGGAAAGTTAGCTCGCTCAATATAGCCCCTCCCCAAACCTCAGACATCTAGGCTTACTCACCTGTGATTCCTAACCATTTTAATCATGTTTAAGTTTATACTCAAATTGAATATTTGTGCAATTTTGTGCTAGACGTCTATATATTAAATACTTCGACCAATCGTCTTTATCAATTTATATGCTATCTAATGTATTTTATGACAAATAAGTAAATCGAATAAACATTATTATCATTGAAATATTATTATAATATTACAAACGCTCGTTGATTTGATGAATGGATTCGACTACTTACTCTCAAAGAAATAAACACATGATCTCTCGTGGCAATAATACGACTTAGAACCAAAAGAATTATGCTATATGTAAATTTTATTGATTTGAAATATTAAAAAAAAATTCCTCCCTATCAGTCTGTAAGCAAAAATTATAAAATCTGATAACTGGATAGAGAACAATGAGAACATTTTCCCCCAATTGTCAGCTGAGTAGGTCTGATTTTTTCTTCAGGGGAGGGGGTGGGGGTGGAGGTGGTTTCCCTTATATTTTTCTATTTGCATTCTATGACATTGTATCGTGCGCCATTTTCTAGATTATCTTATCGTAGCGCATAAATGAACCAAATGACATGGTCAGATGAGTACCAACTACTGTTGGTGTTCTTATCCACCAGAAAAGAGAAATGAAAAACCATAGCACTTTCGTGGTGCCCGCCTCCTGACGAGGAGCGATTTAAGGTTAAAGTAAGTTTCCTGATAGTCTAAAGTGCATCTTTAACAGTATCAATATTGCTTAAAAGCTTTATACCAGCACGTATGTTGTTTTACTGAAAAACATACATATTTATCAATTACCCAAATGTTTTCTCTTATACAACGTGATGCACAACAATTATTCAGAAACAAATTTATAAATAAAGCAATGCGTAGTTTGGTTACACACGGACATAATATATAACAGTTATCACAAAATCAGTCCAACACCAAATATGGTTACAAAGATTAACAGGAATTAAAAGCACAAATAATCGTGTAGGTATATAAAAAAGACATCAAAACAAAAATACAAAATTTTTGATACAAAAATTACAACTGACATCAAATCTTTGGATGATTTCTGGAGTTAGTCATTAAAAAATATGTAATAATAGAACATATATAAATATATATCGACGAATCAAAACACACACACTCTCTTTCTCTCTCTCTCTCTCTCTCTCTCTCTCTCTCGCTCTCTCTCTCTAGTTCTCTCACTCACACGCATAAATGAACATATGATATAGACACTTTGTTTATTACGTGCGCTTATGGCTCCACCATTTTTGCGCCAAAAAAAAAAAAAAAAAACGAGAGAGAAAGAACATAATATTGTACTTTATTAATAAAGTAAAAAAATCAAAATATAATATGTCCTATGATATAAAAATCCGCATTGATCCACCGTAACCATGTAAATAAAATGATTTGTAAGCGTTATTATTAATGGTTGTAATATTTGTTTTAGATCATATGAGGAATAACCAACCAAGTGATAGATTTTTCCGGGTATACACTAGAGCAAGGTGAAAGTGTTCACAGATAAAATAATATTATAAGCCATGTCAAAAGGTGTTGCTATACTGCCGCACACTGTCAAAACACATTTTTTCATTTTAGGGTAGAACGTTTAAACTTCAAATGCCGATCGATTTAGAGACCTGAGACTTCACAAAAGTAATTATTGTTTTAAACAGGGTCAGGTTTGAGAGTTTTTGACAAATTGAGGGTTATCTTATCCATCGATTAATTTTAGAAGTAAACGTTTTATGAGCAAAAGGAAAAATAAAGTGTTCTGTCAGTGTACTAAAGTGTAGTGCCAATGAGGGATGTAAGTCCCAATGAGCTAATCACCTACTCGTCATAAAGTCATTAATTGTACCAGTGTCATTTCAGTCCAGAGCTTTTTATTTTAAAGTGAAGATTCGTCTATTAAGCATTTCCTAAGCATTTCCATCTGGCCACCCATTACAAAATGAAGCTGAGTTCTCTTTCTTATTCACGCAGGCAAGACATAACAGGGTGTCTCATGATATGTTCTGTGGTTGGCTATCATCACGTTCAATTTTGAAAACCAATCAAAATGCAGCAATTGGCAAAATAATTTTGAAATCAGCAT
The DNA here is from genome assembly GCF_034508935.2 of Berghia stephanieae. Lineage (NCBI taxonomy): Eukaryota > Metazoa > Mollusca > Gastropoda > Nudibranchia > Aeolidiidae > Berghia > Berghia stephanieae. Next base: position 70,759,570 of record NC_088363.1, read on the forward strand.
TTTGATTGATTATAGGAACACGCATAGAGATACACATACAGGAAGAAAAAATTATTGGTAATGTCTATTAATTTTCGGCACTGAAACTTGGGACTAGGCATGCTGTCGGAGTGTCAGCTAAAGTCGTGCGTCTATTCTGCTACATTCAGACTTGAATAAATGAATTGCATGTTTCCTGACTACAATAATTAAACGTATTATTCCTTCATTTCTTTTATTAAATGGACGCTCGAATGTGTAAGAGGAATAGGCTTTTCCACGTTAATCTAAAGTTTTCACACGTTGGCTATTTTATTGATGTATTGCGTTGATCCAGAAAGTCCATAATATCCGCTAGTCGGATATAGCTAACCAACACACAAAACTATGTGTAAACTTGAACGTTTATAATCAAATTGATACAATTTAGTGAGAACTACTCATAAAAAGGCTGGCGGAAACCAATAACTATATGTAGCGTTTATGGATCTGAGGGTAAGATAGCAAAAATGACAAGATGCCTGTATTGCCCTGCAATTTCACCAGATCATATGTACATAATCAATTTTAATATAAATATGATTCATTTTCTTCTGCTATAACATTGACACACTTTAGTTAGGTGTTGCTAGAGAGAACGTACAGCTATGAGTGAAACGAATCATATTATTAGAGATTAACTGTAGTACACTGATGTACCCCTACCGACTTGTACATATATATGCAAGTCTGACATCCGAACTCACATATGGGCCTAGTTAAATATTGTTGTAATGGACAATATTTTGCGTCAATTTTTGAGATTTCCATTACAACAATTAGCCCATAAGGAATTGAGTTATCAGACCTGCAAATAAGTACACGTCGACCCCGACTCATGTATCAAATATAAAATATGAGAATGGCTGATTACAGACGTCATGTTTGCGAATAGCAGAATAGACCCACCAATGTGATATTTACGTGATGCGTAGTTAATAGCGCCTAACTATAACTCTATTAAGTGGATAAAGTAAGCCTAGCATTAGAATGGATTCACATTCCTTCTTACTTTTTTTACTCACAATTACGATTCACTGCGTTGTGTGGTTGGATTGAAAAGGTCTCGATATCGGGTTTGATTGAATGACAACGGATATGGACGTAATGAAAATCCATTGTATTCGCAACTAAAAATAAAATACAAGGTTGTCATTGTTACTTGATCAATTTTCTAATTTTTGGAGAACGACAAAAGTGAAATTACAGTTAAACATCAATTTACTGGTAATACAGCGATAAGAGATCCATGATTCGAATGTAATATTCATTAGAACGAAGGAAATCTAAAATGCATGGACTGATATGTGCCAATTTTATTTAATGCATTTATTTTGAGACCAATATTCGAAATCGTATGACAAATTAGAATCCTTTCCCTCGATATTTTCTACGGGATGATTTTTTCATTTTCCTTCTCTGTTATGATTGTTTTTATAGTGATCTGAAACTTGTTTGCATAGCATATGGTTTTATATTAGGCAATGGACAATTTTATTGACCGCAGGTCAGAGATGACAAAAGGCCGACATTTTAAAGTAAGGTTGGTATTAATCACAAAGTTGATTAGTTCATGAGATAATTAAATAAATTATCTAATAAATCGATAAATAAATAAATAAATACATACATAAATACTGATGCAATGTAACAAATTATCAGACAAATATTTAAAAAACACACAAACACATGTATATATATATATATATATATATATATATATATATATATATATATATATATATATATATATATATCCGCCCTTTCGCAACGGCACCATTAGATCCCGTCGACTAGGCATTCCATGAAGGAATATAGATAATCCATCAAACAGGCTGTCTGTCTGATGTCAACAGGAATATATATCCCTTGTTGTCCAAAGAGCGATCTATCTTAAAATTAAAATGAGCATTTTGCAGTTGTAATAACCGCGATGGAGTTTTAAATCTGAATGGAATGATCTCGTGCAATGAAACACACATGAATGATATCAAAATCGCACAGTGTGCTCTGCTTATATCCAACTCATGATAGAGTTTTCATCAATACGACGTAACTTTCATTCACATTTCCTTTTAATTTGAGTCTCTCGATTTGTGTTATATTATACGATTCTTTCAGTTCTTTGTATTTATTACACGAGTTATTTTTATCCTGCCAAATAACACTACGAGCTTGCGAGTATGTGTTATTGCACGATAAAAAAATAAAGAGTTTAATAAATACAAATAATGAAAGAATACGTTTATTCCACCCCTCCAAGTAAGATTCTTAGATATTTCGTGACCAAGTGTGTTGTAGCAGTACTTCGATTCACCATAATCTTTATTTTTGCCCATCTGCTTGACTGACAATTTGATCCAAAAATAAAAAGAAAAACGTTGGCTTTGTATTCATACGCACCAAGAGAGTATCTATAATTGCCAATCAGCTGTATTTTACACCATATTTCACACCAATAGAACAGTAAAGTTTGCTGCCCCAAACGTAAACAAAGGTCGAGAAGCACATGGCAAACCACATGTTCCTGTCTTGACAGCTCACGTTCCAATGTAAATAATAGAAAGAAAATAACCTTTAAAATTTGGCTGTTAGGTGGCAAAAGAAACACATATTCATAAATACTCGATCATGCATCAAATAATGTCTAGATATGGATATTTTATGGAACAAAAGGTAACATTTATCAAAAGTTACGTCTATCTATTTTTAGACCAGAGCAAATTATTGCGCTGGTATGAACAAAACGAGAATTATTCGGAGCCTGATTTTCAGAATAATTTAGTCTTATATTATTATTTCTGCAACTGTTAGATTTTATGTAAACATATTTTCAATACTGAAAGTGTATTGCCTACAACTCAAACTACAAAATTGGGAGACCTATATTGTGCGTAAATTATTCCGGTCCCTAACGGAAATCACTAGCAACTTGTTATTGTTTACGTTTGGGGCAGCAAACTTTACTGTTCTATACAAAGTGCAGCAATATTTCTGCAATCGATGAATAAAATGTTTATTCAACGCGTTCAAAGCATTATTCAACGATTATGTATCTATTCAGAAATGATAGGGTTTTCCAATGAGAGGGGTGGAATAATGACCAATCGATCGGTTGAAAGACAATTCAGTAGTTCAACAAGAGGCTATTACCATTACGTCGTCGTAATAAGCAGATAAATAATCAGTCAAAATATTTTTAAAAATCATTAAGAATAAACTTATTCTTTACAAGCTGATGCTTCTTGTTGTAATGTTATGAGGAATTAATATAGTATTTTAAAATTAGTCCACAACATTGAAATACAACAGTTTTCATCAAACATTCACCCTTCACAATGGCCATACTTTTACTAACAAAATGATCTGACATTGAAACACAACACAATTTGATATTCTATTAAATAATGGTTATCAATTTGGTCCCTCATTAAATCTCTAAGTCACATTTCGTCAAGAGTTAACAACAGTCAGTGTAGCTTGATTAAGCTGGAAATCTTAACATAAAAATAAATAAAACCTGCAAAGCTTCTAAACCACTGGGTATTATTAAGCCAGTTTTTGATTGAATAGGGACTGGGTATGTAGCAGATGTACTTCATTTATCTTCACTCCACTTGTGTAAACCTGACTTACCTTGCAAGAAAATATAATAAAAATTGATAAAGTCAAAAGGCTAGTTGAATTTTACACTAACAATCGAGTCTTGATTATTCCAATACTCCCATGCAATGGAATTCGGCCGGGCTGTTTGTCGAGAATTTTGAAAGGTCAAACCTATACAGGTTGGATTATAATTTGTTCTACTCATAATCTATCTTACTATAACTACGGTCGTAACAGTTTTGCCAAGAGAAGTAGAAGCGATGCGACTCGGGTCTCATTGAAGCTATAGTAAACTCGCTCTCTTGACGAAAACAGTTAGATTTGTTTATACATTATGAAAAAATAATGGAAGACTTCTCTCTTTCTAAAAAAAAATCCATGCTTGCCGTCGAAACGTTAAATCAGCCATTACCACCGCGGGGTCCGAAAAGCACGTTACAAAGTCTCAGGTTTGAGAAGTTTAACTAAGGTGAGGGTCATTTTAATCGATTGATATCTGGACGAGCTTTCTGACCAAAATTTGAAACACGTGTTTTTCCACAGTACGGCAGAACACGTTCTCGTGCAAATGAGGCAGAACAAATTACGTTTTCAGTTCATTGCTTCGGATTATTGAGACATTCAGATTATAAAGGTTCGAATCACCGAGAAGAGACTGTGACTTTCTTCATCATCTCCCATTGACATCTAATGCGATAACTGCAACAGCAGACATATCTTGTGCCTAGAAAGATACCTCCAGATTTGTTTCAAATTAAGAAGTCACCAAGAAAAAGTGAAAATATTACTTGGAAAAGCAAGCAATGACTTATTGAGTGACATTGCTTGCCATCCCAAGAGATGGATTAGTTACTCATTTACCTTCTTCCCCAATCCACAATTATTTATCAACTCAAGACTCAAAAATACAAACTTGAGATTTTCAACTCTAATGTATAGTTAGTAATTGATATATATTTTGAGACCTTGCGAGAGACAAACAGATCCTCCCCCTCCCACACACCACAGAAAAAGCAAGAGCTTACTAATACGTGTCAAACTATGGCCTCTGGATTCTTGTAAACAGCTGCAAACTGAGGCCCGTCAATAGAAAGCGACGACCTGTAATCATAAGGTGCACAAGATATTTTTTAAATTGTAAGCTTCAATATTTTAGACGAAGACAAATACTGTGGACGTTTCGGGTTCCCCTTTATCAACAAAACATTAAGAACCTTTGGGCGGACATTGTATAAAAACTGTTCATCGTTTTTTGTTGATAAAGGGGAAAACTCGAAACGTCCACAGCATCTATCTTCGTCTAAAACATTGAAGCTTACAATTCAATACTTAACTTTAATTTTTCCTTCGAGCTTCAAGCAAACATTTTCATTACAGTGCACAAGGAACCCTGGACAAAATCAAAACCTCAGGTTTCGACTTGAGGGGAGATGAGTACTCCGGCCGAGGAGAGAAGTAAATAAGAACTGTTTATTGAAGCCCGTTGTTCCACAAAGAAAGCAGAGGAATAAGTTAAGTGATCAACAAATGTTGGAGTGTAATTCGTAATAGATCAATATCAATCTGACTTGGGGTGGTTGGCCTCGACACCATATGTAAATACAATTGAACGCTATCTATTAGAGACTAATAATTAAAGTAAAGCGCTAAAGCTAACTAATCTATGAAATGATAAAACCGTCATCAAAGCAATTTGGTAAAATTTTTATTTTTGACGACTCTTTTATCGACTACATAAAAACTCTGAGGATTAGTGGAAGCTTTTGGAGGCCAGAATACCATGATAGATGATACGTTCTCTAAAATTCCTCCAATTAGAGCACATGCCAACGTTGCAGGAATAATAACACAAAACTTAACTAAACCCTGCTGTTCAATACTAAAGGTTCTCACTGTTCCAAGAAGAAACAAGTAAATGACGACACACCCAACAAAACAAAATACGTTTGTCATTATTGGAGATGTTGGGAGTGGCCAGATAAACCCAAGAACTAGAGCTAAAAGATTGAATGGCAAAGCCCATGCTGCGAGCGTCATCAGAATTGGGCCGACTTTGTATAAAAATGGAATGTTTTTGCTGAGAGCAGTTTGTAAAATACCTAGCATCCACCGTCGTCTTTGATATACGAAGTCTAGGAGAGTGAACGTGCTTTTCTCGTGCATCACACCCTCAACTATTCCAAAGCTATATCCTCGACTGTAAGCTACACAAGCAAAGAAGCAATCTTCGGCTAACGATCCTTCTACTCCGTGGTCGAATGACACTAATTTTTCGGCTTCAGCATCAGCGACTATAAATGATCCTTTCCAGCTAAAAAACGGCTTGTGCAAAACGCCCAAACAAAATCGTAGACAACCGTAGTCAATTCCAACCCGAATTGAATCTGCCAGCGTAGTAATCCAGTTTACTATCTGACCACATCCGTATGTTATAACGCCTTGGCCAAATGAATGCTCACCAGAAACAGCAAAGTTCATTACACCAATGACGGATTCTTCGGTCAGAATTGTTTCCTCATCCAGATGAACAATCCAATCTCCGGGACTTAAAATATCGACTTCGGGCTC
>NC_088363.1:70770761-70793261 GCF_034508935.2 Berghia stephanieae
AAAGCCTATATCTGACTCTTACCTTACAAGGAACTAATTATGACATATGAATTAACGGTAATGAAATCTCGTTCAGAACTCCAAAAGCAGGAGTTCAAGGAGTATATGATATTTCATATCGGTGCTCTGCTAAATTGCCGTTATCAATTCAAGAATATTTTTACAAATAATCATGGCCTAATGAAATAACTGGGAAAAATCAAAATTCGATGCCAATGATGTCATTTGTTAGAGGAGGAATTCATGAAGTATTAGGTATTCATTATTATGTGTATTAATATCACATTTTAAGTATGATTAGTTATTTAGTAGACGACTCTTAAAAGAAAAAGTATTATATTTCTGGAAATTCCACCATTTAATGAGAGTGAATTATTTTATGGAGGAGAAATCAGGGACATGTTGACCTCGAACAAATACCTCGTAATCTCGGTGTTTCGCCCTCGGCTCAATATAACATAAAACATCAAAAGATTAAAACATAATTCACTTTATTCATCCCCAAAATGAAATTTGTCTTTCGGGTCTATTCTAAGGTAAGACTGGAATAACCCTGGCGTCAGCCGCCGTGCAGCACCGCAAAATAAGCCAGGGAAAGGTGACTTGCTCAAGGTCAACAGCGCCGTGGGTAGGCGCCCTCGGTACCATTCGGGTATGAACCAAAAACCATACCGCTGAGCCATGCTTCCCCTATCATTAAGATGACCCCGGCTTGTAAAAAATCGTATCAAACCTGGGACTTCTTTGACCAGAATAATAAGAGCAAACATAATAAATAGTACGAGTGACAGTATGAAATTGTTCAAAGCGGTGAATACAATCAAACGACAAAAAACACATAATAGACTTATTATCAAAGATGAATGTAATAAGACCTTATGTAATGATAAAGAAATTTTAAACACTATAAGCGTGTACAACACTGAGAAATACAATGATATTCAAGAAGTGAAACCATTCGAGTCTACTAATTGAGAGCTTGAAACGCCTATAACGCCCCAAGAAATAAGTGAAGCCATACAAAAGCTCAATAACAGCAGATCGCCAGGTCTAGATGGTGTTAGAGCAGAAGAACTAAAATGCCTTGACGACGAAGGCATGTAAACACTAGCTGATATGTATAATAAGATATTTAAGACAAAACAAGTTCTCAATCTTGGAAGTGGAAAACTCATTCTGCTAAACAAACCAAAAAAAAAAAAAAAAAGAAAAGAAAGGCCCTTTGGAAGATTTGAGACCCATCGTTTTATTATCCACGCTAAGAAAAGTTTTAAGCACAATCAAGCTCAACAGAATTAGAGAAAAGGTAGAGGAATATCTTTCACCTTCACAAAGCGGGTTTAGAAGAGATAGAAGCACTGCAGACATAGCATGGGCCCATCGATGGCTGAAAGCCAGAACGGAGAAATATGAGGAAGAATTTACCATACTTGGAATCGATATGAGTTCAGCTTTCGACGCCATATGCAGAACCAAATTGTTATCAATCCTTGACTCATTCTTGGACAAAGATCACGTGGAGCTCATAAGATACCTATTATCAAATACTACTTTACGATTTGAATCCGGCAGAGAATTAACAACAATATCAACCTCAATTGGATCCCCTCTAGGAGACAGCTTGGGTCCAATTCTGTTCACGATATACCTTGAATCGGCCATGGAAGATCTAAAACCAAAACTACCACCAATAAAGAAGATCACTCGTGACTTGATATACGTAGATGATACAGACCTAATCTTTGAATCATAACATCAAGCGAATATATACTTTCCAATAATATCAACTACCCTAGAAGTATGTAATCTGAAAGTGAATCAATCCAAAACAGAATATACAAAAATCAACAGAAATTTAAATGCATGGAAAAGTGTACGTAAACTAGGCAATTTGATCAACGAAAATGAAGACATCAGAAAACTAAAGCAGCTGGCCACCAATGCATTCAACCAACTCCAACATTTATAGAATAGAAATAACATAATCAGTGAGAATAAACGGATACAGATCTACGAGGCAATGATTATTCCGATATTGACATATAATTGTGAAACCTGGGGCCTCACAAAAAAGAACTTAGAAAGTCTCGATTCATACCACAGCAAACAATTACGTCGCGTAATCGGAATCCATTGGCCAGAGACAATTACAAATACTGATCGCTATGAAAAAAACTGGGGTCCAACGCCTGAGTACAATAAAAAAATAACAGCGCTGGAGGCTATTTGGTCACATCTTACGTCGAGAAAATAACATCCCAGCCAAAACTGCAATGACAGAACATTTCCTTCATGACAACAAATATGTAGGGAGACCACCAACATCAATAGTAACTACCCTGAACCAGGATCTCTCTACATATCAGAAATTTCTGGATTCAGATGAGGCCGAATTAATCCCCGAAGAACTAAGAAATACTGCAGTACCCTCCGTACTAAAGTCACAACAAGATCTTGACAGCGTGACCAATGGAAACAATTAACAACATGGATGGAGAGAGCAGCTATATTATCGACCATGGCTGAATCACACAATTCTCAACAAGCGTCATTCGGACTGCGAAGCTTACTACTACTACTACTACTTTCGTCGCATTGATGTTATGACCATTTTTTGATTTAAATAATTCCTCTTTTGTTTACTTTATATTTCAATATCAAACTCAGTTTTTGAGAATGAATGAATTTCTTAGCCTCGAGAAATGAATCCAAATCTTTATGCTGTTCCTCTCCCTGTATTTTCTATATATTTTCTATATGTCACAACATCAACAACAAAAATCTAAACATAATGATGATGATTTCCATAGTAAATAATACAGGAGGAAGTTTCTTGGGGATTAAAAGACGTATCGATCGTACAGAGCCATGGATTACAGGCTGGTTGAGAGGATGAGAGAGGCTGTCATAGCAGAAAGATGGAAAATTAGAAGGAAAAAGTTAAGAGATGAATAAATAGGAGGAAAGTGTAAAGCGTCTGGACGGAGAGGAAACTAATAAACATTATTGTTTTAGATATAAGATTGTGACATACGCTGTTCGTCCATTTTTGACACAAAGAAACATAGTTTTTCGTCCCGTTTCGACACAAAGAGACATTTTTTTTCTTAAAAGACTAGGCGAGGATTTAACTCACACCAATTTCTCTGGAATCAATAGCGAAAAAAAAATCCTGGCGCCTAAAGAACTACTGGAATACAAGTAGCTTTTCAAATTGTCGAAATAGTGTGGACAACGTATGAAATGATCCACACTTCCTCGTCTCTTTGAAAAACTATTTCAACTTTTCTTTTTGTGCCACTCTCTCATTTATTATTTTTATCATTATTTAACCCATAGGTACGGATGAATGGTATATCATTGCTATACTATAATTCTTTGAATTACTTAATATTGACGTCTCTTTGTGTCGAAACTACGAAAACTATCTTTTGTCACAGTATCATATTGTACCAACAACATAAATAAGATTATGAATCAATTGTCCCACTTTAGTATTATGTCAGATTGAATCCAATTCATAACACAAAATTAAATGTGAATTAAATTCAGGACAACATAACCCCCCCCCCCCCCCAAATTAAAGACTAATACAGTCGTAACGTGAATGCTATAGCTAGCCAGAGTGTGTTCAAATTATGAACATGAAAACAATATTTATTACCAATCTATTGATATTTTTGGTACTAGGGCCTCAACACCTGTAATTTAGGGGCTCCGCCACAAGAAAATAATGAGTTTTATGTGAAAGATTTCTCATAAAGTTGTCAAGCAATTGACCTGAAGTTTTGCATCGACAAAGCTATTCAATGAATAAATAAATTGAATTAGAAGGAAGGGCTTGTCATCTTTTTTTAAAAAATTGATCACTTAGTAGAATATTGCATTCGGCTAAATAATCTTAGGAACAGGCTTGACTTAAAAAATTATAAATCTATATATATGCAAACAATCTTTTTGTCTTTAGTCCAAATTAATAAGCGTACATTAATCTTTATATGTGCTAAATTCCATATCAATAGCTTGAATAGTTTTTTAGATATCTTGTTTTATTTCTTGAACCTCAAAAATGATTATTTTGACTTTAAACTCAATTTTTTTCATCTCATTAATTTTAACATAACACAAAATTGACGCGATGGATAACAATAATTGGGAAAATGCCCCCTTCACCGCCTACGGAAAGAAGCCTAAAGCCCCTTTGGTTTGGAAGAAACCCGAATTTAATATTCCATAATTGCTAAAAAAAAATAAAAATAAAGAGGCATCCCGATTAAACCTTTGTAAAAAGACAAAAACAAAACGAAGCTGTCCATGAAATATTCATGCGGATCCAGTTTAACTTTTTAAAAATATTTTGATGCGTAATTATTCCACCTTGATAATTCTTAAAAACAAATATTTTGATGTCACCTAGCTTGGTATAATTAAAGATAAATCATGATGCAAAATTTATAATATAGGTGAGATCGTTGGAGGGGTATAATAAAATTGTTCTTGAACCTATTTGTTGGAAAGGCATCGGCATTGGGAACATGTTAGAAATTCCAAACGTAGGAATTCAAGAATACTAAATTGTCTTACTCTGACCAAAAAAAAATTAATTAAAAAATCACACAAAAACAAAAACGAAAAAAAAAACAAACCTAAAACAAACAAGCAAAACAGAAAACACTTTTTTGCCCTTATTTTGGCCAGGGAACTTTTATTTCAAATATTCATTGATTAAGATGATATGACGTCATAAAAATCTTGATATTGCTTGAGGTCCTAAGTTTGAGATTTTTTTTTGACAAGCTGGTTGTCATTTTAATTAACCTCAGACCTAAACGAATTAAAAATGAAAAATAAAATGTGTTCTTAGTGCCTAGCAGTATTGCGTTTGGATCTATTTTGACCGCTGTGATTTACTACTTTTAATAAAACAACTCATGCACTGTTTTTTCATAATTCTTAAATATAAAAACAATCTTTTAAAAACTTAAACTTGTTATTGATAATTTTGATTAACTTCGAAATGATGGCATATACCTATTGTTCTATTTCCATTTCTATTTCCCTAACTGAGATAGGCCAGTAAAAAAGCTTGATGGTTGTCACAGAGATGCTAATCGTTGTCATAGTATTGTTTAATTGAACTCTCTGTATATTTTGTTACGAAATTGAACAATTGTAACTGATGAGATTTATATCAGAATATAAATGTAGGCGAATTGTGATCTGATTGTGACTTTATAGAGAGCATAGATGCCATATTTGCAGATATTAACTGTATTGTTTTGTAGTATAAATGACAAATACATTTCACAAAAAACTAGCATTTGACCAAATTTGTGATTTCTTATTATTGGTGTATCAAATAAAACAAATGGAAAATATAAAAGACAATTATAAGTAAGACTGACAAATCTTCCCGACTAAATAACCAACAATTCAAAACCTATTTCAGAAGAAGATTGACATTTAGTGAATTTTCCTAACTGATCCCATTCGCGACTTCCCAAAATTTTCTGATCTCTTGTCCACAGTGTGACCATTCCAAACATATTATACCTTTGGATTTTGAGATTTCAGGTGGAGATGCAGCCCATTACAAACACAGACAAAAAAAAGGGAAATAAAGAGAGTGGAGAAGAGTCAGAGAGATATCAACTTTTTGCAGTGATGGAAATTGTTGGCAGGCGTGGATTGCAGAGCGTACCACCGTAAACGTATAGCCTGACACTAAGACTTGTCTTTTGACGTCATTTATAGACTAGTGCACCATCAAGTGAGTTGTCGTTAGTAATGCTCGAGGAAATAAATGATCCCATTGGTTGAAGTATTGAATATAACTAACGACTTTTGATCAGTGTGCACGAAGGCTATGCACTGGCAGCCGGCCGGGCGGAAGGAGCTTTATCTGTTTGGTTCTGAGTTTGATTCCTATAACTACAAAAAGTTTTTATCTTCAGTTGTCTTCTGACATTTCTCTGCTCACTTCATTTAATGTTAATATGTGACCCAATGCCTCAAAATGGTGTTATATGGGGATGATTCAAGATACTGGAAATTGGAGAATAATTATAATATTATTTTAGAGTGCTTACTACCAAGAATTCGTGTCTTTAATTTGACTTTTTAGCATCTGGTTCATTTGGACATAATACCGTTTTGAGACGATGGGTCACATATGTGGTAATGATTTATGAATGCACACTGTGGCATTCAGCATTCAAATATTACTCGCATATCTAGGTGCTTCATTGCCACGTGTCACAATAGCTCTAGACACGCATCAGAGTACATATTTCTGGGCTTTACATAACTCTTAATATTATCTGCACGCGGTTTACAAATTAAAGTGTGAAAAACATCCAAACAGAAATTATTCTGCTGCGTTCTGCCTACCACACATTAAAAATAAAATTGGCCAGAAGTCACTACCTTACACATCGGTCGATTCAAATGATCTCAAACTTGTCAAAAAGCCTCAAATCTTAGACGTCAAAGCAGTATCAGGTTTGATGATGTTTGTAAAGTTGAGGGTCTTTAGAATATTGAACGATATTTGAAAAAAAAACATTTTCAGACCAAAATGGAACAAGCGTTTTGTAAGAATGCGACATTATTGTACACGAGGGAGTACGATATAAAACGAAATTATAGAAAAATAGTTATTGAGCTCTGGGTAGAGAGTGGACTCTCCTTCGAAAAGTACTAATAATATACGTATACAGTCGGAACTGTGAAGACGTTTGTAACAAACAATCCGCTTTTATTCTGTTGATGGCTGCGCTTTTTTCAGTTACATAATATGATGTCGTACTTTGAAAAAAAAAACGTTTTCAAATTTTAAGCCGGAAAACTCGTCCTTCAATAATATCGATCCATTAAAAATGTCTTGTTGATTTTTCTTTTTACAGACTACGGCAGTCCGGCATGAAATCCATTTAAGCAAACCAATCCAAATGCGTGCATTTCCACAAGCAACATTCTGATGATAATAGGACAAGGTGCCCAGGTCCGATCACTTTTGAGACGACTTTTCACGTCCATAATATTATAGGCTCTGATTCATCATAGCCACTACACACACACACACACACATACACACACACACACACACACACACAAATAAATACACAGAGAGGTAGAGATAGATAGATAGATAGAGATAGAGAGAGAGAGTGAGAGATATATATATATATATATATATATATATATATATATATATATATATATATATATATATATATATGTGGGTCCCACATCAGCCACAAACATTATCTAGTAAAACGTTTCTAAGCGAGGGAAAGGGGGGGGGGGGGGGCGGCAGGAGGGTGGAGAGTTGTTCGTTTATCCTGTGAGCAAAAAGTCTTCAACTTTGAGTCAACTTTATAAAACAATTTTTTCAAATGTTACATGTTATTTTAAAATAAAATAGTTTTTATGATTATTCTTATCATATATTCACGTTTAGATTATTTTTCTTCGTTAAAATAATGATGAATATTTAATCTATTTATGAAAGAAGTGAAGTTGGATATTGTATGAGAGCGCAGATCGATTTTGTATAATGGGATATTTACACTAAGGATGTTGATAAATTGGGTAGGAGAGACGATTAGAATAGGGAAGAGGGTGAAATGAGATGAATAGCGTTATAAATTGGGGGTTGAGGGTGGGTTGCTATGAAGAAATTAAGAAGGTTGTGATAGTGGTGAAGGAGGTGATGGTAGTGGTGGTGATGGTGAATGAAGTAGAGAAGGAGAAGATTAAGAAGAAGAAGAAGAAGAAGAAGAAGAAGAAGAAGAAGAAGAAGAAGAAGAAGAAGAAGAAGAAGAAGAAGAAGAAGAAGAAGAAGAAGAAGAAGAAGAAGAAGAAGAAGAAGAAGAAGAAGAAGAAGAAGAAGAAGAAGAAGAAGAAGAAGAAGAAGAAGAAGAAGAAGAAGAAAAGGAAGAAGAAGAAGAAAAGAAGAAGAAGAAGAAGAAAAGAAGAAGAAGAAGAAGAAGAAGAAGGAAGAAGAAGAAGAAGAAGAAGAGAAGAAGAAGAAGAAGAAGAAGAAGAAGAAGAAGAAGAAGAAGAAAGAAGAAGAAGAAGAAGAAGAAGAAGAAGAAGAAGAAGAGAAGAAGAAGAAGAAGAAGGAAGGAAGAAGAAGAAGAAGAAAGAAGAAGAAGAAGAAGAAGAAGAAGAAGAAGAGAAGAAGAAGAAGAAGAAGAGAAGAAGAAGAAGAAGAAAGAAGAAGAAGAAGAGAAAGAAGAAGGAAGAAGAAGAAGAAGAAGAAGAGAAGAGAAAGAAGAAGAAAAGAAGAAGAAAGAGAAGAAGAAGAAGAAGAAAGAAGAAGAAGAAGAAGAAGAAGAAGAAGAAGAAAGAAGAAGAAGAAGAGAAGAAGAGAAGAAGAAGAAGAAGAAGAAAGAAGAAGAAGAAGAAGAAGAAGGAAGAAGAAAAAGAAGAGAAAGAAGAAGAAGAAGAAGAAGAAGAAGAAGAAGAAGAAGAGAGAAGAAGAAGAAGAAGAAGAAGAAGAGAAGAAGAAGAAGAAGAAGAAGAAGAAGAAGAAAGAAGAAGAAGAAGAAGAAGAAGAAGAAGAAGAAGAAGAAGAAAGAAGAAAGAAGAGAAGAAGAAAGAAGAGAAGAAGAAGAAGAAAGAAAGAAGAAGAGAAAAGAAGAAGAAGAAAGAAGAAGAAGAAGAGAAGAAGAAGAAGAAAGAAGAAGAAGAAGAAAGAAGAAGAAGAAGAAGAAGAAGAAGAAGAAGAAGAAGAAGAAGAAGAAGAAGAAGAAGAAGAAGAAGAAGAAGAAGAAGAAGAAGAAGAAGAAAAAATAGAAGGAGAAGAAGAAGAAGAAAAGACGTTGAGGAGGAGTAGGAGGACGAGGACGAATTAGAGCTGCACTTTCCTAGTATGCTGCAAGTTCTAACATCCAACTAAGAATCTTTATTTTACGCTCTTTGAAATATTCCACGTATATTGAAAATGGTTACATAGGCAAAATGCTTTACATTTGGATTGATTTTACGGATTTGAAATTTAGAAACTGATTGAATTATGACCATGCTATTTGATTTGGATTTCGGATTTATCACAACAAATAAAGCAGTAAGAAATGAAACTTGAAATCTGGATTTTTATTTGAATGTCTTGATGTTGTACATTCAATTATCATCGTTGGTTCCTGAACTCTTTCGTCATTATTAACATCTACAACACAATGCAAAGGAATATCATTCCACATATCAAAACTATACGATCATAAGCCATTACACATGTGTGCAACTACGCCACATTATGTATGAAATGTTGGTGCCGTGACTCAAGATACTATATATTCGAATTCGATGCTGTTCGCAAGATGTTATTTTTCTGAACCATGGATACACAAGTAATGTATATTGTTGCGGTGTTAACATCTATTAAAGATATTGTGAGATTCGAAATTTGAAGTGAAAAATTGTGAACAGTTATGAAAAAAATTTTATTTGGAAAAGAAAATGAATATCAATTTTGAAGGTGAAATAGTATAATTATTTTGTAATGAAATGTTGAAAAAAAAATTGAAATTATAGATGATTCCTAAAATTTTGACAAACAGCGATATCGAAACAAATTGTTAACGAAATAATATTGAAAATAAGAACCATAGACGGAAAAGAAAAAAATATATATAGGGCAATCTATTAAATTTAGAAACTAAAAACAACATAATATTATAGAACGGCAAAAGACAATAATAATAATAATAATAATATAATAATAATAATAATAATATAATAATAATAATAATAATAATAATAATAATAATAATAATAATAATAATAATAATAATAATATCCCATTGATGTTGTACGTATTTTATTTAATTAAGAAGAGAGGGAGGGTTGAAAACATTGCAGTATTTAAGTGAAGATTTATGTGCGTCTTATTTTTCAAAAGAAATGAAAATCCGTTTACTTACAATCAAGCGTTTGGGAACAAATCTTCGAATATTAATTCGTATCGTTAATGGCAATGTTTTGTTAAGCCCAGTAACAAAAGATGTGTCGATCTTTATTTCAATTTTTGTCTGTTACTGTTGGAATGATGCGTTCGGAATATTTGATTTTGCGTTTGATTAAAGAGCATGGTTTAACATTATGAAAAGACGAAGAAGGCGGAGAATTATTATAAATACATGGCACGTGGTTAAAGCGCACAATTTTATCAATACTATATTATGAGGCGCGAGATGACGTCGCTGTGAGTTATAGGAATATTATTATGAGCCTAGAGCAAAGGCGTGAGGCATTTCATTTTTATTGAACAGAGTGTATATTGTTTCTGCGAATATTTTCATTATCATATTTTCTCCTATCGATTTGCTGTTGTAATTGTAATGAATATTTACTGCGTGGTTTGAATTTAACATTTATGTGATAAAATGTGTAACTGAGTCCAAGAAGAAGTTATGTTCAATTGACTATAATTACATCTTAAGTCTGTAATTAATCAGCAATTAGTTGAAATGGTAGGAAGTGCTACGATAAAACAAATAATAATGATAACATGAACAAAATCATATTTTTATTAAGTTTGGGAATTGTCTAAGGAGAATAATTCGAGTTAATCAAAGTCAGAAGTAGTGTTTGCATTAAAACATAATACACAAATCATGAAAGAAGACACTTGCAAACATCAGTCATAACGGAAACGCTGATAACGGCTACAATTACAGAGACAACTCTAACTCAACCACAACAGAAGTCGGGAAATGTCCTAATCCCTTCGGTCTATCCACGAATACCTTGAAATGAAGTAAACAAACACTACGCTATGGATACGTCCAGAATGATCACACTCTAAAACTACAAACTACACAGCAACCTCAACAACAACGCATCTAACAGCTTATACAAACTTGACACAATTTATAAAATAACATCTGTATCAATACAGATGTGTCCCATGACCCTTTTATATTTACATTCTTTATTGAACAATTGGATTACTTGCCGTATTTATTTTTAACAACAACAATGCCCGACGATGTACGTCGTCAATAATTATATAAACATTCAAGATACGAATGTTTTTACAAAATGATGTCCAATTGTGAACAATACTACTTCCTTCATATGCAGTGGTGAGCGTATTCAAATTCAAACTTATGTCAATAAACAAATGTGCAGCACTCATATCTACAACTTCGTATAAAACGACAAATATAAACATTGAATATTATAGTAAAGCCTGTCATAGTAACAATGTAAAGATATGCTATATATGTATATAAGACAATGCAGGAACTTAGTATCGCAAAAGGCCACACGATTTTGAAAATACAACACATGAGCAATTTCATTGGATTTATTACCGAATGATATTCGACAACATGCGTTCAGATAACTAAAATATAGTTGACATTATTCGATTCTACTACATACACAAAATGGTTACATAGGCAAAATGCTTTACATTTGGACTGATTTTATGGATTTGAAATTTATGAAACTGATTGAATTATGACCATGCTATTTGATTTGCTATTTCAAGTCTGGTGTCTCGGAGTTATAGCGCTATATAAGTTTTCAGCATTATTATTATTATTATTATTATTATTATTATTATTATTATTATTATTATTATTATTATTATTATTATTATTATTATTTGGATTTCGGATTCATCACAACAACAAAAATAAAGCAGAAGAAATGAAACTTGGAATCTGGATTTCTATTTGAATGTCTTAATGTTGTAATTCAATTATCATCATTGGCTCTTGAACTCTTTCGTCATTATTAACATCTACAACACAATGCAAAGGAATATCATTACCATCTATCAAAAAGCCACAATACGATCATAAGCCATTACACATGTGTGCAACAAAGCCACATAAATACATAAGCAGTTCATAGTTTGGAGAGAGATACGGATAGAAAGAAAGAGAGAGAGTGAGTGAGAGAGAGAGAGAGGGAGAGAGAGAGAGAGAGAGAGAGAGAGAGAGAGAGAGAGAGAGAGAGAGAGAGAGAGAGAGAGAGAGAGGAGAGAACTTAAAATATGGAAAAAGGCATCAATGTGGCAACAACTCCCGTCGGAATCATTGACCCTGAAATAACCCGGAACCAAATTCGAGTTCCTGGATTTGTTTCGAGGCTCGATGCTACTTTCGATCAACTGTCGACTGTCGCTACAGATTAACTCCAACACCGATGACGACTTAACCTTATGAATTATTCAAGGTCGTAAGCATCGCGTTGAGGTCATTATCTGTGATGTATTGTGACAGCGTAAGCGAAGTCATTCGTGGTTCGAATCCTGGTTATGACACATAATTAGAACTAAGAATAATCTTCAACTAATGAGTTATCTTGAAGGGCTGGCAATTCGTAAAAAAGCAACAACAAAAACAACAACAACAACAAAACAACAACAACGACAGCAACAACAACAAAATAAATCTTCTCTTTTGCTTAAATTGCAAAATTTCCAGATAAATAAATTATTTTACTGCACTCGGGGTATTTTTTCTGTTTGCTTGGGTATGTTTTACTCTCCAAAAAACAACACCAAAAGAAAACTGCAGCGCGTTGACAAAATGAATTTAAGCTCAACATTTGATTACAAACATAGTGGACATCCATTCAACTTGTCTTAACTTTCATAATTTAACAATATGTGTGACGAAGTCTAGATGTCGAATTTAATTTAAGTAAAACGATTGAGATAGATTGAATGAGAACCCACAAATACGAAGTGCGAGAGACGTCGGCGGTCTTTTTACCCATCGCATTAGGCATTTAACCTCAAATCTGTTATCTGTAGTTATCTTCTTTAAAAATTACGATATCGTTTTTCGTTGTTGATTGGAAAGATTTATCTATACGAGATTCATTTTGATTTAATCTGCCTTTTCTTATGCATCTGTATACTATATCATAATATAATATAATATAATATAATATAATATAATATAATATAATATAATATATTTAGCATTATGCAAAATATATCTTATATTTTTAGGCGTTTCTACTAAAATTATAGATGCACTTTAATTGTTGCTTTTACTTTTATTTCATTTACATCATTGTTTTATAAAATCATGTCAACATAATATTTCTTAACGTTTATTTCCCGTAATTCACGTTTGTAGAGCAAATTTCCTTACGAATGAATAAAGTTTATTTGTTTATTGAAAATGATCTCATTTACGTAAGCCTATGTGTTACAAAAATAGTCCATTGTGTTTGTCATTGTTACATGAAGTTTTTATCCTTACAATAGCATTGCAATAATTAAAACACTGCCAAATGTTGTGTGCTCAATAATCTTAATTAATGTCTCCACAAATATTATTAAATATTCATTGGGTCTATTGAAATATACGAGTATATACTACAGAGATCCACGGCAAAATGAAAATTGGTAGGGAGAAATATTCTTTTGTTTTCATGGGTTTTAGGGCGTTTGCGACACTTTTAGGTCATTTAAGTGGCGGTACATAAGAGGAGGAAACATCATAAAAGTTCCAACTAAAAGGATTCCTGCATTCCACAACGCTAGGAAATACTGGGTTTCCTCAAATCGCCTCTTAACAGTTCATGGCAGACCTGCATCAAATATGTTCAGATGGAAACTTGGGAACAGTGGTGCCTGCCGGAAATGTCAGGCAGCTCCAGAGACCAGCGATCACAACGTCCTCCACTGTCCAGTAACTAAACTACTTGAAGGTGGCTATGAAACAGTTCTTAGGGCGGAGGAAGACTTTCGAAGCTGAGCAAACGAAATGAATTTGGAGGTGTAGCCATACGCTACTATGTACTACTAGTGGCGGTAAAATTAAATAATATGTGAGATAGTAAAAAACATAAATCTAGGCCTTCAATTAAGCAGCCAAGAAAGAGTAAGGATATTGGTTCAACCGTGGAACAGAATTAAATTCAAAGAGCAATCTGCCAATGCAGTTAGATTGAAATTCCCAAAGAGTCCCATCCAGACACAAGCATAAAATATCGCAAAAGAAGACACTCAAATGCTTACAAAATATCATATTCAAATAGCATAACAAAACAAAACATACCCCCCCCCCCACCCATAACAAACAAATGAAACCAAAACAAAAAAAATTATAATCAACAAACCTATAACAGTATATAGCAGAGAAGTGATTTATAAAGAGGGAAAATATCATCTAGATACCTAAAAACTATAAATATGACTGTTCTTTCTCAGAACCATTCCAGGATAAGGACAAAGAGTAATAGGGAAAAGGACATCAGATATAAGTGGATAGAAAAGTCAGAAATATTGACCATAAGAGGTCAAAAGACTCCGCCCTAAGAGAGAGAGAGAGAGAGAGAGAGAGAGAGAGAGAGAGAGAGAGAGAGGGGGGGGGGGAGGATCAAATTGTGTGCACGCGTAGGTATTTTGGTGTGGATTTTAACTTTAGAAAATAAAATACATGTTCTGGATACAGTTGGGAAAGGGAAACCAGAATAAAACGAAGAATTACCACAAACCGAAACAAAACAACAACAAAAAAAAAACAATTATAAAAAACAACCTAACAAACAAACAAACAACCCCCCCCCCCCCCGAAAAAAACCATAACAAACAAACAACAAAAAAGTTTTCAATGAAGTTTTGCAATTTATGACGGATTGAGAAACGTTTAATGTGCATAGCCTATTTCAATGCATTAATCAGAATGGTACAGTTATAGTAGAGGTAGAAATAGTAGTGGCAGTAGCAGTAGTAATAATAATAATAATAATAATAATAATACTTTATTGCATCCCAAAAAGGAAATTTTTTTGTACAGACGTGTTATAATTTACATAATAAGATAAAAATACAATGGAAATAGGATGTATATATGAAAAAGGAGTAGCTCCATAACAGAGCTGCGCTTTATAATATGAATAATTTCAACACTGTAAAATAGTCAAAACTGTCACTATAAATTAAAAATTGAAAAGATTGCAAAACAAATAAATTAATAATTTAATATTTACATTTTTTGAAAGTAAAAATGCGAAATAATTGTATAAAATGATTATTGCTTGTTGTTATAAAGCCTAATACTGGACGGCAGAAATGATTTTCGGTGTCTCTCTGTTTTCGTTGAAATAGAGAAAGGGCGACCACTTCTTTCTGACATAATAACTGATGGTCTTAGTGGATGATACTGGTCATTTAATATTTTAGTTATTTTATTTATACAAAATTTCTCGTATAAAAGATCTACATCGTCAACATCATTTATATAGCGTTTAATAGATTTTTTAATATTTGAATTTATTTTGTTCCTTTCCACTGCTAAGCAATTGCCTCCCCAAGCTGTTATACAAAATGACAAAACACTTTCGATTACTGCTCTATAAAATAATGTGCAGAGGGTTTTATCTATTCTAAACTGAGAGAGTTTTGATAAAAAATATGTACGTCTGCACATCTTATGCCTAATTATTTTCAAGTGTTCATCCCACTTGAGCCTGTCATCAATTGTTACACCAAGGTATTTGTAGTGAGGAACTCGCTGGACGAATTGATCCTTTAATTTTAACGGTTCTATCGGTTCCTTCACTCTCCTAAAGTCAATCACTAGCTCCTTTGTCTTGCTTATGTTAAGCTCTAGGTGGTGGGCATCACACCAAGACACAAATCTATCAATTTCTTGCCTATAAGCCACTTCGTTGCCATTTGTTATGAGGCCTTGAAGAGCGGTGTCATCTGCAAACTTTATCAAAGGTACACTCAGGTTTTGACTTCTACAGTCATTCGTGTATATTGTGAATAATACAGGGGACAATACACAACCTTGAGGAGCACCAGTATTTGTAGTTATACAGGAAGATATGTTTTGTCCTAATTGAACATATTGTGCTCTCTCCGTAAGAAATTCGAGCACCCAAGCAATTATATACTTGTTTAGATTCAGACTAGTCAATTTTTGAACAACCAACTGAGGTTGCATTGTATTGAACGCTGAAGAAAAATCTGCGAAAAGCAATCTGCAATAGCTCTTAGCGTGATCTAGATGCCTGTATATGTTGTTTGTAAACAGCAAAATGGCATCCTCTACGCCACGTCCTGGTTTGTAAGCAAATTGATGACTATCACTCAATGGCATAAACTGGTTCCTAATTTTAACAAGAACAAGTTTTTCTAAAGATTTCATGACTATTGAAGTCAGTGCAACAGGTCTGAGATCGTTCATAGATTCAAGTTTTTCTTTTTTTGGAACAGGAATAATTTTTGAAGTTTTCCAAATTTCAGGGATCGAAACGCATTGGAGGGACCAGTTAAAAATATGTGTATAAATGGGGGACAGTTGATGGGCACATTCTTTTAATAATTTTCCTTTCAATCCATCCGGCCCAGCAGCCTTCCTCTCGTTTAGTTTCGAAAATACGAATCTCGTTTCTTCTTCACTGACCTCAATAGTCATTTCATCTTCCAAAGCCCTGTCTAATTTATGTTTTTCATTTTCAATATCAAATTTGTTTGCTGTGTCAAAACGTGAATAAAATTTATTTAGAGTTTCAATTTCGATATCTTCAGATATAATCGTGGGCTTTGGATTATAGTTAACAGCAGTTTTAAGCCCCCGCCACGTGTCCCGTATATCCCCAGAAGAAAAGCATTTTTCAATTTTATTTTTGTACTTGTCTCTACAACTGGATATTACTCTCTTTATCTCTTTTTGTTTTGTTTTCAGATCTTTTTTATTTCTACTAGTAAAGAGAGTTTTCTTTTGGTTCAATAAAAGTTTTAGATCTTTTGTTATCCAAGGCTTGTTGTTAGGATAATATTTTATTTCTTTTTTACAAGACACGAGCTGTTCACAGAATTTTAAATACTCACTCACACAGTCATTCAGCTCATCCACACTATCACATGATTCGATAAAAACATTCCAGTCAGTGCATTCAAAACAACCACGCAAATCTTCACACACACTTCCGTTCCAGATCTGTACACTTTTCTTTACTGGTTTTACACGTTTAAAAACAGGGCGGTAGGTGGGAGTAGCAAGAGCATGCAGTGGTCAGATAAACCTAATGGGGCACGGGGTAAACATTTGTAACTATTTTTAATATTACACAGGAATAACAGTTTCATGGCAACCTGCATCAATTTGTTTCAGATTGAAACTTGGGAACAGTGGTGCCTGCCGAAATGTCAGGCAAGCTCCAGAGAACCAGCGATCACAAAGTCCCTCCACTGTCCAGTAACTAAACTACTTGAAGGTGTGCTATGAAACAGTTCTTAGGGCGAGGAAGACTTTCGAAGCTGGAAACGAAATGAATTTGGAGCTGTACCATACGCTACTATGTCCTACTAGTGGCTGTAAAATTAAATAATATTAGATAGAAAAAACAAAATCTAGGCCTTCAATTAGAATCACCAAGAAAGAGTAAGGATATGGTTCAACGCGTGGAACAAATTAAAATTCAAAGAGCAAACTGCCAATCATTAGATTGAAATTCCCAAAGAGTCCCATCCAGACACAAGCATAAAAATCGCAAAAGAAGCCACTCAATGCTTTACAAAATATCATATTCCATTCCAGGATAAGGACAAAGAGTAATAGGGAAAAGGACATCAGATATAAGTGGATAGAAAAGTCAGAAATATTGACCATAAGAGGTCAAAAGACTCCGCCCTAAGAGAGAGAGAGAGAGAGGAGAGAGAGAGAGAGAGAGAGAGAGAGAGAGGGGGGGGGGAGGATCAAATTGTGTGCACGCGTAGGTATTTTGGTGTGGATTTTAACTTTAGAAATAAAATACATGTTCTGGATACAGTTGGGAAAGGGAACCAGAATAAAACGAAGAATTACCACAAACCGAAACAAAACAACAACAAAAAAAAAAATTATAAAAAACAACCTAACAAACAAACAAACAACCCCCCCCCCCCCGAAAAAAACCAAAACAAACAAACAACAAAAAAGTTTTCAATGAAGTTTTGCAATTTATGACGGATTGAGAAACGTTTAATGTGCATAGCCTATTTCAATGCATTAATCAGAATGGTACAGTTATAGTAGAGGTAGAAATAGTAGTGGCAGTAGCAGTAGTAATAATAATAATATAATAATAATAATAATACTTTATTGCATCCCAAAAAGGAAATTTTTTGTACAGACGTGTTATAATTTACATAATAAGATAAAAATACAATGGAAATAGGATGTATATATGAAAAGGAGTAGCTCCATAACAGAGCTGCGCTTTATAATATGAATAATTTCAACACTGTAAAATAGTCAAAACTGTCACTATAAATTAAAAATTGAAAAGATTGCAAAACAAATAAATTAATAATTTAATATTTACATTTTTTGAAAGTAAAAATGCGAAATAATTGTATAAAATGATTATTGCTTGTTGTTATAAAGCCTAATACTGGACGGCAGAAATGATTTTCGGTGTCTCTCTGTTTTCGTTGAAATAGAGAAAGGGCGACCACTTCTTTCTGACATAATAACTGATGGTCTTAGTGGATGATACTGGTCATTTAATATTTTAGTTATTTTATTTATACAAAATTTCTCGTATAAAGATCTACATCGTCAACATCATTTATATAGCGTTTAATAGATTTTTTAATATTTGAATTTATTTTGTTCCTTTCCACTGCTAAGCAATTGCCTCCCAAGCTGTTATACAAAATGACAAAACACTTTCGATTACTGCTCTATAAAATAATGTGCAGAGGGTTTTATCTATTCTAAACTGAGAGAGTTTTGATAAAAAATATGTACGTCTGCACATCTTATGCCTAATTATTTTCAAGTGTTCATCCCACTTGAGCCTGTCATCAATTGTTACACCAAGGTATTTGTAGTGAGGAACTCGCTGGACGAATTGATCCTTTAATTTTAACGGTTCTATCGGTTCCTTCACTCTCCTAAAGTCAATCACTAGCTCCTTTGTCTTGCTTATGTTAAGCTCTAGGTGGTGGGCATCACACCAAGACACAAATCTATCAATTTCTTGCCTATAAGCCACTTCGTTGCCATTTGTTATGAGGCCTTGAAGAGCGGTGTCATCTGCAAACTTTATCAAAGGTACACTCAGGTTTTGACTTCTACAGTCATTCGTGTATATTGTGAATAATACAGGGGACAATACACAACCTTGAGGAGCACCAGTATTTGTAGTTATACAGGAAGATATGTTTTGTCCTAATTGAACATATTGTGCTCTCTCCGTAAGAAATTCGAGCACCCAAGCAATTATATACTTGTTTAGATTCAGACTAGTCAATTTTTGAACAACCAACTGAGGTTGCATTGTATTGAACGCTGAAGAAAAATCTGCGAAAAGCAATCTGCAATAGCTCTTAGCGTGATCTAGATGCCTGTATATGTTGTTTGTAAACAGCAAAATGGCATCCTCTACGCCACGTCCTGGTTTGTAAGCAAATTGATGACTATCACTCAATGGCATAAACTGGTTCCTAATTTTAACAAGAACAAGTTTTTCTAAAGATTTCATGACTATTGAAGTCAGTGCAACAGGTCTGAGATCGTTCATAGATTCAAGTTTTTCTTTTTTTGGAACAGGAATAATTTTGAAGTTTTCCAAATTTCAGGGATCGAAACGCATTGGAGGGACCAGTTAAAAATATGTGTATAAATGGGGGACAGTTGATGGGCACATTCTTTTAATAATTTTCCTTTCAATCCATCCGGCCCAGCAGCCTTCCTCTCGTTTAGTTTCGAAAATACGAATCTCGTTTCTTCTTCACTGACCTCAATAGTCATTTCATCTTCCAAAGCCCTGTCTAATTTATGTTTTTTCATTTTCAATATCAAATTTGTTTGCTGTGTCAAAACGTGAATAAAATTTATTTAGAGTTTCAATTTCGATATCTTCAGATATAATCGTGGGCTTTGGATTATAGTTAACAGCAGTTTTAAGCCCCCGCCACGTGTCCCGTATATCCCCAGAAGAAAAGCATTTTTCAATTTTATTTTTGTACTTGTCTCTACAACTGGATATTACTCTCTTTATCTCTTTTTGTTTTGTTTTCAGATCTTTTTTATTTCTACTAGTAAAGAGAGTTTTCTTTTGGTTCAATAAAAGTTTTAGATCTTTTGTTATCCAAGGCTTGTTGTTAGGATAATATTTTATTTCTTTTTTACAAGACACGAGCTGTTCACAGAATTTTAAATACTCACTCACACAGTCATTCAGCTCATCCACACTATCACATGATTCGATAAAAACATTCCAGTCAGTGCATTCAAAACAACCACGCAAATCTTCACACACACTTCCGTTCCAGATCTGTACACTTTTCTTTACTGGTTTTACACGTTTAAAAACAGGGCGGTAGGTGGGAGTAGCAAGAGCATGCAGTGGTCAGATAAACCTAATGGGGCACGGGGTAAACATTTGTAACTATTTTTAATATTACACAGGAATAAATCTAATGTTTTTTTGTCCCTTGTCTCGCAGTCCACGTATTGATGAAGTCCCGGGAGAGTGAAATCTTTACATTGGTTAAAATCACCAGTGACCATCAATACGGCATCGGCGACTTCATTTGAATGTCCTGTATTTCTTTCTTCAAAATATTTTTCGCTGTGTTGTTGTCTGATGATGGTGGAATGTAGACGTTGATGATGATGACATGAGTAAACTCCCGGGGTAGATAATAAGGTCGTGACGAAACAGTAATAAATTCAATATAATCGTCACAATACATTTTCTTTATTTGACAATTATTGGGGTGGCACCATTTGTTGTTAATATATGTGCACACCCCACCCCCAGTTCGTTTATTTACATTAGTCCGATCTCCTCGAAATAGTGAGTATTGTTCAATATCAAAACATGATGATGGTATGTGAGGAGAGAGCCAAGTCTCTGTTAAAGCTATTATGGAGGCTTGACGATAGTCATTATTGTAACGACACAGTGAAAACAGTTCATCAATTTTATTCTTTAATGATCTTACATTACCTGTCACTACACAGGGTAAAAATGGACGAAAAGGCCGTCTGTTAAATTTTGTTTTTATTCCTCCTTTTCTCCCCCTCTTTCTTACTTTAATATACGATGTGTCAATAATAGGTGGTGGGGGTGACACGGGTTGGAGGGATCGGAGAGTCTCTGGAGTATATATTATCGATAGGCTTTTGGCAGCAAAATCACAGGCTAAAACACCATTTATGCTTATAAATATACTAATAAATATAAAAATCAGGAACAATATATACTTCACATCCATTTTGAATAAAAATTAGGCGTAAATTCCGGCGATTGAATGATAAATGAATAAAAATATGTGTAGAAATAGGTAAACATTCACAACACGTCTGTTGTCGCCGGAAGCCAGTTGTCGTAGTAGTAGTAGTAGTAGTAGTAGTAGTAGTAGTAGTAGTAGTAGTAGTAGTAGTAGTAGTAGTAGTAGTAGCAGTAGTAGTAGTTGTATTATGATGAGGATGATGATGATGATGATGATGATGATAATGCTGATGTTGATGATGATGATGATGATGATGATGATGATGATGATGATGATGATGATGATATTGCTGATGTGATGATGATGATGATGAGTTGAACAGGAAAAGGGGACGGAAGGCAGATACTTAAAATACACAAAAAACAAAACCCGGATTGAATCAAAATGCATTGCTTTTAGCCGTTGAAAAGGCAAATAGAATTCATGACAATACTGGTCAGGACAATATCTTTCAATTCTCCTCCTCTACAACAATACCTGTGATAATATCTTTTCATAGAAACAAGCTCAAATCCTTTCTACAAACTATTATGCGAGAGTTAAGCCGGTGAAATCCTCTATTCACAGTGCAAGGAACTCGGCAATCCTCGCCATTTTACTACAACCCATTTCATTAACGAGACATCAGCTTTTTATGTGATGATAATTATTGAATAAGCAATGTATTCTACGAGAATAAAGCAATCTCGCAAAATAGAGCAACGAAGAAGAACGGTGGATTGATATTCGTTGGAAGAATAGAGAAAGACAGACAGCCAGATGAAAACGAAATGTGGTCTCCATGTGCAATTATATAATAAGATCAAATGAAAGTAAAAGTAATCAGGGATGAAGTTGAATTTATGCTTCAGTTTGACGGAAAAAGAAAACAGCACAGAAAGTTACCCGCTAACTAGATCAATGATAAATCATGAACAAAAACATTACAAGATTTTAATACAAAAGGACGTGTTTATTTTTTTCTCTCTGCCGCCTATCTGAGTTTTTAAGTATGTATTTATGTTTTATTATTTTTTTTTTGTTTGCTGAAGAAGGGTTTTTGAGACCGAAACGTTCCGTGTTGGGTATTTTGTCCTTTTTCGAAGCTGTTATGTTCATTTTTTGTTCATTACTTTTTACAGTCTACAGCTTCTAGCAGCTTAGTGTCACTGTTTTCTACATAACACTACATAAACAGGAATAAATCCAGCTTCACCAGTTTTATCTCTTGGATCAACAATTTATTTAGGAAAAACAATTATAGGGACGATGTATGAGGCATTTGGGACTTAAATCAACCA
>NC_088363.1:70800761-70803261 GCF_034508935.2 Berghia stephanieae
TTTCTGTGAAGGTCTTCCTCTACTTAACTTCGTCTGAAGTCTGAGCCGAATTGGAACTGCAGAATTGAGTCATGATTTATCTCCTCCTCGTATATTCTTGGAGGCACAATTTAAATATATTTTCTTTTGGTGCTTGGCTACGTGTTTAAACAGCCTCTCATCTGACAATCGAATTACAATTCTAAAATAATCTTAGATTTTGTTTCTATCTTTTAGTCACATTTTATTTTATAAAACTTATTTTCCATCCCGTTACGTGGCTCATATGAGACCTCTATTATTTGTTATGTCTCAGAGCCTCATTTGCTTGTGGCAAAAGAAAAGTACAATTACATTTATTCATTCATTTATTCATTTATTTATTCATTCATCATCATCATCATCACCATCATCATCATCATCATCATCATCATCATCATCATCATCATCATCATCATCATCATCATCATCATCATCATCATCGTTGTTGTTACCGTCATTTCCTATTGCATTGTGGATCTACTGGCTCAATAGGAAGAGACTTATTGAAGAAATATTCAAAGGACGCGAGTTCGAGTCTCTGGTTTAAGAGAACCTTTCAAAGGCGCTCTTCCCCGATCTTACCAACAATGACGTATTGGTCTGTTTGGGAAAAGACGGGCTATATTTATAAAAGTATTGAAAATGTAGTATGTATCTACGGGCATTCGTTTGCAGGACTGATAACGGAAAGGCCCTGCTTTAACTTTTGTTCTTTGTAACGGTAAATAATTTGCGTTGGTTCGAGAGTATTTCCATTTCAACAATGCGCCCATAAAGTTGATATGTATATTTGCGTGTTTGTCAGTAAAATAATCTTACCTAATTAATACATCCTATAAAATTGGGTAAAACATCCAATTCTAAATTCTAATCCCAATTTAATGCTGAACACTAAAATGCCACTCACTTACAAAACGTCTTTTTGCATTTTAGACAAAAAAATCTTTTGCTTTAAAAAGATCGGTTCAAGTGATCCCCAACTTATCTAAAGCTCACAAACCCCAGATTTCACTGAAGAGGTCTCGGGTTGAAGACCTTTTTGACACATTGGGGATTGTTTTAATCGATAACGATATAGGAGCAACAGTTTTCTGGCCAAAATGTAAAATGGCGTTTTGTATGAGCACGGCAGTAAAGCATTGATAAGTCCAAGCGTGATGGAATCATTACTTGTTTTATTTCACTCGCTAGATCCGACAGACAGATCAGTAGACACGCAATGAATAATAGGGACCAAGTGTACCAAAATATCTGTGTCACGCAATCATCAAAGGATAAAACACTTTGGTTATTGAGTTTTGTGTGTGTGTGTATGTGTGTGTGTGTGTGTGTGCGTGCGTGTGTGTATGTGTGTATTTTTGTGCGTTTGTGTGCGTGTGTTTACTTGTGAACGCACGTGTGTGTTTGTGTACGCGTGTGCGTGTATGTCTTGTTGTAAGCTTATAAGGTTGTGCGTTTTATGTTTGAGGGACGTAAAATGTATGCCTGTTTGTCTGTCTGTCTCTAAGCACGCATTCATGTATGTATGTATGTATGTATATATGTATGTATGTATGTATGTATGGATGGATGGATGTATGTAACTCGACGTCGGACAGAATGGTTACAATGTTGTAAAACGTGTTGTGAATGGCGGAAATAGTGATTGTGATTTGTTTGACATTTCTAATTGGCTCCAGTATCAGCATGAACCGACCAGTAATTCTTCTTGGAATAAGTTTATACAACAAGAAGGTATGTTCAGACATAATATATCTACACAACCCATTAAAATTAAACCAACTTTTTGTCACTCCAACCCATCGAAATGGATAAAATTATTTTCAACACTACACAGTGTTTTCATCAAAAGCAACACATTCCAAATCCAAAGACCCGATAATGGACAGCCGTTTAGCATTGAATTTCTCCGCTACTGCAAACGAATCTTAACAAAACTCCCAGATGGACCGATGAAAAAAATTATAAAAGACCCGATCAACAATTATGAAGCTCTATTAAAATACATCGAAATAAAAATAATAGATATAAAGTCCTCCATTATGCCCTCCCTTATCCAAAACAACACACCAAGAGCACAGGAGGAAAAAGAGGTGACATGACAAGAACTCACAGCAATATTCGTAAACCACCAACGAAAAGCTATTGATATTATTAGAAACGGATGTGAACAAACACACTCAAGTTGTGAGATAGATATCAACACAGTAGAGTCTGCCTATAAAGAAAAATGTCAACGAAACAATATTAACATTAGTGACACACCCTGGTCCGATGATGTCACTATCCCCCCTCCCGTATGGACACCATCAACAAGTGAGTTTACAATCGACGAACTCACAAGCTGTGTTAAAAACTTACCTAATGAAAAGTCACCCGGGGCAGACGGTGTCACCTATAAATATATAAAACAAAATATAAACAAACTGGCACCAATTTTTACGGCCATCTTTAACACCTGTTTAAAATATCAAAAAGT
>NC_088363.1:70813261-70823261 GCF_034508935.2 Berghia stephanieae
TTGGGGTCTGAATCATCCCGACATAATACCGTTTTGAGACGGAGGGTCACAAATGACCAAATGGTTAGAGAAAATCTGAAAGTGAAGACACATTTTTTAATCAAACAATTTTGTAAAATCTTTTATATTTCTTTTCTTTTTTATTTTAACAATCTACGATTCATCTTTCATTGATGATATTTTTGTTTAAAAATATGATGTAATATAATATTTGCCTTACATTTCTAGTGACACTGGAAAGCAAGCTTACCGAATCATTTTGACAATATTGGCAGGCCGCTTCCAAACCCACAATAATAATATAATAATAATAATAATAATAATAATAATAATAATAATAATATAATAATAATAATAATAATAATAATAATATAATAATAATAATAATAATAATAATAATAATAATAATAATAATAATAATAATAATAATAATAATAATAATAATAATAATAATAATAATAATAATAATAATAATAATGATAAAAATAAAATGTATAGCATTTATATAGAGCAATATCCATAAACGTACTCAAAGCGCTTTACAAGGGGTCCCTAGCCAAAAGCAACGCGCAACATGTAGAACAAAACAAGACACCTGCTAGGCAATGTTACATTTTTTCCGACAGAGACAACGCTGTTAACGGCCAGGTTCTCATTTTACACCAGAGTACGGTGAGAGAATGTGAGTAAAAAGTCTTTTCCAAGGACTCAACTATGCGCCTAGCGAGGCTCGAACCCAGGATCTTCCGATCCGAATGCGGGTGTCATACCACAAGACCACATAGCCGCACATTGGATAATAATAATAATAATAATAATAATAATAATAATAATAATAATAATAATAATAATAATAATAATAATAATCATAATATTATTATTATTATTATTATTATTATTTATTATTATTATTATTATTATTATTATTATATATTATTATTATTATTATTATTATTATTATTATTATTATTATTATTATTATTATTATTATTATTATTATCATCCTCATCATCCTCAAGGGTACTATTATTTTCATAATCATTAACATTATCATTATCACCATCATCATTATCTCATCCATCACATTTATCAATATCTTTATCATTGTTTACCATTATTTTCGATCGCTGTAAACATTTATAATTTGCGGGAAATGGAATTAACATAAAAAACCACGGGAGATGTGTCAGGGCTGTCAAAGGCATCTGTCAGAGAATGATAAAGTCACGAACCAGTGAACCATCCCTGGGGGAAAACTCGAAAGACATCTCAACACCAGCAGAACAAGTGACATGGCGCCTAGAGACAAATATTGTGATCCGCCGCCTCAAAACAGTATTGTGTTGGATTGATTTGGAGACTGGAGTTTGTATTTATAGTCAAAGATAAAGATCTGAAAAGTGTGTATGAGAAAGTGACAGACAAAGTAGAAAGAAAAATGCAAGAAAAAACAACAAAACATCACAAAATACCAAACACACACAAACAAACACACACACACACACATATTCATATTATTTTCTTACACCAATGAATGTTCCCTAATTTGACACTAAAAACCAAAACATCACAAAATACCAAACACACACATATTCATATTATTATCTTAGCCAATCACAAGCCATGATTCTTTAATAAGTGATCTACAATTAGACGAAATCCGGATCGTAGTCTAGTGGTATGAGCTTTTTTAAAGCTTTTTATATAGCGCAATATCCACTAAACGTGCTCAAAGCGTTTTAAAAGGGGTCCCTGACCAACAACAACACGTAACATGTCGAACAAGACATGACTCCTGATATTACAAATTTTTCGACAGAGACAAAGCTGTTAAGGGCCAAAAACTCGTTTTACACCTGAGTACGGTGAGACAATGTGAGTGAAGAGCCTTTTCCAAGAACTCAACTATTCGCCGAGCGAGGCTCGGTCCCAAGACCTTCCGATCCGAAATCGAGTATCATACTACAAGACCATATAGACACTTGCCTTCCGATATAGTCATGGATTAGAGTACGCACTGCTTTGAGTGGTGCATAGTTAAGTCCTTGGAAAATGCTCTTAACTCACCGTACTCAGGTGTAAAAAGAGCACCTGTCCGTTAACAGCGTTGTCTCCGTTGAAGAAAAAAGTAATATCGTCTGAAAGGTGTGCCTCGTCCTACATGTTAAGTGATGCTATTGGCTAGGGAACCCTTGTGAAACGTATTGAGCACATTTAATGGATATTGCGCATTATAAAAGCTCAATGATTTTTTGTTGTTTTTTGTTTGTTTTTTTGCTTCTTTTTTTATTAATTTCCTGGAGAAAAAGAAAAATTTAAATTCGACCCAGACAAATTACTTGTATATAGTATTACATTAATATATCAAGCAACAGCATTTTAACAAGCTAATTGTAGTGGTCTGAAAAGACATGTATTTAAAACTTTGGCCAGACAACTCGTCCTTCAAATATCGATCGATGTAAATGACCCTTACGTTGGCAAACACTTTCAAACCTGGAACTTCGTGAAGTCCCAGTTTTTAGAGTTTTTGCCAAGATGGGAGTCATTTAAATCGACCGATATTTGAACTATAAGTTTTCTGGCCAAATTGTTAAAATACGAATTTTTCTATAGCACGGCAGTTAATTGGCGTTTGGATAATAATCTTGCATTGCGAAACCAGATAAAGGAAGGCCAGTGTAAAAAAAAAAGATAGATCATGGGAAAACATTAAAACCCCTAAATGGCAGCAAAATATTTACAAGAAAAATTAAAACAGCAGTCGAAATTGGCGAAGTGATCAACTAAAGAGAACTCTCTATATTATATTAAAACTTGAGCATTAAAACATATATTAATCGCAATATCCACTATACGTGTTCAAAGTGCTTTACAAAGGGGAACCAACAGCTCCACTTAACATATAAGATGAGACATGGCACTGACTTGTAAGGCGATATTTCAATTTTTTTTTTTTAAAAGACAGAGACAACACTCTCAACGGCCAGATACTCTTTTTACACCTGAGAAAGGTGACAGAATTGGAATACAGAGCCTTTTACAAGGACTCAATTATTCCTCACTCAGACCCAAATTGAAACAACAAAACTTAAATCGTACATGGATTTATTTGTAGAGGTCCTGGTTAAGTCAGTAATACTATAAAACAAAGCCATGCTCCGATAAAACACTTTCTTTTTGAGCAAAAACAAATAGATTTTCCTTTAAATGATATTAATCGATTGAAATGACTGTCTGTTTGTTTTAAAACCTCTATCTCTCAACCTCTATCTTGAGGGAAAATATTCAGACTGTGTTCATAATTCCCTGAAAATAAACTCTCATTTGGACAGTGATAATACAATAACTTGTTTTTTTTTTTGTGTGGGTGGTAGTTGGGCGAGGCATGGTTGTTGGCGTGATCACATGTTTCTAAAGAAAAAAGAAACAAAAAATATACTCATTCAGATTGCCATTCATATATTTTCAAAGACCCTTATTTGACAAAAGAGACCCTAGGCTTTCAAGTACAATAATCATCAAAACGAGACATCAACGAAAACAACTCTTTTTAACCAGTTATCTGTCGTACTCTGGAAAAAATGTGGTTTAAAAATTTGTCCAGAAAACTCGTCCTTCAAATATTGATCGATTGAGATGACCCTCATCTTGGCAAAAACTCTCAAAACTGGAACTTCGCGAAGTCCCAGGTTTGAGAGTTTTGACTTAGATGACGGCCATTTAAATCGATCGATATTTGAAGGACGAGTTTTCTGGACAAATTTTTAAATACTGTTTTTCCAGAGTACGACAGATAACTGGTTAATGGTCACTCACAAGGATCGAAGGAAGCCAATCCACCATTCAAAACAACAGGCTTTGTATTCAGATGATATAGTCTGTAAACAATTGTACTCATATTAAATTGAAAACAAAAGGGGAGATTATCATTATATCTTCCCTCTGCTACTAAGGGTAAAGAATCCTAAATTTGGTACTGCGAGCTGTTCATCGCTTCTTATTGAGATGTTTTATCCAAAATGCCTAACTGCTCATGATAAAAGACGTTTATCTTATTCTGTGCATTCAAATGAAAGTAATACAGAAAGAGAAACATAGACAAGCACACACACAGACAAACACACGCAGAAACACACACACACACACACACACACACACACACACATTATATCGATAGGCAGGATAGTAAGAAAATGACAAACATTGAAGCAGACATTTAGTTGGAGATTTTGCTATGATACAGATTAACTCAGTCAACCAGATGATGAATATATAAATAGATAGACATACATAAGATAGACAGACAGACAGATTGATGGCTTGACAGACATAGATACATATGAGTTGATATACAGAGATTAAAGAACCGGGATAGAGAATATTCTGTGATGGACATTTAAACAGAAAAACAAACTGAATGGCGGCTAAATAGAAAAACGGACAAATGAATAGAAAGATAGGTCGATAGCCAGACATATAGACATAAAAATAGATGGGCGGGTTTGATGGAAATAGACAGATAAATAAACATATGGGAAGATGTATTGATTGATTCATAGACGGTTTGATACATATATGTATAGAAAGATGAGATTGGTAAATAGATAGATACCTAAATAGGTAGATATATAGATGAATGGAAGTGTGGATCGATGAATAAATACATATATAGGTAGGTAAAGAAACAGATGAATAGATGTCCAAATAGATACATGGATGAATGGGCATATGAAAAGACAGTTCGATAAATAGATAACTAAATCAGATGGGTAATAAAACATATGTGTATTAAATAGATAGATAGATAGATAGATAGATAGATAGATAGATAGATAGATCGATAGATAGATAGATAGATAGATCGATCGATAGATAGATAGATAGATAGATAGATAGATAGATAGATAGATAGATAGATAGATAGATAGATAGATAGATAGTTATGCCTAGAAAGATAGATATACCTAGATAGATAGTTGGATAGAGAAAAAGCAAATAGATGGGTGGGTGGATTTGTACATAATACATTGACAGAAGAGTTAGATAGACAGGTAGAAATATATAAATATATATCAATAGATTGATAGAATGATCAATCGATAGATATATTGACAGATGGATAGACAGATAATACAATAACATTGATATCAAGTTGAATGTATATATATATATATATATATATATATATATATATATATATATATATAAGATAGATAGATAGATATACAGATGGATAGATATAGATAGATGAATGGATAGATTAACAGATAGATATAGATAGATGAATAGGATAGATTGACATATAGACAGACAGGTATGTATATATATATATATATATATATATATATATATATATATATATATATATAATATATATACATATATAGTTAAACAGATAGATAGATAAATAGATTGATAGGCAAAATATAGACAGATAGAAATAGATAGGTAGATCGATCGATCGACTGATAGATAGATAGATAGATAGATAGATAGATAGATAGATAGATAGATAGATAGTCTCATTCATTGCCTATCCTATCACATTGTCTTTGTAGTATATCCAATCCGGACAACTCTTGGCCTATTTATCGTCGATGAATCGATTTCTCCATCTCTCATTATTTCCCTTTTACCTCATCCCAGTGCCTTCACTCTGTCTGACCATTCATCACTGCCTATTTCATCTTCAATTCGGTTGTTCATTATCCCCACCCCCCTCAAATTATAGGCGTTTGTTACATCGTGAAATGCGTGTAATACGACCTATTTATCACTCGTAGTATCACAATAGTAGGAAAAGCGTACAGGAATCTCGTAGTCGTAATGATGTAGCAATCGACACACACACAAATTGACCTGGTTTTATCCACTCCTATTTATTTTTTTTTCTTTGCCACTAAGAAAAAATGGAAAGTTCTCTCTCAAAGCTAACGTCAGTACATGTCTACTAGCTGGCTGGTTTCCCACCCAGTTTGTGAATATTTATCACAATGTTTTGACATGTTGCGTACCATTTCAATGTAAAATCTCGCTCAACGCCATCCATGTTAAAATCGCATGTGTCAGAAATTCTTTGATATTGTTCATGATTTTGAAGCTGATGGGTTCCGACGTTGGAGCCTTCATGAACATAACCCGACACTTACATAAAATAACGTCACAATAAAAGGCGACAATCAACTTTAGAAAAGTGAAAAGTGAGTTGTTGTTAGAAGTACTCAACGAAACAAAGGATTCCATTGATGTAATATTGTATCCAGCTCACTCTTTTTGTGGTCACCGTACATTTTGGCGAAATATTTTGGGCTATGTCAGGCTATGAGTTTTCGAAGGCTACGACCAAATAGACTATACGTGGTTAACTTTACACGTGGAAATTTTGCTAAATAAGACCAAAGAGAGAGGGTATGGGGATACCCCTCTGAAGCGCATAATGGACGGCGCCCCCGTTTCAAGCCAAAATAAGTACCGGCAACCCTTGTACGCAGCTTCCCTGACTACGAACAGAGATGCATACATGAGATGGAAGTCGGTTTGGACGAATTTAATCCCGCGAGGGGGCGGGGACATACACTCCTCTGAGCTTGGTGAGAAGTTGCCAGGCTTCTACACCAGAAAGAGGAGACACTGGATGGTAGCGAATCGGCTTCGGTCGAGGACCTGCCTCACGGCAAAGTCACTTCATCAGTGGGGACCTGACCAACATGTACCTGATGTGGGTTAGAACCCGAAACCGCAGAGCATCTAGTTGAACGGTGTGTTGTGACGAAGCTTCCGGGAGGGTTCGCGACGGTGCACGGATGTGGTAGGGACTTTGTTGATTGGGTCGATCGTCATAACATAATAGTGTGAGAACCATAAGAAGCCGCTGCCTTCTGACCCATAGGTAACTTAATTCGAGTCCCGTTCTAATTGTCGTAAAGTTGAGGCCGAGGTGAAAGCTTTTTACTTACATTTTCTTACCGAACTCAGATGTAAATAAGTACCTGGCAGCTAACAGCGTTATCAGTGTAAAAAATAAATTTCTATACATAGCGCCCAACATGTCATGTCTCGTTTTACATTTTAGGCGTTACTGTTAGCTAGGGACACTTAGTTTAGCGCTTTGGGAACATTAAGTAATTTATAAAAACCGTTTATTTAAACAAAACAGATGGAGACCCAATTCATAAGAATAATGACTTTTTTGGACATATTTGCAGCGTTGGAGAAAGTTATGCGAAGAGGCACCCGATAGTTACATATCTACATCACAATATAAACTAGTTGTATGGAAGAATACGATATAAAATAGATGAAGAGATTGACGGACTCTTTGAACAGAGGGATGTGATCTTAAATTTCTCACCCTCAGGGTTTATTACTATGGCCCTCAGATCTATTTTGTTTTGGCTTGTAAAATCTCGAATTGAAGTGAGAGACTTTAGACATAAGATCACGGTAACGCGGCTGAGTTCTCCAGAAGATCCACGATTTATTTCAGACAAGAACAAATGGGTAGGGAGTCTCGATAGCTTAGTCGGTGGAGCACTTGCTTCACAATTCTAGAGATCGGTACCGATTCCGGTTGCAGTCAAGTTTTTCTAATCTTACCTCCCCGTTCACAAAGCATTGACTGGATAGCTGTGTCTGTTAGATCTAGCAGAGAGTATTTTTCTATAAACCGGAGTCCTAACGAAATGGTAGCAAGCAATTGCTACTGTCTGTTTGATGCTATGGAAACCTAGATAAGCTCTAAAAAATTATTGTTTTTAGAAAAAATATAGATCGATATTATATAGATGAGAACCGTATGATCATAAAGAAAGATTAAAAGAAGAGCTGACCTATATTGACCCAATGTGGAAAATTACA
This sequence comes from Berghia stephanieae, assembly GCF_034508935.2. Taxonomy (NCBI): domain Eukaryota; kingdom Metazoa; phylum Mollusca; class Gastropoda; order Nudibranchia; family Aeolidiidae; genus Berghia; species Berghia stephanieae. Next base: position 70,821,122 of record NC_088363.1, read on the forward strand.
TTATGCATAACATTGTCTAATCGTAATAATCAATATGATGTCGGAATAGTCTTTGTAATAATAATAATAATAATAATAATAATAATAATAATAATAATAATAATAATAATAATAATAATAATAATAATACAAACAGTCACAAATTATAAAAAATCTATCCGCCCAGCTGATCAGCAATTATCACAATTATTATGCTCCTACACACAATAATAGTCAAGCAATATACTTACCAGCGTGATTTTTACATTATGTATTATGCATGTATGCATGTATGTATGTATGTATGTATGTATGTATGTATGTATGTATGTATGTATGTATGTATGTATGTATGTATGTATGTATGTATGTATGTATGTATGTATGTAGGTAGGTATGTATGTATGTATGTAGTAGGTAGGTAGGTAGGTAGGTAGGTAGGTAGGTAGGCAGGTAGGTAGTATGTATGTATGTATGTATGTATGTATGTATGTATGTATGTATGTATGTATGTATGTATGTATGTATGTATGTATGTGTTTGTATGTATGTATGTATGTATGTATGTATGTATGTATGTATGTATGTATGTATGTATGTATGTATGTATGTATGTATATATGTATGTATGTATGTATGTATGTGTGTGTGAGTGTGTGTTTGTGTGTGTGTGTGTGTGTGGAGAAGGGAGTTTAGAGAGAGAGAGAGGGAATATATATATATAATAGGGTCACTAGATACAAAGATAGAAGGGTAAGTTGGTAGTTGGATAGTTAGGCAAGTGAGTAAATAGATCGACAAGCAATAACGCCATCATAAAAGTGTAATGAGAAAAGAAGACGACCAACGGAAGAGCTGTTTTGGTGGACATCGCACCATTCCAAATCAGATTTGCCTGTCAGAATATTGACAGTGAGAGGTGACATAAAAGTGAGATCTTATTTGATAATCCATCAGAAGACGTCGGGAAAAAAAAGAGAGAGACGAGCCTTTAAAAGAAGATGTTACATGTTACATGAGAGAATCTGTCGCACTCAATCGAATTTGTCAGTCAGAAAGTTGACAATGTGAGTTAGAAGTGACGCATGGATGGGGAGTTGTTTGAGAAACTACCACAATACATGTCACTTCTGTTTATTAGTATTCGATTATAACCAGTAATCTATTGACATTTGGAACTCTACTTCGGGAAGGTATTTTTTTTTTTGCTTGTATGTTTTCGGGATTCTTTTTTGGTATAATTTGAAACACCTCAATGACGAAACCAGAAGAACATCACTGGCAGAGCTATCAAACATCAGAAAATAAGCACAAGACAGAATTACAACTGGAGAATCTTCACCGCAAGAATAAGAGCAGCACCCGAAGCTGTGAAGTCTTGTCATCGAAAGTGGAAGGATTTGAACCAGTCAGTCAAGTTGCTTTGGCGACACGTTTGGGTCACATCATCAGTGACAGAAAAAAACAAAAAAATAATACGGGTATTTGGGACATCTGAAGGATTGTGACCAATTGTCTCAAACAAGGGGGATAATTTTTAAGCTTAAGTTAAGAAATTTGAGTTAACATATTATGTGCCATAAACGAAGAGAAAGGAGTTCATTTCTATTAAATAGAAAAAAATCAGTTCCAATCAATTTGATGTTAAACTCAATTATCGTCATTTAATTCAATCCAACCTACGTGCATATATTTTTAAGTCTGATAATTGGTTTAACATTGTTGTCTTGAGGGAATTCCCATTACAACAATTTGCTATAACAGTTTTGGTAATCAGACCTGTAAAAATGTATAATAGGAAATTGGGACGATGGGGCACGACCACATTTATAGCTTGTATAAAATCCCTTCAAAATATATAATTTTGTCGTGAAATCATTACGTTTATGCTATCAGTTAAATATAGTTAAATGATATGGGCACATTCGATAACTCAATTTTTCAAGGTTTTAGGATCTCTCACCGGGCCATGCACGCATTTAACCGAAGATCAGTAATCAATTGTGCCCTTCAAAGTCACTTTAATTCTTTTTTTTTTAACAGGGTTGGCGTTACCATTTTTCCGCATTCCCGTGTTAAATTTTTGCCAACTAAAAATTATAAAACTACTTTTTTACAAATTGATATACAATAAACTTTTGAACATTTTGTTAAATTAATG
>NC_088363.1:70828261-70840761 GCF_034508935.2 Berghia stephanieae
TCATTATCGAGTCTGCAAATCCCTTAATTATCGCGAATTACAACACTCTCGTAAGCCTTGCAGTATTCACCCATTCACTAGTTGTCACTCTTGCTCTCTAGTCAAAAAGGTTATAATTAGCAACCAGACAGCGTTGGCGTCTTTCATTGAACAAAATGCGTGTTCCGTGAAAGCTGAGGTAAATCGTGACAAAAAGCTAACTTAGGCCGCGAATCCACTACCACGGAAACGGCCATAAAACGACCATTTTTCTTTTCTTTCTTTCTTTTTTTTTTTTTTTTTTGGTGCAGTAGGCAAAATAGGGTCGGGTCGTTTCTTTTACCCGTATCCACCGCGACAGAAACGTCACAGCCCGTTTATTGGCCAGTTATAGTGGTAGAAGTAGTAATAGTAGTAGTAGTAGTAGTAGTAGTAGTAGTAGTAGTAGTAGTAGTAGTAGTAGTAGTAGTAGTAGTGATGGTGGTGGTTGAAGTGGTGATGGTGGTAGTAATGGTGGTAGAAGTAGTATGAATTTGTAGAAGTAGGATGTAGTAGCAGCAGCAGCAGGAGCAGCAGGAGCAGCAGCAGCAGCAGTAGTAGTAGTAGTAGTAGTAGTAGTAGTAGTAGTAGTAGTAGTAGTAGTAGTAGCAGTGGTGGTAGTAGTAGTAGTAGTGAGTTGTAGAGTGGTGGTAGTAGTAGTAGTGGTAGTAGTAGTAGTAGTAGTAGTAGTAGTAGTAGTAGTAGTAGTAGTAGTAGTAGTAGTAGTAGTAGTAGTAGTAGTAGTAGTAGTAGTAGTAGTAGTAGTAGTAGTAGAAGTAATTCTGTTTTGGTGGACATGGACCTTAGCTGGAGCTTCGTGTTGCACAGGCGTGCACTAGCCGGTCGAGAGCCGTGATGCTCGCTTTGCCTCACCTACGGAATACGCCTCTTAAGTGGGCGAATAGACGGCATCATGAAAAGCTTGTAAATCATGGCCTTGTGATGAGCTGGAAACTCATTTGGTTTGACAACAAAAAGTGTTTCCATGGGACTGGAATAGAATTGCTTTGGTCTACACTGGAATAGGAATGTCTATCTCTACACTAACATAATAATAAAGTTTACAAACTTTAAGAATTCGCTTTTTTTAAAATGCACTCTGGAAAAACTCGTATTTCAAAATTTGGCAATAAATCTCGTCCTTCAAATATCGATTTAAATGACTCGTCTTAGCAAAAACTCTCAAACCTTAGACTTTTGCGAAGTCCCAGGCTTGAGAGTTTTACCAAGATGAGGGTCAATTAAATCAATCGATATTTGAAGGACGAGTTTTCTGGCCAAATTCTAAATACTAGTTTTTCCGAAGTACTGCAGTTAACTCGTTAACATGGTTCCTATTGTAATCCGACCGAAAACTAGAGATTATTGAGATGGAAGTTTGCATGAATGATGATAAGACGGAGGTGCTGTATGTGGGGAACAGGAAGTGGAAAAGTGAAACAGATTTGAAGTTGGGGGATGCCTCTATTCAAATTGTTGACAAAGTGAAAAACCTTGGCACATTCTTAGACTCTGGACTGTCGATGGAGCATCAGGTTAATAATTTGGTTAGATCTCTCTTTTTCCAACTAAAAAAGATTGCTTCCATTAGACGGTTCATATCTGAGGATGTGACCAAGCACCTGGTTGTGTCCCTCGTACTATCGAAATTGGATTATTGTAATGCTCTGTTGTTTGGCGTTTCGCAATACAATCTGAAACGTCTTCAGATTGTCCAAAACAGCGCTGCCAGACTAGTATTCATGAAGCGTAGGTGCGACTCTGCCGGACCTCTACTTCATGACCTGCATTGGCTGCCTGTTGGGAAAAGAATTAAATTCAAAGCTTGTGTTTTAGTGTATCGTTGTCTTGAAGGTACTGCCCCTTCCTACCTTTCAGAACTAATTGAAAGATATTCAAAACCCCGCCCCTTACGTTCGGCCAGTGATTCCACAAAACTAGTTGTCCCTCGAATTCGGAAAAATGCTGGAATGAGATCCTTTTCTCATTTCGGACCCTCTATTTGGAACGCCTTACCGCAGAGCATTCGTGAAAAAGAATCTTTGTCTATTTTTAAACGTTCGCTTAAAACATATTTGTTTCGATTTTAGTAGATGGTATGAGAAGCAAGATAGGTTTGGTTTGTGTTGTGTGTTGTGTTGTGTGTGTGTGTATGTGTGTGTGTGTGTGCTTGTGTGTGAATGAGTATGTTTCAGCCAAAGTAATTTGTAATTTAAGCGCTTAGAGTCTGGTGTCTCGGAGTTATAGCGCTATATAAGTTTTCAACATTATTATTATTATTAACTGTTTAAATTTCTGACAATGTTGGATTCGATTTTCTGAAGCGTGTAATCGGATGCTAAAACTTGATCATCTTGAAAGGTTCAATCATTTCGATTTACTTATTGTTATGAGATATGATATATTGATAACATCTAATTGTTTATGGTGTATATGAACATGCTTGTTATAAGGTTTGGTAACCAATGCCTTAAACCTGGGGATAATATAACGCATAAGTTTAAAGTAGTCTGAAACTCAATCTTATAGAATGAGTGGAGATGACGTCACTCAGAATTTTGTAATTGATTATAGGCCGTCAGTTGGGTCACAAATCATCTCAATCAGACTATGATTGTCAAACAGTACACACAATTTTGTCGGCTGGTGCGATTGATCTGGCGGGTAGATTGGTGAATATCTTACTTAAAGGCATAGCAATAAAGCTGCATTGCGATAGTAGAGATGTTTTACAAACGGCTTGTAATATTCTTTATAGATTATAGTAACAAACAGTTATCTCCTTGGCTGGCAAAAAAGAAAAAAAAAACAATGGCGAAACGTCAAGAGTATTCATACGAAAATACAGGGTACCACACATTGACACATCTGCCGTCTTAAGGAAAAAGACTGTATGTGGCCTCTTATTGCAAGTAAATATACGGTCTTTTTCCTTAAGACGGCAGACATGTCAACAGTAGTCATACTAAAATACAGGGTACTACACATTGGCCAAACGTCAACAGTAGTCATCCTAAAATACAGGGTACCACACATTAGCCGAACGTCAACAGTAGTCATACTAAAATACAGGGTACCACACATTTGGCCAAACGTCAACAGTAGTCATACTAAAATACAGGGTACCACACATTGGCCAAACGTCAACAGTAGTCAAACTAAAATACATGGTCCCATACAATGGCCGAACGTCAACAGGAGTCATACTAAAATATAGGGTACCACACATTGGCCAAACGTCAACAATAGTCATCCTAAAATATAGGGTACCACACATTGGCCAAACGTCAACAGTAGTCATATTAAAATACAGGGTACCACACATTGGCCAAACGGCAACAGTAGTCATACTAAAATATCTAGGTATCTATATGGTATCAAAAATCATATGGAACGTTTATAGAATAGCTACCATTGCTTTCTCAGCACTATATGATGCTGTTTTTTCATGGCAGACTGGGATACAACAGATGAAGCACAAGTTATTACTACTGCGGCAGAGCAATCACATAGCACGTGCGGCTATGTGGTCTTGTGGTATGACACTCGCTTTCGGATCAGAAGGTTCTGGGTCCGAGTCTCGCTCGACGCATAGTTGAGTCCTCGGAAAAGACTCTTTACTCACATTCTCTTACCGTACTTGTCCGAAAAAAATGTTATATCGCCTAATAGGCGTCATGTAACGTCCTACATGTTAAGTTTTGCTGTTGGCCAGGGACCACTTGTAAAGCACTGTGAGCACGTTTAGTGGCTATTGCGCTATATAAAGGCTCAAGTTTAATTGTCTCATCACTGCAGTAGTAATTATCACTACTGTGATAAACAATCATAAATAGTTAATTGTGCTTCCTGAATGTAGTAGCAATTAGCAAGCCAACAAGCAACCAAATTGGGATACATGCAGGCAGAACGTTGTACGTGAACGTGAAGTCGACCGTGGGCGTTTTGATGGTGGCCCTAAATTCTGGCGTACGCTACCAAAATCCATCGGGGAAATCAAATTTATTATCTGCTTTATAAACCCACTTTTTCTCAATTCAATTTTCACCATACCGACTGTAATGTAGTATTTAAGCAATATGTTCTTTTTTCCGTGTTTAACTGGCTAACTGTTTATAAAAAAAATATTAATTATCTGTAAAGCCGATTGAGATGTTTGGTTCATAGAAAACGCTCAGCAAGTATTATTATTATTATTATTATTATTATTATATTATTATTATTATTATTATTATTATTATTATTATTATTATTATTATTATTATTATTATTATTATTATTATTATTATTATTATTATTATTATTATTATCATTATTATTATATTATTATTATTATTATTATTATTATTATTATTATTATTATTATTATTATTATTATTATTATTATAACCCACTTTCATAGCAACAATAACAATCTAAAATGTTGATTTAAAATGAGTTTAACATTTAGACCCCATTTTGATTGGTTTGGAAAAACAAAAAAACAAAAACAAAAACAAAACAATGACTAAATTGGATATGAGGTCCGCGGTCCACTTTTAACGAAACAGCTCTTGATACGTTCCATAGTTTGACATATGCGTATAATAATATTATTTTCACCTCTAACAGTTTATATACAAAAAGACAGATTTTAACAATGACACACATATGAACACATATGAATATCGAGGAATTAAATAAGTTTTACTGTCGATTCGACACCATTGACAACGTACTTTCAAAAATTAATATCATAACAAAAAATACGTCTCCTCCGCCAGAAATCGAAGAAGAGGCGGTCATCAATGTTCTTAAATTATGTAAAAAGAAAAAAGCACCAGGTCCAGATGGACTTAGTGGGGAACTCATTTCAAACTGTAACAACCAACTAGCTGTCCCTTTCTTGCCTATTTTCCAACGTTCAATAGATGAACAGAAAATCCCAATTATATGGAAAACATCGACTATAATTCCAGTACCCAAAAAGAATCCACCAACTCAGCTGAATGATTATAGACCTGTTGCTTTAACATCAATTATTATGAAATGTCTGGAAAAGATTCTGAAAAGAGAGCTGTTGCAATTTATATATGACCAACACATACTTGATCCATATCAGTTTGCCTACCAACAAAATCTTAGTGTGGAAGACGCACTCCTCACAGTGATGCATTCAATATCAAATCACTTGGATGTTTCACCCGCCAACTACTGCCGAATCCTATACGTCGATTTTTCGTCTGCCTTTAATGCCATGAAAACCAACATATTAATTAGTAAACTGCATGCTCTAAACCTTCCCCATTACCTCATCAACTGGTATAACAACTTTCTCATCGATCGCCCCAACATGTCAGAGTAGGCTCAAATATATCATCAGTAAAAACTCTTTCAAACGGATGCCCACAAGGGTGTGTAAGCTCACCTCTACTTTACATCCTCTATACAAACGATTGTGTGGCTAGCTTTGATAACTGCCAACTCATCAAGTATGCTGATGACACCGCAATACTCGGCCTGCTCAATGATTCCGTCTCCGAATTTAAATACACTGAGCAAGTTAGTAAATTCAGCAAATGGTGTGCCGATAACTGTCTAGAGCTCAATGTAACAAAAACAAAGGAACAACTGTTTGATCACAGAAAAATAGGAAAAGAGCAAGACAAATAACAAAAATTAACAATCAGGCGGTTGAAACTGTTGAAACGTTTAAATACCTTGGTGTAATTATAGATAACAGTCTAAGATTTGAATCGCACACCAACAATGTCATCAAAAAATGTAACCAGCGCTTGTATATACTCAGAAAATTAAGGTCTTTCAATGTGAACAGAAAGACCATGATACAAATCTACAAGTCATTAATATTGAGTATCGTTTCGTTTGGCATCACAACGTGGTATGGAAGCTGTGGAACAAAAGAAAAATCCAAACTACATAGAACCCTCAGAGAGGCTTCAAAAATAATTAACACAGACCTTAGAAGCCTTGACACAACTTATATTAATGCAGTTGAGAAGAAATCTTTTAACATTATCAACGAAAAGAGGCATCCGCTGAACGAAAAATTCCAACTTCTGCGCTCCGGAAGACGGTATCTAGAAGCAAAATGTCGGACAAATCGACATAAGACAACCTTCATTCCAACCGCCATAAAATTAATTAACAAATCTTCTGTGGAAAAATGAGACAACCAATGAAAATAACGAGAAGCAGTGTCGTGAATCATCATCATCGACATTGCCGCCGTCGTTATCATCATCATCATCATCATCATCATCATCATCATCATCATCATCATCATCATCATCATCATCATTATCGTAGTCATCATCATCATCATCATCATCATCATCATCATCATCATCATCATCATCATCATCATCATCATCATCATCATCATCACAATCATTGCCATCTTCTTCTTAATATAAGACACTATATTTATAATATGGTTATCTGCTGTCCCAGCAAATATATCGTATCGTTCTATCTGTCTGTGTGTGTGTCTGTGTGTATGTATATATGTATGTATGTATGTATGTATGTATGTATTGTATGTATGTATGTATGTATGTATGTATGTATGTATGTATGTATGTATGTATGTATGTATGAATGTAGGCATGCATATACGATGATATGCTGGTTTGTATGTATGTCTGCATGTATGTATGTATGTATGTATGTATGTATGTATATGTGTTTGTATGTACGCTCATTTCTTTTGTATACACGTGTAGAAACAATGTGCAAGCGTGTATGTTCGTGTATGGCTGTGTCTGTATTTGTAAATGTGTTGATGTTCATACCATGAACCAAACTGAGCATTGTTTACCTCACATGAATTGCCTTTAATTTGGACAATAAAGATTATTATTATTATTATTATTATTATATACACAATTGACAGACGCTATTCTCGTTCTCAGTGTAACAGAGGGTCATAATAGTTATTCATTATTCCCGTAATAGCCCGTTTTACTAAATGTCATCTTGTCTGAGCGTGTTCCAAGCGTCTGATGTGCAAAATTATACACGTGTTGATAAACTTGCAATGAAAGCAATGTGTAAACTATAAAAAAAAAAAAGAAATGCGTGCAGAGCTTCCAAGTGTATTGCACCAATGTCGTCAAAAAAGGATATAAATTGGACAAGGCTATGCTCATTCTCACAATAGGGCTGTACTATGTTTTTTTTTAATAAATAGAGGTGATGTCACTGGGTTCTTTGTTATTGTTTTTAGATGGACTGTAAGTTCGGTGATTAGTTCTCATTAACTTATATGAATCAGAATATGGACGTTTAAGGTTACGTATAGTTTTATATGTAATTACAATTGATCTGGCGGGAAGAGCTGCTGAGTAATTCACTTAAAGTACAACCAACCAAATGTTCAGCAATTAATTATGGGTAATTTTATCAACCGTTGACTCAAATGGTTATTAAGAATATCTGCTAGGGCGTAATGATCAGTCCTTGTTTTACCTCGGCCTTTGGGAATCGCCATCTGGCCACCCTGTTGCCAGATTCATTTTCACGCACCTACATACTTTATTACTGGACCGATTTCAACGTTGATGGCTCAAAAGATTCGTCTTGACCTATCTATATTATTTTCCGCAATACATTTCGGGTTGCCACTAGTACAATGTATAAATGAAACTATCACGATGTTTACATATCTATGAAATCTAACTCACTAACTGTCATGATCGAGGTCATGTTACCAACAAATGAATCAAATAAAAAATTTTAAAAAAGGCATGACAATCGGATTACTTGGCTAAATCCAGCAATTTGTGTCTTCTAATTTGCATGTACAATTGGGATTTCTTACAAACATGATGAAGCAAATTTTCACCTCTAAAAGCCCAAGACAGGAGTTTGTATGTGTTCTAAATCCACTCAATGAATTCAAAGCGCTTTAGCGAGTGTCATACCATAAGACCACAAATCTGCACAGGAATCATTAGCTGAAACGTAAGAGTGAAATAAATTCTTCGTGCCAACTTTATCTCAAAAGGGCGAAGGCCAGTTGGTGGTGCTCGGTGGTTTTCGTCAAATTCCTTGGATACAATTTTATTCAATCAGTTTTTTGCTAGTATATGTTTTGTCGTTGTTGCTTTTTGTTTGTTTGTTTTGATTTCTGTTCTGTAGTTTGCTTTATTTTTGTCTGGTGTGTTTTATTATAGAACGAAATTCATAATTGGGGGGGGGGGGTTATTCTTTATATTATAAGTTTCATATTTGAAAAATTGATTTAAAAAACAAACAACAACTGTTTGACACCAGACAAATTGTCAAAAAAAAAAATAGAATTAAATAATACTAACCAGATCGAAACTATAGCCTGAATATTCGTTGAGAACCAGAATTTCAAATGGCCAACTCATCGACTTTTAAAAACAATTTTTAGATTTAAAAAAAAACCCCCAGAAGTTTCAAAAAATGGGTCACCGGAAGTGTCGTTATCCATCCTATCTGCCGCTGTTAGCGTCAGAAGTCAGACAAAATCGATCATTTGTGCTTCAGACACAAACTTTTGAGAGCTATCAAGAGAATTCTCCGCACATCAGGCGTTGTACTTAATTAACATTTCCTCACGTTGGTTCGAATTGGCAATGGGGTTCGATAATAAATAGTTTAACGTTTCGTTATGCAACAGACAGCTTGACAGACACCCATGCCATGCCAAACCGTTCGTTCAGTTCATACGTACAATTTCCCCAAATTTTAGAAAACGGCAAATGTTTGCAATAAGATGAAATGATGAATTTAATAGTGGTGGTGATGAAAATGGTGGTGATGGTTGGTGATGATAATGATGATGATAATGATAATGATGATGATAATGATGATGATGATGATGATGATGATGATGATGATGATGATGATGATGATGATGATGATGATAATGATGTTAGTGGTGGTGGTTGTGGTAGTGGTAGTAGTGGTGAGGAAAATAATAATAATAATGACTTGACTTAGATGCCTTTCGCGTCTCGACCGAAAGATCGGGTCGCCTTGGCTGTTTCCAGTATTTCCTGTGTGAGGTGTCTCCAATATTGCCGGTCCTCTGCTAGGGTTCTCAGATTTTCAAGGTCCCTGCCGTTATGAGACTAATGCTTTGTCCAAGTGTTGTGAGGTTTTTGTTTAGGATCACAGGGAGTGTTGTGATCGGTCTTCCTCTGAAAAGGTTCCCGTGTTTTTGGAAGTATCCCGACATGGCTTGGTTTGCTGGTATGTTTTTGTCCCTGCGTAGTATGTGACCGAAAAGTTGCCATCGTTGTTGTAAAATGTCAAGGGAGATTGGTCTTTCTTTTGTGATCTTATAGAGTGATTCATTTGAGATCTTTTTGGGGTATTTGATGTCCAGTACCCTTCTTAGCTGTGTGCGATGGAAGGCATCCAGATGTTCTTCTTCGGATTTTGTCAACGCCCAAGTGCCGCAGTTATACAGAAGTACCGGTTTTACAAGAGCATGGTACAGTTTCAGTTTGGTTTTTCTCTTTATTTTGTCACCTCTAATCCATACATTGGTGAGTTTACTGAGTGCGGCGTTTGATAGCTGTTTTCTTCTTTGTACATCCTCGGTGTCTCCAATTAGTGAGCCGACTTTCTTTGTTCTTGTCCATTCCTCTTTGTTCCTCGATATTGTTGTAAATTCGGTTTTATTGGCATTGACTTGGAGGTTATATTTCATGAGGGTATTTTGTATGATGTCTATATTTGCTGGTGTTGATCCAATAAAATCGACATCATCTGCATAGGCGATTTCTCTAGGGATTGCATTCTCAATATGAGTCGTTGGTTTTGGAATGACTTTTCGAACTTCTTTCAGAGCGTGTTCTAAGTATATTGTGAACAGAATCGGGCTCAGACTATCTCCTTGGGGGGTCCCGATGTTACTTTCGAACTGCGTCTGTTTTGTGGCCCCGTATATCCTTGGTTGTATCTTTGTGTTGCTGAGGAGAAATCGGATTATTCGGAGCTCGTCTTCGTCTACTATTTCTGTTAATATCTCCAAAAGTTTTCCTCTGTCGATCGTATCAAAGGCTGCGGACATATCGATTCCGGTTATTGTTATGGATATGTTTTCTTTGAGTGCCTTTGCTGCCAACCATTTATGTGTCCATACAACGTCCGATGTGCTTCGGTCTTGGCGAAACCCGCTTTGGCTATGTGATAGGTATTTTTCTATTTTCGGTCTAATTCTGTTGAGGACAATAGTTGACAGTGTTTTTCTTATGGTATTCAGTAATGTTATTGGGCGCAGGTTGTTTACGGGTCCTTTCGTTTTTCCTGGTTTTTGTATTGTAATTAGGACACCGCTGTTTATGTCCCAGTCTTTGTGTGTTGAGAATGTTTTGTTCATTATGTTTGCAATGCTCAGATCCAGGGAGAGTGTACCGCATTTCAGCAATTCAGCGGGAATTTCATCTTCGCCTGGGGATCTGTTATTGTTTAGGCACTTTATGCTATTTCTAACTTCAGTTGTTGTGATGCGGTTGTTTAGGTCTCTAGGGTTTCCTGAGAAGGGCGATATTTGTGAGACTTGTTTGTGAAATTTCTGCTGGAAGTGGTCAGTTACAATGTCAAGGATATCGTTGGGATTTGTTGTCTGTTTGCCAAATTTATCCTGTAGTTTTGGGTTCTCGAATGGTTTTCGGTTCAGAGATTTCGTCGCTTTGAACATAGACGATGCGTTATTTTTGGACTTTTCTATGTCTTCCACTTTTTTGTCTAATTCCTCGTTTCTGTGTTTTATTGTAAGTGATCGAATTGAATGCAGTATTTTGTTTCGTAGCGGACAACATGGCTGACACCTGTTGACATTGAGCTTCGGCTCAGTGGATAGTCTTATGTTTCTATTTATTCACTGTGTGGAATCTTTAATTTTTACCTGATGTGGACTAATCTTAATATTGGAACTTTTAACTTAAGATCTATTAAAAGTAACATTCGAAAGGAACAACTGTGTCAAGATTTAGAAAGTTATAAAATCGATGTGTATAATAATAATAGTAATAATAATAATAATAATAATAATAATGATGATGATGATGATGATGATGATGATGATGATGATGATGATGATGATGATGATGATGATGATGATGATTGTCTCACCTCAGGAGATGTTGGAATGTATACGGCTTAATATGCCAAAGAATAATAGTTGTTACCCTTAACAATGATTTGTTTTACATGGAAAAAATCTGTAAAGAGCATTTTAAAATGCCATTATGTCGATAACTTTTTAATAGGATGATTGAAACACTTTTGAGTCATATAATCGCCAGCAATTCAGATGTTTTCATGATCAGTTCATCTTTCTTCTAAATGCTCTCATTGTTTAGCGTTCAATTTAGTCAATAACATCTTACTATAATCTTTGTCAATACACTTGCGTAAGTTGTTTCATTTATTATTATTCTTCTTCTAGGTTCCATGCCTGGTCCAGGCTTCGGATACTGCATGAATTATCTCTCTCCATTCCTCCCTGTCTCTTGCTTTTTCAAACAGCTCTTGGATTGTTAGGTTGGTGAAGCCCTTCAGTTGGTCTATGAGTGTTTTTCTTTGTCTCCCCCGGGCGCGTTTACCAGGTATTTTTCCACAACTTGTCAGGTATTCATTCTTATCTTTCCTTACTATGTATATTTATTATTCACTTAAACGTAAAAGTAAAATTTTTATCTGACCTTGCCTGGTAAGCAGAGACTTTTAAATATAGCCTTCCCAACGGCTCAAATAAATATCTATAAAAACAGTCGATATTCATGGTTCTTACCCCACGTCTGCGTCGGATTATTTTCATGTGATATTTTGAAAGAAGCGGTTTATTTTTGACAAAACATATTTGAAATTGAAGATATCTTGCAATTTTTCTAAAATTATTGAGGAACCTGAATCGAATAAGAGGAAAATTGGGTATTTGCAAACAAAATAAATCTTTCTCCCTAAATTGGAAGCCATCATGAAACATATCACATTTACGTGAAGAGCTAATAGACCTTTAAAAGCGTTAATTGCTCTTTGCAACTTTAGTACATTGATAACATCTTTTAAAGTTACATAATCAACATTTATTGTGATCTTGTCAATTTTGGGTATTTATCTCTGTTTCAAAATAATTATTAAATATGTAACACACAAATTAGTAAATACTATAATCAAGATCCATAGTTCACTTTTCTCCTCTCAACATTTGTTTTTTAAAAAAAGAGGTTTGACCAATTTTCACATCAGTTTCCGATAGGACAGGGGACAAGACGTTTATAAAGTTTTTCCTGGGGGATTTTGTACTTGTGTACTTAGGGGTTTGATATTGATGGAATCGTCTAAAGGTCAAAACAATGTCATACTCGATTCCAATACACCATAGATGAGTACATGGATAGCTTTTGAGACCACATGATCTCGATGACACCTTGAAAACGCGATAATTTAAAAGTAGCTGCCAAATCGGACATGGCCATCTGGTTCACGATCAGTAA
>NC_088363.1:70845761-70873261 GCF_034508935.2 Berghia stephanieae
TTTAAAGCTAAACCTCTACATAGGATTCCACATTATCTCACACCTTACCTAGCCGCCTCCTCAACTCTCTCTACCTGTTATGTCGCATTTGAGGGGTGGCTGTCGCCACAACTTTCCTTATCTTGATTTGAAGATGAATGCAATCTCTTATTCTGTGGCATAACTTCTGTCTTTAATGTAAACCCAGAAAAAGAAGAAATCAAGAGGGGTGATATCAGGAGACCTGGGTGGCCAGTTGATGGGTCCACCCCTTTCAATCCATCTGCCGGCTCTCACATTCAATCCCCAATGAAGCAGTGTTCCGTCTTGCTGAAAAACGACTTAGTTAATAGAAACTGTGTGGGGATTACAAAAATATTCAAGCAGCATGTAGTGTCATAAAGTGCTGGTTAAACCAAAGTGATAAATCCCGTTGAACAAAGACCAGCATAACAGCTCAAATACGGTGATAAAAAAAAATTCGTGTAAAACTGAATCAGACGTATTTTTCTTCCAATTTTGCGTCAAAAGATCGCTTGAGTCAAATTTTTCCCTTTTACAAAATGCGCAACATAATCTTTCTGAAATTCTCACCATAAAAACTTGAATGACGACGGATAACTATGGAACAAAAAACTAGATCTATCATTTCTCGTTATGAAGTTATTTCAATTCTTTATCGGGTAGAAAATAAAAAAGATCACCCTGTATATCTACAGGCTACCGGCACTCCCAAAATAGAAATAATAAGGTTAATTGGAAAAGGCATTTTATGATACGACCTATTAGAGTGTGTAAGGGTGTATGAGTGTGTGTGTATGTGTGTGTGAGAAAGAGAGAGTGTGTGTGTGTCTGTGTATGTGTGTGTGTGTAACAGTAAAAATATAGAGGGAGGGAGAGATATAGACAAAGATAACATACATATAATATATGTGTATTGGGCGTTATATTCTTGAGATCTTGACTACATTGTTGATCTCTGACAAAAATATGATGTTGTTTTTCGAGATGCTTTGTCAACGGCATATCTTTTGGTGGTTTTGTTTTTACGATGTGCCTTTTGTTTTCTTTTCAGAGTACGATAGAAATGTCCACCACCGAATCCATGGCATCTATTTACACGAAATGAAACAAAATCGAACGAACATCGACCAGAGCTTTATCTAATACCCAACAATGACTTGAAGCAATTCCAAGACTTCATACAAATTAAATTTCAAACTGACATGGAAATACCCCATGAGCTAGGTGAATATATTAGCAGGTCTACTAACTGGACCCAATTATGGGCTTGATTTAACATTGTTGTAATGGACAAGATTTCGCGTTGGTTTGAGAGCATTTCCATAACCACAATGAGCCCATAACGATTTGGGTCATCATATTTGTGATTAAGTACACGTCGCCCACGAGGCATCACTTAAGGTAGTTGTTTTGTTTCCCAATAATTTTGTTTAAAAACCGATCGAGGTGATAATTATTCATGTTACGTATTGTCTTACAGTCAGCAATGATATAAATGATTCATGCACGTAGTTATCATCATCATCATCATCATCATCATCATCATCATCATCATCACCATCATCATCATCATCATCATCATCATCATCATCGTCGTCGTCGTCGTCGTCATCATCATCATCATCATCATCATCATCATCATCATCATCATCGTCGTCGTTGTCGTCGTCGTCGTCGTCGTCGTCGTCGTCGTCGTCATCATCATCATCATCAGCAGCAGCAGCATTATTATTATTATTATTATTATTATTATTATTATTATTATTATTATTATTATTATTATTATTATTTTATCATCATTATTATTTTATCATCATCATTATTATTTATATTATTATTATTTATTATTATTATTATTATTATTATTATTATCATTATTTTTATTATCATTATTATTATAATCATCATCATCATCATCATCATCATCATCATCATCATCTCATCATCATCATTATTATTGTTATTATTATTATTATTATTATTATTATTATTATTTAGTAGTAGTAGTAGTAGTAGTAGTAGTAGTAGTAGTAGTAGTAGTAGTAGTAGTAGTAGTAGTAGTAGTAGTAGTAGTAGTAGTAGTAGTAGTAGTACCCTTAACTAACCTAATCATAATCATCACTCTATCATCATCATCATCATCATCATCATCACCACCATCATCATCGCCACCACCATCATCAACTTCATCATCATCATCATCATCTTCATCATTAATGTTCACCCTCACAACTACTTCCTCGTCAACTCCTTTTTGACCATCTCATAATCATTATCATCAGAATATCAGACATAGCCCATGCTTTACCAGCACAAATAACGTAATTCAAAGTATTTCTAAAACATTGCCAATGGAAAGCAAATTCTCGCAACCTTACTATTAATAACAGTCAACATATAAATCGGGATATGAAAATTAACACCTACCTAATTTTCCGAATGGCTAAATCCAGGAGAAATCAAAATAACAACCTTCAAACTTTCGTTTCAACCCAATAAAAATAGACAGTTCCTTTAATCTGGTGAGAGTCAACAAAATAAGGCGACCAGCATTGGTGAGGCATCCACAGACCCGAAAATGTCGCAAGGATGAGCAAGCACGCGTGCCGATAAACATAACCCTTTTGGTTTATTAAGCGAAGAGAAGTGAGATATCAAAGAGGAGTGCGCCACTGAGATAGTGACTGATCACGTTTTGTGCGATAATCAATTCTTCATCATAACAATAATCTCAATAATCAAGTCGAATTATAATCATCCTGCAATGACTTTTATATTATTTCGAAAAAATATTTACTTATTCACGCCTGAGTCGAAGAGAGTAATGTGTGTTAAGTGGCTTACCAAAGGACACAACGAGGGGACCAGACTTTTCCACGATCATTGTCACCCATCGAGCCACTGACTATGCTTAACATCGCTTGGCTATTGAAACAAGACAGGTCCAACCACAGGATGTCATCTTTCTTTCTCCCTATCTTCACCATAATATCTTCAGTGGCCTTCCCCTATTGCGATTACCTGGAGGTCTCCATCTCATACAGAAAAGGAAACAAAAAAGATCAAAATTCACTGTTAAAAGTTACATAGTTTCCCTTTGTGCATGGAACAATACCAGACAAAGCACACAAAAAATATCATCCCAAAAAATCCAGTCGAGGCAGGCGATTTTTGGGATGACTTTTTTTTTTTCACGTATTCTTCTTTCTGCTTTGTCTGGCACAGTTTCATACACACACTTATTTCAGCTGTTTTCTGTTTATAATGTAAGTAACAGAATAAATCAAGTCACGATAAAACGACGCGACAATAACTGAAATTTTAGCCTTTGAGGAAAGCAATCTTTGATGATTGCATAGAACACAAAGCAGAACGCATTCTTTCATGCAAAGAATGCATCCCTACTGATAACGATTCCTCTTCTTTTTGTTATGAGGCATCTCGAACGATTTGATGGATGTATTTATATAATATCATATGTATAGAAGGATTTGCCGAGCTCTCACTTCACAAACAACGGAAACGTGATCGATCCCGGTGAAGTCGAAATTTTATTTTTTCATAATCTCCTATCTATCCATCAGGCGATTTTTGGGATGACTTTTTTTTTCATGGGTCTGTAAAAACCAACTGGTTTTACGTTAAACTGGCTTCAAAACAAAAGGGTAGCACACAATTTCTATTATCTGTCCACCACTCATGGGCTCTATGGCTCTGAAGGAGTACTTTTTGGAAGATGTACCGTATCATATCATTCGTGACACCCCCACCCCCACCCCCACCCTGTCCTAAGCTTTGTACATGTTTGCAACGAGTTTCGTTTTTGCTCACGAACGGTCAAGGAGTTATAATTTTTGGCAATTAAGTGCTTTAAAAATATTGACTTAGCATCGTCATTGTACATTGCATGAATACATTGAGTTTGATCAGTCCTTTGGCAGAGGAAATAGCGGTAATGACAGTAAGTCAGGTTGCCAAACGTCAAGTTTTGATGTTTTTATATGCGCGTGACGGGTTTTTAAAAAAAAACTCTTTTTGAAATCAAAGAAATCAAACAAATATTAATTAATTTCGGTTGGTTTCTATAGAACTATTCTCATTAATTACTGTGACAAACAAAGTTGAAAAAAGATTAATTAATTAAAGGGTTAATTTAAATCACATTCCAGTCCATCCAACTTGTTCAGATCCTTATCCAAAGAGTGACATCAACCACTACTATCCATTTAACACGATAAACCAGGATAAACACTGGCTCCTTATCGCTCTGATAGACTTCTTGTCCTGCGCATTTATTTTCCAATTGCTTACGATTTTATTCCACAACTTTTAAAATCAAAGGATGGGATAGCTCAGTCCTCCGGCATGCTACCGAGAATTAGAGAACCACGCCGATCGAGTCGTCCCAAAGGTGTTGATGAAAGGTGTGTCCATAACTCAATCTTTTACCAGTTACAGCATGTAACAATCGATAAAAATTATGAACACGGAGACGGTATAGCTTTAAGAGAAAACTCAAAAGACTCAATTAAGTCTGCTTAAATATAACGCATCATCCACTTTGTGCGCTTGACACAGGTTCCCAAATCCAACAGTAACACCTAACATGAAGGACGAGACGTGGCGAATGTAAAGCGCTGCAATTCGACAGAAACGACGCCGGATATTAATTTAACACAAGAAGGTGGTGAAAAATGTGAGTAAAAAGACTTCGTGTCAATCGCAGCAATATGCGAAACCGGGGCCTACAGATCATAAGACTAGTGTCATACCACAAGAACAAATAACGGTAGAAAATGGAACAGACCCTTCAATTTCATCAACGATGACAGATAACCGAGGACGTTTCAACTTTATCAACAAAACACTATGAATGAAACACTAATGACTGAGCGGTGTGAAAATTGCTTTGTTAGGGTAAAGGTTTTTTTTCGATCTTCAAGCAGCAACATTTTCATTATCCAGTATTCTGCTACAAGAACACAAATATATCTTAAGGAATAAACAAAACAAAAAAAAAGAAAAAGAAAAAGATAGTGAGTTGTTAAGATATTTCTGGATGGCTGGCAAATGTATACATTAATATCTTCAACTTCTCCCTAACTCTTATTCATAACAGCAATGATGAGATAATAAATTTGTTGCTTGTTGCACAGTAACTGATTGTACACCTCAACATGGTTACTCCTCTCAGCATTTTCCCAGTCTCTTAGCTACATATCTTTCTCAGTGCACGGCCGATTTTGTGAGAACGAGATGGTGGAATAGGGACAGCTAGGCAGAAACTATTGAACATCTTTAGGGATTACTTGACCAGTGACAGAGGAGGGGAGAGAAGACAGGTTTTAATCACTTTGAAAGGACTTAACCCCCCCCCCCCCACCCCACCCCCCAATATAAAAAGCAAAAATAATAGATAATAATAAAAACAAAACAAATAAAAGCAGGTAAGTCACAGACGTGAAAACTTACGAACATTTTAATGAGCATGATTCACTGCTCAGTTAATCTTGGCAGATTATTATCACTTCTTCTTCTTCTTCTTCTTCTTCTTCTTCTTCTTCTTCTTCTTCTTCTTCTTCTTCTTCTCCACCTTTCTCTCCTTCCTCGCTTCCCGCCCTCTTCTTCCTCCGCCAAATCATCATCATCACTATCATCACCACCACCACGCTCGCCACCATCATCACTGTCATCATAATCATCATCATCGATGTCGGCATCGAGGTCATTGTCGTTATCGTCCTCTCACTTCTCCAATATCAACCTCTTCATAGTCAACATACCTACACCCTTATTATTATTTCTCTTCCACCCACCCCTTTGACTATTTCCTCTCATCTTCCCTATAGATCCCGGGTGAAGTCGAGATTTTTTTCTGACCCCCCCCCCCTGTCTACCCAGCAGTGAATGGGTAGCTGGGTCTCTTACACACGGCGGAAAGTACTTTGCGATAGACTAGCGTCCTAACCAAAAGGGTAGCAGGCAATTGCTATTGTTCGTTTCGTGCTATAGAAAACAGGATAAACTCCGGCTCCATGAGCCTAAAGGCTCTGAAGGACTACCTCTTTACATTTCATGTCTTCTCTTTCCAACACAACTAACCCCGCACTAAGCTCTTCCTTCTTCTGCTATTCCTCCTCCCTCTCCTCCTCCATCACCACCCTCTCCTCCTCCTCCTCCTCCTCCTCCTCCTCCTTGCCCCAGCTTCTGCTCTTCTTCCTTATTCTCTTCCTATATTTCTCCATCCAAACGTCCCACATCAACCCTAGCTATCGTCCCATTTAATTTAATCCTAATATGTCCAGCCTCATATCATCGATATCAAAATCATCTGCGGTCTCTCTCACAGTTCTAGATCTGCTGGACGACAATCCTGTTGCGGTTGCTTGGGGCAGGCACAGATAATGTATAGTTCTAGTTATTGGTATAGAAATAAAATGTGTGAGGTAGGTCATTTCGACTAGCGTCCATAGATTACGTGATCAGATCAATTTAAGATATTGACTTTTATCGATTTCATTCTGCATCCATCGCACTTCAAGAACTGAATGTGCTGCACACATTCTTTATTTGTCGAAAATAGTAAAATAAATAAATAGATAAATGATGATGATAATAATGATGATGATGATGATGATAATAATAATTATACTTATAAGAACTATAATAATAATAATGATAATAATAGTAATAATAATAAGAATAGTAATGATAATAATAATAGTAATAACAATAATAGGAGAAGGAGAAGAAGAAGAAGAATGTGTCTTTTAAAGAAACGGCAGAATAAGTAATATCGTTTATATATTATATTATGTGATACAAATTTCACCAACATACATGTATAATCCTGAATGTACCGACGATCCAAAGAACACAAGTTGAGTTGCTCTGCTTCGGAAAAAGAGCAAATATTTCGACCCAACAAAGTCAGTACTGTGTATGGCTACAACGATTTCCAATCACAGCTCGAACAAGTCTCCCCATAGAGTTTATCAAGGGATTTATGTCATTTGTTGTCATGCCATTCCACAATGTTCTAAATGTCGTAAGCATTCTTTGGCCCAATTTTAAATAAGCCGACAAGATTTAGATATTTACTAGTCTAGTAAATGACTTGCAAGCCTAAGCGAAGTAAGTGACTAAAACGAATTTTATGAACGTTTCTGGTCTCTGACAAGCAAGGCTCTTGCCTAGGAGTGGGCGTTGCAAGGACGTGACAAATTTGGCAATGTTGTGCTGGTAACATCAAGCCAAGCTCTCTAGTACTCGATGGCAGGTAAGATACCAGCCTTCATACTTTCAACGCAAAATATTTCCAAAGAGGAAACTGGGAACACATTCGCTATAGATAATATTTCGTTCCGTTTCATATGTGAAACAACTGTTGCCATGATGAATCAAATCAGGTGATATTGACTGATGACTGATCAGACTACAATGACGTCCAAGGTCGCCTTTCATATCTATATTCAGGCCAATGAAAGTTTCATTGAAACTCGAACAAATTGAACCATAAAAACAAACAATACAGAAAGTGTGTTCTAATGAATCACACTATTTCAGTCAGTTACAATGCCAGCAGAATGACTTTTGTCTCCACTATACTTTTGATAAGGAAATTGTCATGGTTCGGCCGCCATGATAATCTGTGCAAGACTGTCGTGTAGAGCACTGTAGAGGTACTGAGGAGAAGAGAAAGACAGAAAAAAATATGGCAAGACAACATCAAAGAGTGGACAGGCCTGGATCTTAATAGCCTTCTGGTAAAGGCCAGAGACCGTGACGATAAATATATCATATTAATATTATGTAAACTCCGGGACCCGCCGAAATATATACTATCAAATCATTGGATGCCGCATGTTGTAATCTCCATCTCTCTACTACTCATTTGTAAACTTATACTTTGACCTCAAAAGCAAACCACACGAGCATGTACTCTATAACTATTCAAGACTGATTATATTATTATTATTATTATTATTATTATTATTATTATTATTATTATTATTATTATTATTATTATTATTAAGCGGTATCACTGTGCTAGCCGTGTTTGATGAAATTAGGATATATATTTGAAAACTTGAAGTGACTGTGTGAGAAATAGGGAGGGAAGACTGAAATAGGCAAAGTTAGAGAAAGAAAATAAAAAGAAATACACAAACGCACAACCAAATAAAATTGAAATATGGTAAAAACGCATTGAAAACAAGCGCACACGCGTAGGTTTGACTAATTTTGAGGAGCTGGGTTCGATTCTGGTATTAATTTTTAGATTTGAGCACAAAAATGTGTTCTTTTTTTATCAATATCAGACGAAGGAAATGGCTAATGACTCACCATCCGTTCCGACCAAAATAGTGCATTAACTATTCCCTGTCCCAGCGTCTTGCTGGAAATGGGCTAAAGACGTATCGTTGGGATCCGTGCCAGTGGGCACGAGTTGCCTCATCTTTAGTAGTCAGGTATAGGAAAATAACTATCTATGTCTTATTATCTTCGAAAGACTGACGACTTTTAGTCGGATCGATTATATTTTGGTGGCCATGGGGTCTAACGCTGAGCGGCCGACGCCACATTATTAGTTCCGGCGGATTTGTTATTCATTCTGAACTGCATTTAGCATAAATGTAACGGAATTGCCGGTCTGACATTTAACCGCATAATATTTACACCTGGTCTTGTAATATAATTCATACAGCAGTGACAAGTTAGGGAGCAGGCACTGGTGTAAGATAAAGATCTGTTTAAAAAACTGTGTAGGAAATAATGTCAGACAATGCAAAAAGAGAAATACAAGGATAAAATACAATCCAAAAACAGCAGCCGACCGATTCATAGTATAGTTTCTGGTGAAATGAAAAAGACAATGAATGACTGTTGCTGTTTTGTTTTTGTAGAAAGCGGTGGGGACTGCCTGATTCCTGGGATCGTGAAAATACTAACGAAAGAGTGATAATGAAGAGGCTTCGGATGGGAACAATACAAACAATGGACGTTTCGGGTACAAACCCTTCAAACCACATCCAAAGCCTCTCCATTATCACTCTTTCGTTAGTATTTCGTTTTCAAAATTAGAAATGTACTATTATCCATTAATTTTGTTTTTGATTGTTGACTGAAGAAGGTTTTAAGCCCTAAACGTTTCTTATTCGTGATCCATCGCCTAGAAAAGGTAAACCAGTACGTAAGATGGGGTAAGTTAGATGCTGAAAAATTGAACCTCTAGTCAATACCATGCGACTTGGGTTAAATGTAGGTGTCTTATTGTTTTATATACACGGACGGTCTGATATATAAGTACCGTTTTGTTATACCTTTTTTGTTTTCAACAGCATATACAAGCATACTACCTTAAAAGAAAGCTCAGTTACACGTCGTAACATTTATTTTTCTACATAATTGCCATTCACGAGCAACAAAGAGCCGCCAACGCCGAACTATTTGGCGCATGCCGTCAGCGAAGAATCCCGGTGATTTTGCTCGGCACCATTGACGAATATCTGACACTACCTCCAAATCACTGCTGTAACTGTTTCCTTTCAGATATTTCTTAAGCTGAGGGAACAAGAAATAGTCAGATGGAGCAAGATCCGGACTATATGCAAAGTGCTGTAGGGTCGGAAGTTTGAACCGAATTAATGCGTCTTGGTTTTTGACGACTGGTATGTGGTCGCTCATTGTCTTGCTGCAATATCGAATCTCCTCACAGAACCCGTGATCCGAGAGTCTATTTTTGAGAGCTCGTGGAGTCGAAATATGTTGTTCAAGAAATTCCATGTGAACTATACCTTCCATATCCCGGAAAATGATAAACAAGTTCTTTCTCGCAGAGAAAATGACTTTGAATTTCCTTGGGCTTGGAGAAGATTTATGTCTGTACTCCATTGGCTGCACTTTGGTTTCCGGGTCGTAGTGGCGGACCCAAGATTCATCACCAGTCACAATTTTCTGCAGAAAAGTGTCTCGTTCCTTGCCATATCGTTTGAAATGTTGGGTACATATGTCTTTTCTCTCGCTTTCATTTCTGAAATTAGCTGTCCTTGGACTATCGTTCAGAGACTTTTCTGTAACCCAAGAGATATGTCACGACAAGGTGTATTCGTTCTTTTGAAATCCCAACTTCATCAGCAATATCTATTTGGTTTACCCTTTGACGATTCGCGCTAATCATACGGTCAACTGTTTCTTGATTACTCGCTTGGATACTGGTAGCTTTAGATCAAATACGTTTATCTCTGTTGGGATATCTCGTTTGATAAATTCTAACCCATTTTAGAACTGCGCTATCAGTAATACACATTATCATCATAAACGCCTTCATTATTTGATGGATATTTGCTGCGCAGCATCCTACTGCTGTTAGAAATCCAGTAACAGAGCGCCGTGTCGCCATTTTCTCAACCGCATTGTCTCAGTAAGGTTGTGACGTCACTTATTAATAAAGAGCACACATGACGTCATATAAATTAGTTGTTGTACTTAAGTGTAGAATCATGGTTTGAGAGTGGGTGTTTGAAGTTTCAAGGTTTTACCTAAAATAAGTTTTGATTTATGGGCAAAAGGCCCATCTATATAGTCATGTGCAAAAATAAGTTCTCACCACAGTCGTTTTAACCTTCATACTATTTAGTACAAAACAATCATTACCATTCCAGAGTAAGGCAGTAAATCCGTCAATAGCATGTACTTAATACTTTTGAGTTTTAGTTTAAAAAATCAACATTTTGTGTTTGGTAAGAATGTGTTAATAAGAGTTGTCTTAGTGTGAAAATAACTAGAGTTACGTCCCTTGTCGATCTCCCCGCGTTGAAACAACAACCGGACACGAAGTTATCAGTATGAAGTCTACTCGACATTGTTTTGATTGGTTAATAAAATGTCTGTTCTGGTTTGATAAGTATAGGTTCCCCTTTTGAACTTTTCATTCACGTTCAATATTAATGTTTTACTGACTGGTCATTTAAACTAACAGTATGACAGTTCAGGAAAAACCCTAAAAATTGTCTGCAAGGATAGTTAATGTAATTCAATCCTATCTACGTATCTAGTACCAGATTGACACAATTGGTCACATTTTGTGCATCTTAAAACTCTTTATTAAATAACAACAAACGTAAATATAACAGCTTTAAAAAATGAACAGAATTGCAAACACGGAACGTTTCGGACTAAAAACCCTTCTTCAGCAATCAACAAAAAAAAAAAAAAACAAAAACAAAGAATGAAGCACATTACTAAAAACCAGATTGACGGCCGTGTTTGGTCTAAGGTTCTTTTTTAAGCTTTTATATTCATTTTTGTTTACTAATTTTTACAATACACAGACAGCTTCTAGCAGCTTAGTATCACTAAAACTCTTTATTGGACTTGTTACATAATCAATAATTGTGGGAGAGAGAGATAGGCACGTTTCCAAGTCGTGGAATGGAAAGTAGCGGATGAAATAAATATACAAGTGAATTATTCATTACTATTTTGACATTTTGTATACGGTTATAATAATGTTCTCTTTTTGATGTTTATAAATGTATTGTATTGTATTGTGCTGTGGTCTCCTATCTTTTCTTTTTTGTATACTTATATGTTAGGCTTTAGATATATAGATGTATCTTTAAGACTCTTCATTGGATTTCTTTCAAATTCAAAATACAAATAAAACAAATCATTGTAAGTGAACTGTCACAATTTATGAATATGAATTGAGAAACAAGACAGCTTACAGTGATTTTTTAAAACCATGTTTAGAAATACAATATCAGAGAAAAATGATGCAACATTGCAGAGAATAAAATGGCGACGATCTTAACATTTGTTGCGATTATTAGCAAACATCAAATCGTTGATTTACTCCCTTCCTCAACGTCCCCATCGTAACAACCCACACCCTCCAGTTACCCCCCCCCCCCCCCCCCCCAACCCGCGCTTTCTCCCTCTCTCCCCATCTGAACTATCCCACCCAATATAACAGCTTCCTCTTCCTCCCCCCCCCCCCTTTCCCCCTCCCTTCCTCCTTCGATTCTCTCTGTATTTGGCGCAAAGTTGAGTCATTGGAAAAGGTTCTTTACTCACATTTTCTCACCATGATCAGGTGTAAAAATAGTACATAATAACAGCTTTGGCTCCGTCGAAAAATATGCAATACTTCTTTGCAAACGTCCTGTCTTGTTTTACATGTCAAGTGTTGCTGTCAGCTTGAGACTCTTGCAAAACCGTGAGCGCACTTAGTGAATATAAGCTCTCTAGGTTATATAAATCAAATACACGCACAGTGTATAGCCTTCCTTCATGTTTGGATTACTTCTGGATTGGAATCGGTATTGTAAGACAAGACTTTGTAACAAAAAAGACAACCTATTATATTTGTGAGTTAAATGCTGTAATATCAACATTTTATTCACACCTTTTATTCAGATAGTGTCGAGACCGGGTATCGCATTTCTTGGATACCATTATCATTATAGTATTGTTAAATTATAACAATTCATCCTGAAGCACAGGCAGTCATTATTTTCCATCTGAGAAGAACATAATAGCATTGCTGCTCCTTGACTCTTAGCACAGTTAATGTTTTGAAAATGTATCCCGATCGATATTTCGCGTCAGCTTGAAATGGGATGCTGCGTGCTGTTTGTTTCCTTGTTTTCTTTGTGATTTCAGGAAATTAGATGTGTTTTATTACACAATTTTATCGCCCGATGTGTAATTTAAATGTGGGCGTTATACGTTTAAAATCTCAATTCAAGAAGCACATGAGAAAACGTTTCATTTATACGCCTTAAAATGAAATTATTGAGATAGTTATTGATTATTACGTTCTATCCTTTATTTCTACTCTTAAAATGATGTACCCCATGGTAATTCAAGGTTGCCTCACAACAGAACATAATCCTAAAGGTAACTATGGCATATCATTTTATATGTCTTCTTCAATACAGTAATTTGAGAAAAGAAGGCTGATTATAATTATGCCTTTGGGCATTCCCTTTATGTCCTCACCATATTTCATTTAATCCTCTGCCACTCCCTCCCCCACCTATCTCTCTCTCTATCTACATATCTCTCTCACTCTCTCTCTCTCTCTCTCACACACAGAGGAAGAGAGAGAGAGAGAGAGAGAGAGAGAGAGAGAGAAAGACACAAACACTCGTACTCTCTGTCTCACATACCTTCTATCTTCCTCTCTCTCTCTCTCTCTCTCTCTCTCTCTTTCTTCCTTTCTTTTGTCTTTCTTTCTCTTTCTTTCTATCTTCAACTCCTCCGTCTATTCATCTATCTACTTACTTAACTAATTATCTGTCAATCTATCTTTTATAAATTCGCGAAGGGCCTGTCCCAAAGGTTGTAGAACATCGTCTTACTGAAAAAAATGTCCATGACTGATAATCTCAAAGTTGGGATACAGCACAAACCTCTAACAAATCTCAATAGACATTCACATTAATCGTTTTCTCGGTAAAGAAGATGGCCTCTAGTTCTTTTGTGCATCTGCCTAGACAAACATTCACTATTCGACTGTCTCTTTCTCTTTCAGAAAAGTAAGTGGAGCAGGTACTTGTTTTGATAATCACAAGAAATGAAGTGCAGTTTGCAATAGTTTTGACCCTTCTTCTTCTTCAAGTACCAAGTCTGTGCCAGACATCGGTGATCATGGTACGCCATTCATCTCTCTGATCAGACCCTTAATTTCTTAAAATTATGTCCATTACTTGTAAAAGTGAAATGTCTACTCATCTGAAAGGATATTTGAAGACATTGTTATCGTTGCGTTTGCCATCACGTCAATGGGATTAAGTTCGAAGATACGAGTGTGTGCCACCTTCTGAACAGTTTCATCCTAATGCTTTGTCGACTGGTGCGTTGCCGATCTCTGACCCTGTGTGTCTCTGCAAATTCAGAATAGGTTTTAAAAAAATCGTTTTCATGTTCCGTAATGATCTGTCAAACTAGACTATGAAACGTTTTCCTATGATAAATCTACATTGATATCGCAATTTTACCTTATCAAACTTGTACTTTCTGGTATATAAAATAATGGTAATGAAGGTGTCAGTTCGCACATATTATTTTGATATAACGATAAGCATTATGTCAACGGAACAGCCAACATGACGAATTGCATGTGTTAAAAACCAACACTTCAGTTTCACGGTCATGTAATGTATAAATATATAGGCTTATCTTACTCATAAAATATGACGATATCAATGAATGAAGGATGATAGCAATACTGGATTAAAACAAAGGATCTGTACGTTTTTTTTCACATAAAAATTATTTTGGGTTGTTTCTTCATTGTCAATAATAATAATAATAATAATAATAATAATAATAATAATAATAATGATAATAATAATAATAACAACAATAATAATAATAATAATAATAATAATAATAATAATAATAATAATAATAATAATGATAATAATAATAATAATAATAATAATAATAATAATAATAATAATAATAATAATAATAATAATAATAATCATTCTTAAAACGTATATAAAAAGCATATTATTCATATAATAGAACACCACCCCAGGCAGAAAAAAAATAGTTCTTTATTTTAGGGGAAATAATAAGGGCAAAAGTGGTGGTACAATAACGGGCGTTGGTTACTTCCACCAATTTGTTTCAAATGAACCTGTCCTCTACGGCAACAACAACAACAACAATAATAATAATAATAATAATAATAATAATAATAATAATAATAATAATAATAATAATAATAATAATAATGTTAAAATTATTAACGAATTTCTTATTTTACTACAGTTTCCTCAACAATGTCCAGTCTAGATATTATCCAATCTTCAAAGATGGCCATTCAGATACCTGAGCAGAATCCATCTCTCACCAGGCACCAGACAAGAAGCAAAAATAAAGGCCAGTTACAACTACAGAGCCGACAATACGAAAATGTCTCGCCAGATTTTAGATTCCAGCTATGGTCCACACGCACTTAAATCATGTCATCTTTTTAGAAACACAGTTTCTAAATGTTGAAATTGTTTATATAATATAGATATATTTCTATATTTTCAAAAATAGAATTTATATATCCTATAAAATCTTTCGTGTTTGCTTTTCATTTCCTTATTGTTTGCCATAGAACGGCAAGTATGTTTCTTACTGTTTAGATTTTCCTTTTTTTTTCTTGAATATTTTCTCGCTGTCTTTCTTTTTCTTGAACATCCATGAATATCCACATAATTTAATGACATCTAAATTTCTGTGTTTAAATATTACCCATCCCGTCAATCTAGTATAATGTCGGAATGAACTGGATAATGGAAATTGAGGTTAACATAAAAATGATTACATATGAGAAAATGTGGCTTTTTTTACCTTAAGAAATAACGCCTGCCCTCAGTTAAGCCTTTCAATTTGATTTAAAAGTTAAGCTTAATGTTCAGTTTTGTGCACAGATTCATTTCGGCATAATACTGGTCTTAGACGATTAGTCACGTATCTTTTGTACATTTTTAGATATTGTTATCATCTAGAATGTCTCAGATGCCCTTAAATGAGAGCGCATGGTTATATCCGATCCTGGTTGCTTGTCTCTTTCTGAACAAGTGTGTCTGGCAACTTTCAAACATACTTGCTCAGATTTTTATCTTTTATATCGGTGCCTGCTCCTTAATATAATTTGTCTCGTTCTGCATTGCAAGGGAGACGGTCGGAGGTGGTCATGGGTGCTCTGCTGTATCATAGGGTCTTGTTTCTGCATTGCCAACCCTCTCTTTGGTTGTCCATTTCTTTTTTTTTTAAAGCTTCACACACACCCGAACTTTGATATAGAGCTATATCAACTAAATTTTCTCACAACGTTTTACAAGAGGTCCAAGAAGAGCCCTTGCCATAAAGGGCGAGATGTGACGTCTGTGAGGTGCTTTTGCATTTGAAAAGATAACTTCTCTAAGAATCAGTCATATTTTGTACCTTTTGGTGAATGTCTCAATATTGGAGAGTTGCCCGACCCAGGGGTGATGCCGATTTGCTATCGGTGTGAGGACTGGTCACCGTAGTCTGAGAATTGAGGAAGGGTGTCTAACTCATGGATGATGTTTACTTGGTATCCTTGTGAGACTGGGATACCTTGGTCTGGGCATAGATGAAGTGTGTCCAACTCATGGACGATGCTGACTTGGTATCTGTATGAGGCTGAGTTACCTTGGGCTGGGCATGGAAGATCGTAGCTTAGCCAAGGGATGACGCCGACTTAGTATCCTTGTGAGAATGGGTTACCTTGGTCTGGGCATGGTCGTTGCTTGACCAACGGATGATGCCGACTTGGTATCCTTGTGAGAATGGGTTACCATGGTCTGGGCATTGTCGTTGCTTGACCAACGGATGATGCCGACTTGGTATCCTTGTGAGAATGGGTTACCTTGAGCTGGGCATAGAGGAAGGTTGACTGACCCAGGGGGTGAATCCAAATTGGTATCTGGTTGAGACTCCGTTATCTTGGGCTGGGCATACAGGAAGGTAGCTTTACCCAGGGATGATGCCGACTTGGTATGTGTGGGACTGGGTTACCTTGGGTTGGACATAGAGGACGGTTGCCTGACTTTGGCTTGATGCGGACTCAGTATCTATGAGAATGGGTTACCTTAGGATAGGCATAGAGGAATTTGCCTGAACCAATAGTGCCCACAGTTTTGTGGAATGATTCTTGATTTTTAAAAATGTGTATTCACACAATCACATGGGATGTCATTTCAACATAAAAAGCTACTCCACCATTGCAAATAAATTTACAAATCATTACAAACCCACAATTTGACACAATAGACACAGATACTGAAATATTCAACATGTACATGTACATATGACAGAATTCACTGGAGACGTCTATAACTGTAGCCTTTGTAAATTGAAGGCCTGATACTGTCTTAAAAATACGTCATAAAAGAAGACGACGATCACCAAACGAAAGTAAGAAATGAGTTGTTAGAAGTGCTCAAGAAAAACAAATAATTCTATTTGTCGAGTTACTGATTACAACTCACAATTACCTTTTTTCCCGTGATCTTCCTTTTGTTTTATGACATTTTTTTGGTTTGTATCACCCACCTTCCTCTCTTTCTCAACCAACATAATCAAGTTGGGGACCCGCATTTAAATGGCTTAAGCAGTTATACTGTTAGTGACGATGCTGTTTCATCTGGCAAAGCATTCCTGACCCAGGTGGTTTTGGCAAAAAACATTTTTATCTTTACGTTTTGTGCGTGATCTGCAGTGAGAGTCGGTGTTTCGCAGTCATAAAGCAGGATGGATAGACCAGTGATCTGTACAATTATAGATTAACTCCAAAATCAATGTTGGTGTCAAGTCGGTTTTCATGTCCTTTTATGGACTCTCATTGCAGATCTAGAAAGGCGAATATATGGGCTTTTGAAAATAAGAGTTACATAAAAATCTTGAGAGTTTCATATTTGGAGCACAGAACAAATAAAGATGAGGTAGCGGATTGAGCTGGAGGACAGAATCCATTGTTGTCAATATTGAAAAGAAGGAAACTGTCATGGTTTGGACACAGTGTCCGCCATGATAACCTGTGCGAGACTGTCATGTATGGGCTGTGGAGGGACAGATAGGAAGAGGAAGACAGAAAAAAACTGTGACAGGCCAAAGAGTGACTCAAAAAGTGGACAGACTGTAATAGCCTTCTAGAAAAGACCAGAGACCGTGATAAATGGCGTGAGATTGTGAATTCTGCATTCCGCAGGTCCCCACAACGATCAACTGATCGTGGGAGTGAGTGAGTGAATGAGATATCGTCACAGACGAATAGAATCAAACCAACAATTTCCGCCCTTTGTTTGCCTTCAACTGAAGTCAAATGTAATTTTCATTAAAAAAAAATAATTAAATTATAAACCTACTGAACGCGTTTGGTATTAGCAATAATTCAAGGGAATTAATCAAAGAAAACTATACCGTCGACAAAATATGTGACTACACTCCCCTTTATCACTTTTTCTTCTCCCTCTTCTTCTTATTATTATTTTCATTGTTATTATTATTATTATCATTATTATCATCATCATTATTATTAATTTGAGGATTGTAAACATAACTTGTGCAATTGATATTCTGGTTTCAAAGTGATGGCAACTTATTTTCTAGCTCAAATATATGCTGGTCGTCAATAAAGAGCATCCATCCTCGTCCCTAAATAATAATAATCTGCTTATAGATTCTGATACTAAAATAGTTTTGCTACGTTTTGATTCGATATGTAACTTATTCATTGTTTATACAATGTCCAGAGGACTGATTTTACGCTTCCAAAGAGTTCTGAGGGAGGTGTGACATCACTACTTCTTTGCACTATTGCCAAAATGTAGTGAGCACGACATAGACATGACTGGACCCATTACAATTTAGTGATTCACACTTTAACCCTCTCCCTGTCGCAAATTGAGTTAGGGTGAGGTGACTTGCTCATAGCCAAACAACGCAGCTGGTAATCGAACTCGGTACCTGGACCTTTCGGGTACGAAGCAAAGACGTAACTGTACTGCTGAGCCACGCTGCAACCCCCCCCCCCCCCCCCCCCCGAAATCTAACTCCTTCCTCTACAAATAATACATCACAGTGCAAGGCGTCAATCACGAAAAGAAAGTTAAAGGTGATTTTATGGTAACCTTCGTAAAAGTATTGAGTGAATGCATTATTTGCAAAAGTCAGTCCCTTTCTCCCCTCCTTCCCATCACCTCAAACAAACGTTACGTTTCGATAATTAGCCTCTTCCATTGCACACACACACAAACAAACACACACACACACACACATATTTACAAATTTTCGCCTATGTTATTATGACAATCTAATATAGATATATATGTATTTTGTGTTTACTTGAAGAAGGCCAAAGGCCGAAACGTCGTTTGTTTTGTGTTGTTCATTCATGAGTCAGATTTACTCCCTTTATCTTTATCTCCTTAGGCACCTCTCTTTATTAGTTTAACTTCTTCCAATTCAAGGTAATTGGACCACTCTTAGGTCATCGCCCCTTGGTGTTTTTCTAATTATTTTATCAAGTTCCGGCGCCGGAGCTCGAACCTAGGTCGTCCAAATCAGAATTTATATTCTGGTGTTTTATATCTTTGTTTTTATCCACACGTAATAACTACTCGGCAGGTTTTCAAGGGACATAAATAGTATCTATCCTTAGCACCATTTATACATTAATAGATTTACCTCCCCTTTAACCACACTGTGGGTGTGTTTTGTATTTTTTAATTGCTTGTTGTTTTGGGTTTTTTTCTACTTTTGTTTGGATATTTATTCATTCACTCAACATTTTGTTTTTTGTTTTTAATTCGTTACAAAATATTTTTCGAGAGTAATAGAAAATCAAAATTCAAAACAGTCTTTTTGATTCACAATAGAATAAAATTTCAAATGCTAACATTATTGATAGATACGATTTCATTTTTTTTCT
Organism: Berghia stephanieae; assembly: GCF_034508935.2. Taxonomy (NCBI): domain Eukaryota; kingdom Metazoa; phylum Mollusca; class Gastropoda; order Nudibranchia; family Aeolidiidae; genus Berghia; species Berghia stephanieae. The sequence continues at coordinate 70,865,233 of NC_088363.1, forward strand.
GAATATGTAATTAACTGCTGGATAGTGATGGATACAATGTAAGCATCAACTTAGATCTACCTTGCGCTTCTTCCTTGTTAAGAATGTCTTCAGTCATAAGGACATTATTTGTCTCAAGGAAGAATTGCTGTCCTTTGAAAGAATGTCAATGAGTTTTTACACATAATCTTAGTTATCATTACTCTTGTTAGATGTATATCATACTTTAATATGCAGCAGTGCCTTTTTCATGTCGTTTATCACACACTGCATCAGATTTGATATCTGTTATAACAAATTGTATTGCAAACATACAGGATTAAATTTAATGATGACCTGACAGAAATGATAGTTTTCGGTAATAGGTATCAACTTTCAAAAATATCTACAAATGAGATACTCGTGGATGAGTATTTTCCTTTGTTAGTCATAATCACGTAACACCATGCGATGTTGCTGCAATATCTGTGACTACTGGTTGCCCATGGAGTTTTGTTTTGTTTTTCATGAATCATCATTGTAAAAACGGAATAAAAACACTCAAATTCAAAAACATGTTAATTTGTTGTGTGGAGAATAATGGTGTTGGGGAGAGTCCGTTTCATTTTGGTGAAAAGAATTCAGTAATTGAGCTTGATTGCCTCAAATTTTGTTTTGAGTTGCGAGATCAGTTGATTCCATAAAAACACGGAATGGTCTTCAAGCATTACAACAGCTCAGAGGAAAAAGGTATTTTGGTCGCCACTTCTACTGGGTCATCTTCCACTTCTTCCACCTCCATTCGAGGTCGCTTCCTTTTCAGCCAGTTTTGGACAATTTCAGTGTAATTTACCAGTCTATAAAAGTAGGCAGACACAGTGACAGTTAAAAGTCAGAATCAGATACAGTTATAGTCCAAAACGTGGTTAATGACGGCATGGTCAGCATTGCATTGGGGTGCATCATTGAAAGTAAAATCCTTTCCTTTGTCTTAATATGAGAGACGTTTTATTATTGTAAAGTGCAGATATAGATTAAATCTTGGTTACATGAGATGATGCTTGGGATAATTCATCACAAAACATAAACATTGAACACAAGAAGACCAGGGTAAAAGTAAAGCTAACTCAAATGTCTTTGCCTTCGTCCGCTAGAGTTCAATGTTTGTGTTTTGTGATAAAGCAAGGGGTTTTCATTAGACACACGTACCCTTGTGTATAATATAAGCATTAAATTACCCCAACTGTCGTGTAACCTCTGTGTTGTAATGGTAGCACATCTTACTGGTAATCAGGAGGTCTGAAGTTCAATCCCCAGTCAAGGCAGGCTTATTTTTTGGGGATTGTTCTTTTTCTTGTATTTTCTCTCTGCTTTGTCAAGCACTGTATCATACACGCTTTTTCATAAACACCTGTGCCTGCTCCTTAATTTGTCACTTTGATATTATATACAAGATATTACAAAATGACAAGCAAATCAAAATTAGTTTTAATATATTTTATTTCTTCTGACAAGCTTATTAAAGCATTTAAATTCCTTGGCTTCATAAAGTAACGCATAATAAAAAGAAAATTGTGAATTTTAATTAGCATTTATGGATGTCAATCACTTCTCATTATATCATATGAGCTTTTGAAAGATAACAAAAAAATAATGAAAAAAAATTGCATTTAATTATCGAGCGATATGGATAACAATTTTGCAATGGCAATACAAATTTATCTTAACTAATAACAAATCTCTTGCTTGACCATATTCATTATATATACATGCAGCATAAAATCTATAAACATCAGTGATTATCTAAGCAAACTCTGGTTTACCACAAAGTTTTACTTAGCACACTCTCACAGAACCGAGACAATGCTAAGAGAAATATGACAGCATGTGGAAAATGTTGATCTTGTAGAAAGATAATTCTTACTGTCAGACTGCATGCTGTGTTATGCTGGAACTTCGCCGAAATTCAATTAATGTGCGAAAAACGTGTTTGATTCCAAAATTATAACTCCTTCATTTACATTATCTGGGTGGTGAACATATGGATAATAAAAGAGTACTATCTGAATCAGCAGTGTATGGAACTCAATTACGAGCATTGGTATTTAAGGGTAAAGAAGGGTGTTAAAAATTTTTATAAGAGAAAACAAAATTCAATCAAATGTGCTGCTTATTCTGCTCGCACCCTATTTTACACTTAATGTTTTGATGTCTGCATGTTTAAAATCATTTTAAAAATTCAAAAAGTTTCCCCAGTTTGTAAATTGACCTCACTGGATTCCAAGTAATTCTATCCATGATATTTGACAGTATATATTAACACTCTGAGGGAACTACGCCATGTATAAATGAAATGTGTCGTATTGTTACCATTTGGCATATCCATTACAGACTGTATTGAAATTAGGCATATTATTGAATATTAATATAGAGATGATATGACCATGGCGGGAGGTCTGGAGTCGAATAGTTTCCTATGAATCATATGAAATTTGTTCTAGTTTAAAGTACAGTATACCCATCCATCGCTCGTACTCTGTCACCTTTCAATAATATATTACTAAATTGATTCAAGTAACTGTGAGACTTACACATTTTAAGACTGCAATAATATAATCATTATTTTTATTATTATTGACCCTGATACTGATACAAATATAAAGCAAAATAAAATCAAGAATCCGAACACCTCCATTCCGAGGTATCAGTTTGTAACCAAAAACAAAACAATAGCTTATATAGATTGATTTTTAAAACAACAAAATGGAAAGCAAAGTTCTGTCTACATATAATATCTGAGTGAATTTCAAACAAAATCAAAATTAATGATCTAATTTGTCTTTTCTAATCTACACAAATTATGCATGACAGGAGGTTGCAAGATGACAGCTCTCCCATCCACTACAGAAAAAAAGTGGGATGACCACATAAAATTATAATGCAACCAAAGAATTAATATCCTTAAATGATTCTATTGTCATTAAATACAAGCTTTGAGAAGCAAGTCAGAATGTTGTCTTTTAACATTGATTGGTGTGTGTGTGTGTGTGTGTGTGTGTGTGTGTGTGTGTGTGTGTGTGTGTGTGTTGGGGTGGGGGGGTCACAAACAACAATCATAATTTGGTAAGTCTGAAGGCAAGGCTTATGCCGCAGTTACATCTACATTTTGTCAAGAGGAGAGATTCCAAGGATGTGGAAAGCCGTGATGATGATGGAGGCTGATGCTTCACACAACAGGATACGGCTCATGTTGACTTTGGTGATTTTACCTGATCATGGAAAGAAATGAGAAAAATCGTCAAATTTACATACAACCAGGGCTTCTATCAACTCTTCGATAATTGTTTTTGTTATACAGCTCATTTGAATAATGTCCCGAAGGCAGCAATTTGACAAGGTCTTCAGGGGTAAGAATGACTGATCACAAAAAAGGAGGAGATTTGTCAGCGCGTAGACATTGACCCATCCATACGACTATAACCTATAAATATGCATTTCATCAAAAGTTACAGAGATGCAATCCAAAATGCGTCTCACATCAATTTCTGACACCACATACCACTCGGAGGAATTTCAAAAGTTGAAAGTGTCATTACAAGATATGGTGGTTGTGGTAGTGTTGGTCGTAGGGAAGATGATGTGGTGGTAGAGATGATGGTGTGGTGGTGGTTGTAGTAGTTGTGGTAGGGATGGTGGTGTGGTGGGGGGTTGTAGTAGTTGTGGCAGGAATGATGATGGGGTGGTGGTTGTAGTAGTAGTGGTGGTAGGGATGATGATGTGGTGGTGGTGGTATTAGTAGTGGTCTTATGGATGATGGTGTGGTGGTGGTTGTAGTAGTAGTAGTGGTGGTAGGGATGTTGATAGAGTGGTTGTAGTGAGTCTTTTTTATTCATTTTTAAAAAAATTGAAAAAGGCGGAATTGTGATGGTGATGGGTGGAGATAAACCACCATTTAGGCGGAAATCCACCTTAAGGTGGAAGATTCTCAGCCCTGAAAGTATTAATGGAAAGGTATGCTACTTTAATATGGGAGACCTGAGATTCAGACCCACATTCAGTATTACATTTATTCCTTATCAGACAAGATATTTTCTACCCAGTTTGGTTTTTCTAGCTGAGGATTATGTGAAAACTAATGCCTTATAGCAGTGCAAAGATTTGACAATAGAACTGTCCTCACACTTCTGAAGCAGATTATAATCAGCTTGTAAACAAACACATCATTTGGTTGTGGGATCACAATCAACCAGTATAATATAGTCATGTCTCTCCAAACTGTTCTTAGCATTTTGTCAGGATTACAGAGACATCCGGAAAGAGGAATTAATCCCTAAAATGTACAAAGAAGAAAAAAATTCGTCCACAGGCAACCTGTCCGGATAATGAAGACATCCGGATTGTTCCGGATTAGAGAGATGCGACTGTATATTACAAGGCCAAAGTCTTATAGGCATCATGGTATCCAAAGAAAATTGTAAACGTTATCCAATCTCTCTACAAGAATTTTGAGTGCAGAGTTGTTCAGAACAATAAGTTAACAGAACCATTTATCGTGAATATTGGAGTCAAACAAGGTTGTATCCTCTCAACCATATATTTTCTTTGATGCAAAACATTACAAAAGGACATAAACGTGGAATGCAATGGGGTCTTACTTCAACACTTGAGGATTTAGATTACGCAGATAACATTGGACCACTCTGCCATAGATTTCAGGATATATGCCAGAAGACTGAAAGCAAGCTCTATTGGACTCAAAATAAACAGCAAGAAGACTCAAGTGATAAGAATCAACACATTAAACAAAAATCCAGTGCTTATTGATGGAAATCCTCTAGAAGACATTCAAGATTCACATACTTTGGCAGGAAACTGACAACAGATGGTGAGTGTAATGCAATCAAAACCAGAATCAGTAAGGCAAACCAGACATTCGCTTCACTCAAACAAATTTGGAGAGCAACAGGATTATATTCCAGCACGATTTTTAAAAGTAATGACCTGAGCGTTTTGCTCTATGGATCAGAATGTTGGAATATCACAGAGAATATCATCCAGAAACTTAAAGTATCCGAATACAAATGTTTGTGACGCATCTTCAAGATATTCTGGCCAAACACAATCTCAAATGAGGACCTGAGAGCGAGAGCTGAAGTGGAGTCTCTGGAGAGTCTCATTAAAAGGAGAAGATGGCAATGGTTGGGGCATGTCTGTCGCAGACCTGATGAAAAACTGATAAGGAAGGCTCTGCAATGAACACCCCAAGGAAAGAAGTGAGGCTGCCCCAAGGAGACTTGTAGACGTACTGGAGAGAGAGGGACCTAAAGCAGAGAGGTCTGTCCTTCGAGATGGCCCCAAGAATAGCTGCTGACAGGATCAGGTGGAGATCCTTTGCATCACCTCAAGTGCCAGCAGGCCTGGGGAGGACTGAGTGAATGAGTGAGAGAAAGTATTATAGACAAATCTACTACTCATAGGAATTTATAACTTAAGCACCTCTTAACTCGTGAAAACATTTTACCTGTCTTTTTATCCTTCTCAATACAGTAACACTTGTCGTAGAACTCTGTGAAGGTGGTGGTCAGCTCGTAGATGTAGTCACACAGAGAGTGGAGAAGGAGGTCGTCCAAGACTCGAGTGATCACTTCAGGGAATCGGAGAACACATTTGGCCAATTTCCACTCAGCCGGGTGGGACAGATCAATCTTTGTCTCCTTCGCTGCTTTGGATACGTCTGCTGGTGAGATGCTGGCACTTCTGGCAATTGATCTAGATGATTTATATGAATTTCAAATCAAGTACAATTTATAAGGAATCATGGAACATGGAAAGGATACAAATCAAATCTATTAATAAAAGACTAACTCAAATCATTCCTTAGAAGAAAAAAAAAAACCCTTCCTCAATAGAAATAAATGCAATATCCAAACAGCTGCGTGATACTGGATCCTCCAGATGTTTATTACAAAGCCTTATCACGTCAACAATCTTGTTTCTTATACCACAGTTCATGTATCATTGGCATTGGATTCCATTAAGTCGAAATAAACAAAAAAGAAAATAAAAGAAACAAAAAGAAAGAAAATAAAAACTAAAAGAGAAGAAAAGTGAAGAAAGCAAAAGAAAATTACCTTATCCTAGTCAGGGCGTAGAGCAAATAGGCAGCCGTATTGCCCCTGTCATCCAACATCTGTTAAATTATAATATGACGGGAATTATATTGTAGATAATTAAAGGGGTGACTACTACTACTACTACTACTACTACTACTACTACTACTACTACTACTACTACTACTACTGCTGCTGCTGCTGCTGCTGCTGCTGCTGCTACTACTACTACTGCTGCTGCTACTACTACTACTACTGCTGCTACTACTACTACTACTACTGCTATTACTGCTACTACTACTACGACTACTACTATTACTACTACTACTACTATTACTACTACTACTACTACTACTACTACCACAAAAAGTAAAAAAAAAGAAACGTGAGTTTTTAAATAGCGCAATATCCACTAAAAGTGCTCAAAGCGCTTTACAACGGGTCCCTGACCAACAGCAACACGTAAAATGTAGAATGAGACATGACGCCTGTTAGGCAAAATTACAATTTTTTTCCGACAGAGACAACGCTGTTAACGGCCAGCTACTCATTTTACACCCCGGTGCGAGATAGTGTGTAAAGAGCTTTACTACTACTACTACTGCTGCTACTACTACTACTACTACTACTACTACTACTACTACTACTACTACTACTGCTACTACTACTACTACTACTACTACTACTACTACTACTACTACTACTACTACTAATACTACTACTACTACTACTACTACTACTACTACTACTACTACTACTACTACTACTACTATTACTACTACTAATAATAATAATGAAAACTATGACAATGGTGGTGGAGGTAATAGTGGCGGTGGTTGGTTAGAGGGACATGAGAAAAATACACAGATGGGATAATCTACTACTTACCTTTTCAAATGAGAATACATAATCATGTGTCCTATTGTGAGACAAGTCGGCGTATTTGATACAACCATAGGCTACAGAACGTTTGATCTTCTCCATCTCGTCTTTTGTCAATTCCTGGATAAATAGATAAATAAAAATATAAATAAAGAAATAATAAAGAAATAAACATATGCACAGATTTAACACATATATCGTCGAATGTATTTTACTCACAATTCAATGGAAATATGGTTCAGTGTGCCCTGGGTTCCAATACATTGTATGCAATACATTCAACAAATGTACGATAAGCGTCTTATCCAAACTCATCGCTGAAAAGGACTTTTTTCTTTTTCTTTTTTTTTTTTTTTAGAAGTTTAATTGGGATAATTGCTACCCATCCTATTTCTGACCAATTCCGATGCCGCTGGACTTTGTGACAAGGCGACTCATCGCAACACGTAGGCATTGACACCATATATAAAAAAAGGTTGTTTTCAAGTCAAGAGCCAAGTCATTATTGACCTAAAACTAATTACATCACGGCCCAATTTATGTAAGCGGATTAGATTTAGTTATTTACTAGTCCTTCTTTTCGGGTTCAAAACTTTTTGGAAGTTTGTAATTAGTCCTCCATAGGACTAAGAATGAATAGGTTACTTATTGAATCACAAGGTGCCATAACTATTTTAGTAGCAGGATGTATAGGCAACTTCTTATGAATACGGGGCGTAAAATTGCGAGGATGGATGATCTTTAATGACGAAAGGATACCATCATTATGAAACTAGAAGATCAGTTGCACAATGTATGTATTCAAGCCTTCGAGAGACTAGTTTTAAACTTCTTACAAGGAGATTGGAACCAGTATTTTCTCATCACGCTATTGTTCCTATTCAAAAGTTCCATCCAGGCACAAGCAAATGACTGGACGTGTAGAGACCTTTTACTCAGTCTATCTGGATTTTACCTGAAGCATTATCGCTTAAATTATTTTTGTCGGTGGCCAAAAAAAGGTAACGGTCCTTGTTAATTATTATTTCATTTTTTAAAAACTTTTGCATTCATTTTTTATCAATATTTTTTTCTAGTCC
>NC_088363.1:70875761-70878261 GCF_034508935.2 Berghia stephanieae
GATGCACTGAAATGAGAAGGCTTTCGAGGAAATCCTTCGGGGACAACTCTGGTGATCACCCTGTATATATATCTGTGTGTGTGTATACATACATATATGTATATATATATATATATATATATATATATATATATATATATATATATATATATATATATATATAAACAAGCAGAGGTAATCAAGGGCTAAAGATTTAACTTCCAGATGGCCATCGAGTATTGATCCCTGTTTTAAATAACGAAGATAACGAATGCCCCATTAAAAGAACTAACAAAATTTAGTGCACTGCTTCGAATTTAACAAATTTAGTCCCAACTCGGATGACATGAAGGATATTTTAAAATTTGGAATAATGTTCCCCCTGCTCCTTCTATATAAATCTTTGTCAAACCCCATGGAGACAAGGAGAGGACATGGCGATCTGCTTCAATTTACAATTTGTCTGAATTTCTTGTCTTGTTAGCGTCAATACGAGCGCCTGGAAATGGAAGACTCTGGAATGTTTCCTCGAAGACACTTTGATTTAATTGAATCGAGAAAACAATATTTCTAATTCCATTTGCTCCATCGCACAAGCCGAAGTGGGAACGACAAAAGCCCTTATAACGAAATATGCACAAAAAATTAAGTAACATACACCCAAAAACAACAACAACAAAAAACAAAAAAAAAAACAACAAAACAAAACAAAACAAAAAAAAAACAAAAAAAAAAAACAACAACAATACTGGTTCGTAAACATAATAAAAATAAGCTTGTTTTACCGGAATGTTAACGTGTAATAATACTCATTTCATTTCTTGTTATTAAAAGGGCATGCGTAATATATTATTTCATATCCTATCCGTTGGTTTTTGCAACAATCAGTTGTTTCGAAGTTGGCAAATCGGCCACTATTGGAATCACGCAAGGATTACAACCCAAGTAAACCAGTATCAAACCCCATCCATGTAAGTGTCTTCGCAGTTCGTAAAAGTCATATTATAGAGGCTCTAATAATATAATTTGTGTACAGTTAACCAATTTAATAACGAAATGAATTTCCCTGATCCAAACATTAGTAAAAGTGAATATTAAAAGATGAGAACTGTAAAATGCATTTAACACAAATGAATATAACAGCAAAATAAAAGATAATTGAAATTATTTAACATGGAAAGTCTCGATGTTTGAACCCTTCTTGGACCAACGAAAAAATAAACCCAACAAAACGATAATACTAACGTAGAATTCAAAATATATAAGATAAATAAACTTTAATAAATTAGATAATTAAGGATCAATTGATTTATCAACTAAATCTCTTTATTCACGCCTCAGAGGAAATTTCTATTATATTATGGTCTATCCCAAGGGAAGACTGAAATAACAAAAGCAGAGCGTCATCTGCAGTGCAGTGTCGCAAATTGATCTTCGGGGGGGGGGGGGGGGGGGGGGGGGAGAGACATGCTTAAGACCAAGCAGGGGGAAGGGGGGGGGGGGGGAGAGAATACGGTTTTATCATGTTGCTTTGTAAAAACCGACGTGAATCAGCTTGAGTAGATGACATTTTGGAGACGAAACAAGCAGAATACTGCTCTTTTTTAAATTCTAAATGAACATTCTGTCTTGAAGTTCTTTCTTCTGAAACTTGACAAAGTAATCTAGATGTTTCTCCTTTTTTTGGTTTTTAAAAGTCGCAATCAGCTTTATTCACAAATAAATAAATTTGGGAAGAAAGTTACGAAATATATAATTTCAAAAAACATTTTTTTTCGATAAATAAAATGGGAATAAAGCTACGAATATACGAGGGCTCTTTCATAATTAACCGAAAAATGCCTGTAAAATCCGCGTTTTTTATGCTATCAACAAAATTCTTGCACGTGTTCATACCTTGACTCGTCCTTCATTTCTCTACGTAACCTGCCAACGCCGCACCATGGAATAGATACCCTCTCGGAAGAAATTTCCGTCAAGGTTTTGTAGCCATTTCCGCACATGGTCAACAAGCTCTTCATCGACATCAAAGCGCTTTCCTGCCAGCTCACGTTTCAGAGGCCCAAAGAGGTGATAATCAGATGGTGCGAGGTCTGGACTGTGTGGTGGGTGTGGCAAAATCTCCCATCCATATTTCTCTAGCCAATCTTGCGTCACTCGTGCTGTGTGGGGTGTAGCGTTGTCGTGTTGCAAAATGACCCCGTTGGTCAACTGCCCTGGGCGCTTTCTGCGAATGGCCTCCCTAAGCTTGTCAAGAATTTGGCAGTACCTTGCAGCATTGATTGTTTCTCCAGGTTGTAAGGTTTCGAACAGAATAACACCACGACTGTCCCAGAAAACAGGTCCCATTATTTTCTTTGCTGACCGCATGACTTTGAATTTCTTCGAGACAGGTGAGGATGGATGTTTCCATGTCATCGAATCTTGCTTTGTTTCTGGGGTGCAATGGTGCAACCAAGTCTCATCACCGGTGACTATGCTGTCAAGAAAAGTCACATCGTACCCTAGAAAGTCTCCGCCG
>NC_088363.1:70883261-70928261 GCF_034508935.2 Berghia stephanieae
TGACAAACTCATTTGATATGAAATGTGACAAGACGAAGTTCCGGGAAAGGGTGTATGAAACAATGCAAAGTAGAAAGAAAAATTCAAGACAAAACCATCCCAAAATATTTTTTTTTAATCAGCCTGCTACGCCTGGTGATAGAACCTCATACTTCCTGATTATCGAGGTCAGACTTGTTTCAAACACGCTTTCTCAGAGCTTGTCAGTCCCAAATTTGACAAGACAAAGTAATCATTTCATCGTAAACTTGGTGATTTATCACTCCGTTCGGTGTAATTATCTTTGTTTGCCGAGATTCTGCTTGCGACACTTTAAATCAATTACGATGAGAATGAGGGTCCTTTTTCAACCTCGCGGCCTGTCCTGTCGCACTCCGACAAAACACTTTCATCATTTTCAATTTTCTCATGAACTATTTTGACTACAACTATCGATCTATTACAAAATCGTCCTCAACTTGTCACAAAGTCTCAGATCTGAGATTTTTTCAGAAGTTAAGGGCCCATTTTAATCGATCGATAGGTTAGTGGAAGAAAAAGCTTAAGTAAAAATGGGTGGGGGGGGGGTGGGGAGGAGTAGAATGGGGGAGGGGGGGAGGAGGAGAAGGGAGAGAGAGAGAGAGAGAGAGAGAGAGAGAGAGAGAGAGAGAGAGAGAGAGAGAGAGAGAGAGAGAGAGAATATGTGTTTAGTCAGAGGACAACAGCATGGCTACATAGGACAGAATAAACGCATTCAGGCATTCATTGTATTACTTTCAAATAAAATCATGTAATGGTCGACATTTACAAAACTGAAAAACTATGAAAACCAGACTTTGTGTTGTTATCAGGATGAAAATCATTTTCTATGAAAGTAGTGATAGTGTGATGTGCACAAGTGATCTCTGCTCTGCGGACCTCTAATCTTTCCGTATGCATGATGAATGGGATAATAAGGGAGACTACTAGCAATAATTGCACAACTTTCATGCGATTACGATTTGTGACCCATCGTCTCATGACGGTATCATGTCGTGGTGGTTTAGGTGTCGAAAATTGGTTTTATGGCCTGAAATTATGATCCCTGAATTAATTTTATTCACAACAACAAAAACAACAAAAATAAAATCGTATTTCCTTCAGAGACATGCAAGCCGAAATTTCATGTTTCCGGGTAATCTCACTTTTCTTTCTTTTTTTCTCTTTTTATTTTTGTCATCTGATTCAACCCAAAATAGTAACAGTTCGAGGCGGAAGGTCACATTTGGTTAATAATAAATATTTATAAAGGAAAAGAAAAAGCACGAACAAATTAATTAATATATATAATGATATTGCTTCGATCTGGCGCATGTTAGTCGGGAACAAAATTGCAATAAATGTGTGTATTGATTATAAATAAATAAATAAATAAATAAATAAATAACCTCACTATGCACTGATTTCCTGCTGTCTGGGAAGAATGGACTTAATGCCTCGTTAACTCCTCGTAAACTTAATAATACCCCAATAATGAAATAGCTGTGAGAGATTCCGAAAACGTGCAATTAAATTATTACAAAATCGACAGAGCCAAATGAATGGCAAACAAAGTGAGGTATTCACAGACTCAGCGTTCTTTTTCTTTTTTTTTTTTAAAGAAAGAAAGAAAAATATCAAAAGAGGTCAATTCGCCCCAGTGTGGTAAATTTCCGTTTCATTTAAAAAGCAAACTTCGTTTAATGACAACAAAGATAGAAATGCGTTTTCATTTATAAATTCCATACATCTCTTTTCAGGTGTTTTTTTTTGTTTTGTTTTGTTTTGTTTGTTTGTTTTGTAAACCATGCAAATTTAACATTGGGAACCACGTATAATTAGGTCCAATGAGATTACAAGGTCGGTTTTAAGGACATCTGGGCTAACCCGTATTATAAAATGGGTTTCTATAAAGTCACAACTCCATCTTTTGGTTTATTTTATTATACTCTTTTATTTAAAGATAGTTCATTTTTTAAAATATTAAGACGTTTAAGCTGAAACAATGGCATTGTGCGCTGAACAAAACTTGGCATTGACAATTTGAAAAAGGTGACAAATCGATACCATATGGAAAAGCCTGCTTGGTCATAAAATAGTTCATTTTGCCACAAAACTATCATCACCGCTATTATGCATCTGCTGTCGCTTCCACCACTACCAATACCACTGTTACTACTGCTGCCGCCGCTACTACTTTTACTACAACAACAACAACTACAACTACAACTACTACTACTACTACTACTACTACTACTACTACTACTACTACTACTACTACTACTAATCATTGCTACGACGACGACGATGACGATGGCTACTGTAGCTGTTACTTCTGCTAAGAGCAGCTGAATATCTACAGAAACAACAACAATCTCCAACACTACCACCGCCATCGCCATTGCAATCAGGAAGTTAGAAATGGCGGAAACCTCGTCTTGACAAATCGATGAGTGACCAAATAATCAAAGCTTATCATCAGGCCTCCCAGACGACACTCTACTTCTTCATCCAAGTCCAACGATCCAAAAACGCCTCTGACGATCTGGCGATATCTCTACCGTACAATGACAAATCACCTTTTTTTTTCATTTTGCCCCTCTTCATGCTTACCTCGAGATTGAGATTTTTAAAAAATAATTGAGCTTTTATATAGTGCAACGTCCACTAAACGTGATCAAAGCCTTTTACAAGGAATTCCTAGCCAACAGTAGGACAAGACATGACGATTATTAAGCGATATTGATTTTGCAATTTTGTTCCGACAGAGACAACGCAGTTTACGGTCAGGTTCATATTTCACACCTGAGTACGATGAGAGAGTGTGAGTAAAGTGCCTTTTCCAAGAACTCAACTATGCACCACTCAGAGAGGGAGGGACTCGAACCTAGGACCTTCCGATCCGAAGGCCAGTGTCATTAGCCCTACCACTAGACCACAAAGCCGCAACTTTTCAAAAAGCCTTAATTCTGAGCTTCTTAACTTTTTGATAAGAGGAGGTCATTTCAATCCATCGTAATTAAGACTATAATACTAAAACATTCTGGACAAACTTTCTAATTAAAGCGTTTTGTCAATCTACGACAAAAATATAATGTCATAATATAATGTTCATAATAGTTATTGAGTCATATAAAATGGCCCGTGGTGTCTATGCCTGGTCTGATAGTAAAATTTAGTTTCAACTAAACGTGCGTTATCTGTAAACGGGAATGAAACCCAAAAATGTCATCAAAGCATTGTGTTGACAAATGACCATGTGTGTGAGCCCTTTGCTGCGCGAGCGCCCGTGTATGTATGTATGTGTGTGTGTGTGTGTGTGTGTGTGTGTGTGTGTGTGTTTAATAACGACAGATTGATAGATAGAGAAAAAACTGAGAGGGTGGGGGGTATCATCTGATTATTCGCATATGAAATGAGTGCTCCTGAATGTTATCTTAGTGTGTAGCAGATTATGGGTGGGAAGATATAGCTAGTTCGAAAATGACGTCACTCAGGTCTTTGTTATTGTTTTTTGCCATCCGCTTATATGAGTAATGCTCACTGAATTGTATTAACCCGACTATAAACGTTCATGGAGACACACAGTTCTGTGTGTTGGTCCGTTATACTTCAGAGGATGGCAATGTTATGAGCTTCTTAGCCAAGCGCATACTATCTATAGATAGTTCGAAGTTGACGTCACTCAGGTCTTTGTTATTGTATTTTTTTTTTGCCATCCGCGTTTATGAGTAATTCTCACAAACTGTATTAACATGACTATAAACGATCGTGGTTACACACAATTTTGTGTGTTGGTCCGTTATACTTCCGGATGGCAATGTTGTGAGCTAACCAAGCGCATACTATCTATAAGACAACTCTGAGCACTGACAAATACAATCCTTATTAACTGAAGTATTGGTCTTATCCTTGTCAACGATCACGGTATTATCATTAATCGAAGTGAAAGAGATTGTGAGTATGTGTGTGTGTGTGTGTGTGTGTGTGTGTGTTGGGGGTGGGGTGGGGGGGGGGGGGGGGGTCTTTTAAAATCCATCCGGTTATTTTTAGAGAGAAAGGAGGGGGGGGGGGGGGCATAGTACAGAGTACTATTTGCGATATCTAAAATAAAGCCTAGTCTCATAGGCATGAGTGCGCGTACAGACACACATAATATTATCTGACTTACCGCGGTATCGAATGAACTATCTATATTATTTGCATGCGAGTCGTGTGTGTTATCAAATGAACTACTGGGGCGTCCTGGGAGAGAGAATTAGTGTCAATTTTGAGAATTTGTGTCAATGTTGTCGAAAGAAAAATAAATGCTACGTCTTGTGTGCTTTACAATGATGTGGGTCGTATTAACATACCATCCCATTCGGAAGTGCTCGCAACTATGGATAAAACCTGAAAACCTTATCTCCCCCCCCCCCCCCCCCACACACACACACACACCTTCTCTCTCTCTCTCTCTTTCTCTCTCTCTCTCTCTCCATCGCGCGTATATGTGTGTGTGTGTATATATATGTGTGTGTGTGTGTGTGTGTGTGTGTTTTCATCAATCCACTGATCAAATCACTGATGTCTTCATCAGAGATGAGCGCTCCCTATTGCTCTTATATTTCTGATTGATCAAAATAATAATAATAATGATGATGATAATAATAATATTAATAATAATAATAATAATAATAATAATAATAATAATAATTGTATGCATGCATGTATGTATGTATGTATGTATGTATGTATGTATGTATGTATGTATGTATGTATGTATGTATGTATGTATGTATGTATGGGCTACAGACAGTTTCCATCCCTCTCTTTCTTGAGCTAACTTTAATTCATCTCGTTCCATGTCTTATAACTTCTCTGTATATCAGCTTCTTTAACTTTTTCATGTTCCTCCAGGCCTTCCCCTTGATCTAATGCCATGAGAGTTCCAGTCCAATACTCTCTTTGTTATAGTGGAGTCATTCTTTCTCAGGGTTTGTCCAATCAACCTCAATCGTCCTCTTCCTATTTCCTCCCCCATTAGTTTCTGCTGTGTTCTTTTCCCTACTTCTTCGTTCTTAATCCTACCTATCCATTCTACTATGAGTAGCTTACGCACCTGTTTACCAAAATCTGTATCCTCTTTATACATGCCCACGACGCATTCCAAAATTCACATCCATACAATAGGGCTGACATCGTTTGAGTTGAAAAGTCTCAGCTTTAATCGAAGAGATATATATCTTTCGTTCTTCAAAATCTGTTCAAAGATGTGAATGCAGTCTGTACAGTCCGTGCTTTCACCCCTGCTTCCGCGCCCCTATCTCTGTCTATTATACTCCCGAGATAGCAGAAATTATCTGTACCTTCTTTTACTTTGATCTGCTCCCTTTGACGCTTACCTATCCTTAAGACCTTTGATTTTGCAGGGTGAATTCTCAAACCAATGGATTCCGAAAGGCTGATTATAATTGTGGTTTTTGCTTGATCCGGTCCTGGGTGTGAGACAGAAGAACAATTGCAGTTTGAACTCCTCATTCTTTTCCACATCTTGTGCATTCATCTGGAATTTTCTTCTTGTGTGTGATCTGGTCCCATGCTTTCTGAGTCCGATCTTTAGCTTTCCCAATAGCAGGCGGTGGTCTGATCCAACATCTGTCCCTCTTTGTAGTCACATCCTCTAATGAACGTCTGAATCTTCGAGAGATTAAATGATCGATCTGATTCTCTGTCACACCATCTGGTGAGAACCATGTTGCCTTGTGTATCCTCGTATGGGGAAACACCGATCCTCCAATCACCAACCTGTTGAATGCACAAAAATTTGCAAGTCTCATTGCCGTTCATCTCTCCCATACCGTGATGGCCATTGATACCTTCATAACCTACGTTATCCTGTCCCACTGTAACCTTGGCATCTTCCATCAATATGCTGATGTCCTTCCTTGGCAACTTGTCAACGACTTCTTGTAGCAAACTCTAAAATGTTCTTTGTCCTCGTCAATTGTGTCATTTGTTGGGGTATAGATCTGTACAATGTTCATGTTGATATTCTTACTCCATGTTGTAAAGGACGCCATGATGGTCCTTTCTCAGTGTTGTTCCCTTCCTCTCATTGACTTCTGGTCAAACTTGCTTTGGATTATTCCTACTCCCTGGGTATGAATATTGTCTCCCTCCCTGAATATAAAATCTTCTCCCCAGACTTGAGGTGTTTCTGTCCGGATTGTATCCAGTGGGTTTCGCTTACTCCCAAGTATGATATGCAGCCTGTATCTTCTCATCTCTGTCACAACTTGAGAGCTTTTTCCTGCTTCGTACATGGTACGAACGTTCCACGACGTAATTCGAAGCTGCTTGTTTGGCGAAGTCGTCATCGGGTCAGCAGAGTACTTTCGGTTTTGTCTGTTGTCCTTCCTAAACTTTGTCATTGCAGATGCAGAAACTCTTCGGTCGCCCAAGCTAAAAAAAAAAGGATTTGATTTGTCCGTCTGTGTTACTGTAACAATTTGAGTTTTACGGAAGGGATGTTAACCTTTCGACAACCCCCCCCCCCTCTCTCTCTCTCTCTCTCCCTATGGGTGTGCGTGTGGGGGCGGGGGGGGGGGGGGTGGTCGTTATGTAAATAAATAAAAGTTTCGTTTTACCGTCTTCACTTTTAAGAGAAATATTATAATTTGTGTAAAGAATGTTCAAAACTACAACACCCAACATACATATACACGCTCACACACACACACACACACACACATATATATATATATATATATATATATATATATATATATATATATATATATATATATATATAATCCGTATACACAAGCACAATTTAAGTCCACCAAAACAAAACAGAAACAACAATTTTTTGACCCCCCCCCCCCCCCCCAAAAAAAAAAACACATAAAGAAACCAAAATTAATAAATAAATAAGTAAATAAAATAAAACCATCAACCATCTCCCCCCCCCCCCAAAAAACAAAAAACAAAAAAAAACAACAAAACAGCAACAAATAAAGATAAAAAATAACGTCTACCTCATTTTAGAGAAGGATTTTTAATATGGTAATACGGCATTAGTATGGACCCTTCCGCTCCCTGTAATTAATCAATTCGGATTTTTAGGTCAAATGAGTCGAATTCATGAATATTTGTGATTGCATTTTATCATTACAACCATAAAGCTCACCCCTGGGAGTGTGTGCTATCTTTTACGTTCATCTTTTCAGTGAATATAAACAAGGGTTGGCGTAAACTCAATGGTAAACATTGAAAACAAGGAATTTAATTTGAAGGCAAAATAATTAAGTTTCTAAACGGCGAGTGTCTTGTCTTCTGTTAAGCATGGTCAGCAGTATGAAGGGTAACAGTAATCGCGCAATTAAAAAAAACAAACCATGGTTCTTGTATTTTTGTCCGTGGATGTTATGAGTAGGTACTTAACTTTAGGAAGTGAAGGATACTGTAAGGTGTTATTAGTATAAAAACAAAAGACAACAGGCGACGTGTTCTGCGTGGAATTAAGTAAGGTCTAGTGAGGGAGTAAATGAGGCATTGTGAAGTGTATTGTGCATAGAAATGCGGTGTTCAAATGTTTAGACAAAACACATGTAAAAATTGATTATTTTGTCTTGTTGAAGATTCATTTTCTTTTCTTTCTTTTTTTAAATTTTACCTTTTCATTTTCAGAGAATATTATTTTTACTTTATGGTTCAGAAAAAGAAGTACGTACTTATGATTCCTCTTGGCCACAACGGAGATAGATTTGCTGATGTTTGTGCGGCGTAAAATATCAACTATTTTTAAGTCACTTCATATTGTTTATTTCATCTTATATCAGGAGGCTACGAGACAGCCTATAAGGCAGGAAAAGAATTTGAAGAATGGATTAAAAGATTCAAAATAGAGATGTAGCCATTCGATACTACTATTTCATCTTATTCTATCTCTTGTCCCCTTTTTTTTTTTTGGGGGGGGGGGGGGGGTGAGAACTGATTTGTTAGTAATGAACGCAAAATTCGTTACCTGTTGTGTCTATAGGGAGATCATAATTTTTTCCTGACTTACACAAAGTTGAATTCATGTCATTCAGCAAAATTAATTTTGCAGCGACAGAGTCTGAGTGAAAGTAAATTTTCAATTTTCAAATAAAGGACACAATCAGGTTCATGGAACCTTCAAGTACTTGTGTGTGTGTGTGTGTGTGTGTGTGTGTGTGTGTGTGTCACATACATATATACACACACACACTATCTAAAAATACAGTTCTATCCATGTCACGCACAGACATCAGTAACCACAATTCTGATTGGATAGAATACACACGGGGCATGGATGTTATTTGGCCGCTTATTTCAGGACTCGGTGGGATCATCCCCAGTGACCATAAGTCAAATTGGCTTGACATTCTGACCCCGCCGATCTCCAAAAGCCAATTAAATCCCTCCAAAATCCAAAGGACAAATGATTGTTCATCCATCTTTATACCCCCCCCCCCCATTTTTACACAGGCAGACAACATACACACACACACACACACACACACACACACAAAATCATGTTGAGTCAAAATTATGTACTCACGATATGGATATACATCAAGAGAAATTTATCCGAGATAATGGCGGGGGAAGACATTTCGTGGTGATGGGGTTCAAACACACTACATGGGATTGAACCACAGTGTACGAATTAATTGACCCAACAACGAAAATGACATTTTACCGATTTCATCAAAACTAATATCAACAAGGTAGGCAGCAGCCGAGTCAAAATATTATTGTACATCTCTTCAAAGTTAAATGAAACTCGTATATTAATAAATGGACTTCTTAAATTATTTCAAGATGTGAATAAAAAAAACATTCATAGATCTTAATAACATTCGCCATACCCGATGACATGCTGTGATCCTCCAAATTTCACATTTCCTATTGTGTAAGGAGTACGCAGTCCGTCTTGATAGCAAACTTCACAAAAAAAAGTTGTCCTACAAAACACTACACAGGAGATGGTCTTTGCCATCTGGTTTAAAATTCGACGGAGAAGATATAAAAATTAAAATATAAATAATAATTTTTTTAAAGTCCACGGGAAAATATATTTGTCTCAGTAAAGAACAGTGTAATGTTACCTCGGAACAACAAAGTTTATGTTTAATTCGCCAGAGAGCAAAATGATGCGTTAAATGCGGCTTACTATTGGTGTAACATTTGACAAGCACGCGCGCGCGCGCGCACACACACACACACACATTGCCAATAAATTTACACACACACACACACACACACACACACACACACACAAGCAGGCACGCGCACACATATTAAGACTTATGATAGTGATAAACATATTATACAGTCAATTCAATTAGTTGATCAGATAACTCATAGATTGTTTCCGTATTGCCGCCTGAAACGATTTTATTATGACCCATCAAAGTTACCATCTGATATTATAGCTCTAACAATCCCAAGTAGACAATGAGAAAACCAGCACTTTTGATGGAAGAAAAAAAAAAGAAAAAAAGAGGAAAAGGCACGGGTGTAAGATAATGATCTCAAAAAATAGACATAATAAAATAAAATAAAATAAAAACATTAGATTCCCAGATTATATATATATAATATATATCTCACACACACACACACACACACACACACACACACACACACACACTCTCTCTCTCTCTCTCTCACATTATCCTTCTATTCGTAAGTCCATCCATTCATCCATCCATCACCACATATCTATCCACCCATAATCTCCCTGATTATACCAAATAAACTCGTACACCAACATTATAAACCCGGCACATCAATAGATACAACAAATCCCCATTTTAATCACTAGCTACAATGTAAAAATCCAAATAAAGGCTGTCCTCGACAAGACACCAGAAAGCTATAGTAGCGGACAACTTTTTTGGTCTTACTCTAACATCATTTTCATTTTATATACCCCCCCCCCCCAAAAAAAAAAAATAAAAAAAGAGAGAAAGAGAAAATAGAAAGAAAAGACAATGTTTTTAAAAATTATATAAAACTAACAACCAACCAAACAAAGTCGTTCAATTCAAATATTGATATCTGTGACATAATCAGATTCATCAATTGATATTTGAAGTAAAAGTTATCTGACCAAAATGAAAACAATGTATTTGTTAGAGTATGGCAGTATATTGATCATGGGGGATACAATTAGACCAGAGCTAGTACACATTCCTATTCTTATTACATATTCATTTAAAGCTATAGTATTCGTATACTGTAATTGTATGCGTGCATCAATATATATATATATAAATATACATTATAATATATTATATAATATAATAACATTATATATACACATATGGTCAGAGAACTTTTGACTTCACAATCGATAAAGAACCCCAAAGCTTGCCAAAATGTTTACACTCAGCTTAATATTTTTAAAAGGTTGTGGGGTCATCTAAATATATCGATTTATAAGGTACACATTTCATGGACAAAATGGAATAAGAGGTGTTATTGTCTTAAATGGTCTTGTCTCGTCTCGTATCAAACTCAAATGTCACTGATTGTTGTTAAAAACTTGGATTTTGACGGTCTATAGGAATACTTTTTAAATCTAACAATTTCATTCGTTCGTTCATATACATTCATTCCTTCTCTTAATTTAGTCAGTTATTCGTTCGTTCATTCATACATATCGCTTGTCCGTCCGTCCATTAATTCAGTTTCCGACAACCGTCATATTATAAATCATCCTGCCTTTCTATCGATGGGCCTTGCATTGGAGTCCAGTTTTCATAAGGTCACAGGTTCCTTGAATCTAGTTATCAGACAATGTCAGCATTACCCGCCCTGCCCTGGCACTTGCGTCTCTTTTTCTCTTACGAAACGGGCGACTCGTGATCATATTGTAGCGCTGAGGTTACCAACCTCCTATGTTGGCATTCTGCTCATGTGTTGAAGCTTGGAAAGAGTCGATGAATTTTGGCTACAGGGAACTAATGAGAACATTTTCCTATTGTCACCCCGTCCTAATACCTGGCAACAAGACGTTTATATATAACAAGTTGGGACGTCTATTCATCTGTTGATGTAATAGACGTCTCAATTTCTTCAAGAACAATGAAAGAGTATGAAGTAAAGACACATTCCATCTAGAAAAGAACCATGACAGAGAATAAAAGTCAAGACACACTCCACCTATGTGGAGGGGAAATGTGGAGAGATATGGGCAGGTATGCAATCACAGCTATGCAGGGGGTTTTCATGGTTTTCCACCTTGTATTGTCCAACTTACTTTGTTAAATCATATTCATTACCTCAAAAAACCATACATGAGCCCATATTATTTCCACTTCACACAGTGCTAGTCGCTTCCCCTTCCCCTCTCTTACATTAATTCTTTAAATTGTATCCGGCAATTTGATCGTAAGGTAATAATTCACACCCGAGTTCAGACGGTTAACATTTTTTTAAAAATCCTTATCAAAACACACACGTCTTGGTAAGAACTATCATGTTACCATCCATTTTGTAATTAACCTCGCTCAAATCCACACGTGTATCACGAACGTCGAAAGTGTAACAAATTTGATTCATGACAGAATTTTCGTAGTGTTTTGTGGATTGGGAACAAATGGATTGATGTTTGTCAGATCAGAGAGATACTTTCAGTGTACTCGTGCGACTTAACAATTTTCTCTGTGATGAATATTAAATCAAACACTAGATGAGGGGAATAAACCGTCAATCAGGGAGAATTATTTATAGGCATAATAAACAGTCTTGTTCCATGAAGAGACTCGAGTTGAAAGATAATTGTATAATGGGGTGAAAGGGTAATAGGGGGAAAATTATGCTTTCGTGGAACGTGAACATTTTGTAACCGTCAAGCAATCCATGGAATCCGTTGGAAAACATCTTTATTATGTTCTTAAGGCATCCACTTGGTTTTAAAGTATGTCAATGCTTTGTCGTATGTTCTTTCCCTTTGTTTTGTTTATGTTTTGTGTATTTTAAACGTTTCCAATGTTGAAGTTCGAAAATTAACAAATTGGATAGATAACGTATACTTTTATAAAACAAATAGACAAAACTTATAAATTTACTTCGAAGATGCCAAATGCCAAAGTCTACAGTATAAAAAGGATATAGCAGAACGTTGGTCTGTCGAGAAATTCCAAATTTTCCTCCATCTATCAAATTAAGAAGCTACGGAGCAGGCACCGGTGTAAGACAAATATCTGAACAAGTGAGTATGAAAGGTGCAAAACAAAGGAAGAAAGAAAAATGCAAGAAAAAAAAATATATACAAAAATCTAACTTAATAAATAAACAACATACTATTCAAATGCTCCAATAAACACTGAGGATAGGTGTCTTAAAATTTAAAAAAAATCCATTTCAAGGCAACGAGAAATAATACTATTTTTTAGAAGAAAAAAAAAAGGGCCGTCAGTGTGTTTTGAGAGAATAAAAGTGTTGATTAACACCCCCCCCCCCCCAAAAAAAAAAAAGGAAAAGAAAAAAAAGAAAAGAAAAGAAAAAAGAAATCAGCTTTACGTAATAAGAATATTCAATCAATCTCATATTATGTGTTGAATTGCCGCCACTGTCTGAGATAATGCTATTTCAAGGCAAGGCAGAGTGAAAGGATGATGGCGACGTGAATGACGATCTCAGCTAACGGCAGGAAGGACGGGCGGCAAATGTCATTAAATTCCAGACGATGTAAGCTGCTTTAGTCGAGAGGGGCCCCACAAAAGGTGTTAAATTTAAAAATAATTTTACAGTCTATCTACAGAACTATCTAACTGGAGAACATTAGATTGGATTTTTTCACGCAAACTATCACATTCTTCTCCTATCCCCCCCCCCTAAAAAACAAAACAAAAAACAAAAACAAAAAACAAAAAAAAACAAAAACAAACCCCAAACAATTCTTCCATCCACACACAACACATACACAAACATGACGATCGTAGGACAAATTATAAGGACAAGTATGTACAGGCTGGAAATCTTGAACAGTACAGTTGAATAAAGAAGAGCGAGCATTTATTGTCAGTTTGCGTTGAAGTAAAACACTCACCGGTTGTACCCGCCAGATCAATCGTACCAACACATGAAATTGTGCGTTGTAACCTTAAACATATGTAATACTTGAACTAATCACCGAATTAGCGGTCTAAAAACAATTACAAAGAGCCGAAAGACCTCAACTTCATTCATTCTACAGAGCTCAATATCCGCTAAATATGCTCAAAGGGTTTTATAGGGTATTACAGGCCAACAGCAACAAAAAATAATGACCAAGCATGACGCCCGTGAGGCCTTATTACAATATATCATTTTTTAAAAAGAGAATAAGTTGTTTACGGTTCGACACTCATCTTACACCGGAGTATTATGGTCAGACTGTGTGACTAAAGAGACTTTTCCAAGGACTCAACTTTGCGTCGCCGACAGAGAAACTCAACCTGGGAGTCACAAGCCGTGTGCCACAAAGTGCGTCATCAGTAGGATCATTGTGACATTTCCTTACTGTCACACCAGTGACGACAATATGGAGTAGAGCCTATACCTTTAATTTAAACCTTATTGTTTTAAGATTTCAGCCAGTTTCTGCAAATCAAGACGTCTCGTTCTAGGACAGGGGCAGAAAGCCATGTGGAGCAGCAAATGTGGATCAGTCGCCCCATCAATTTATTTATCTACATAGTTTGACAGTATTTACTATAAATCTGCGCGTCTGTTTTTATTTCTGCATATCTACTGTATGTGCGTCCACTACGTTCATTTATCAATAACCCAAAGTCGGCGTAACTTTATAAATCCGATACATTCTTTGAGGGTTGTGTCCATCCCTCTCATTGCCGTCCGATTCCCCAGAGGCCTCTATAATAAATTGGTGGTACTTGACCGATAACAAACCACTTTATGGTCAGACAGTATCCTCAGACACTCTCCAATCATTGATATGACTTTTTTAAATACACCATCCAGCCCCCCCCCCCCCCCTCCTCTTGTAAGTTTTGTGTTTAAGTAAAAAGCTCACCAGTTGTGGCCGCCAAATCGATATATATTATACGTACGACTACATATTTGAAGTCCCGTTAAATAAATAGCGAGTTCAACCCCGTTCTCTACTATTTGACAATCATCATCCAGTGTCAACTCTTACCAAAATGAAAGGCAGGGTGCTTATCATCTTGACAAGTAATTATCCATCCGTTTAAACAGTTTCACTGCCAATTTAAAATTGATGTTCCTATGAATCTCATTATCTTTCCGTCCAGAGATTAATAAAATGGATTAAC
This sequence comes from Berghia stephanieae, assembly GCF_034508935.2. Classification (NCBI taxonomy): domain Eukaryota; kingdom Metazoa; phylum Mollusca; class Gastropoda; order Nudibranchia; family Aeolidiidae; genus Berghia; species Berghia stephanieae. The sequence continues at coordinate 70,897,556 of NC_088363.1, forward strand.
AGGATTTACATTGTAATTTTTTATTTTTTTATTTATATATTTTTTGGGCAAAGATTGGTTTGAGGGGAATATACGTGACTTATTCTCATTTACTCCTATTCGTTCCTTGTGGAGCTTAGGGCCTAAACAGCCGTCCTCTATTTTTTTTTCTGGCCTTGGTCTGAGTCTTCATCTCTTTCCACGCCAGACCTGAAGTGTTCATTTCGCCCTGAAGACTTCTTCTAAGGGTCTCACAGGGACGCCCTCTTTTTCTCTTGCCCTGTGGGTTTTATTCAAGTGCTTGCATCGTGATACATAATGCAAGGCTCCTTGCGAAGTGCATGGCAAACTGATCGCTACCCTTGCCGACCAGGGCCTAAATTGGCAGCTCTACAAGGTCAGAATTTGACACTTTGTTGAACAATTTAAATGCCTTCGGAGGTACCTTTGTTGGTAAATATTAGTAGTTTCTGGAATGTGATGTAAGTCCTTCGTCGTGTCTCAGACCAATAAAGCACGTGGTCACAACTTGCTTTAGGAATATAACCCAAAGTTTTCTCCCGAAAATGCAGCAATCCATACCCAGTTGATGTCTCTCGCTTGAGATAATAATTTTTTTTATTTAAAAAAAAGAGGGGGGGGGGGGGTGTCGCCGGTGTAATTGAAGCAATTAAGTGCGTAGTCCTTGTTTCCATTCCGATGCCCTGAGCCTTGGTGATTTTTTCCATTCAACAAACGCCCTCTTCATACTCGTCCAATCAAGATGGAGGCGCTATGTTTTGTGAACTGTGGGGCAACCACTCCCCAATTTTTCACATGATTTCATGGATCTCCAGGGGAGATTTTGTCTCTAAAGAATGGAATTTAATCAAATGAAGTTCATTTCGATTATATATACGGAGGAATATATTGTTTTTTGTTGCTGCTCTATTTTGTTTGTTAATTTAACTTTGCTTGTTTGTTTATTTGTTTGTTTGTTTGGGGTTTGTTTTGGTTTGTTTTTTGTTTTTAATTTGTTTGTTTGTTTTCTTTTATACTTAATTTAATCGGACGTTTCGCTTGTTCGAGCGATCTGATGGAGAAACAATGAGGGAAACGATAGCATGTTGTTAAGTTGTTTTTTAAGTGATGCAAATAGGGATTACATTTTTCATAACGATATAACGACATGCTTATAAACAAGTACGCTCCTTCTTTTCTATCAGTCAATTGGCCTCTCCATCGGTTCCATCCTTGTCGTAAACGTATGTTTTTAAAGTGCTGGATAAAGATTGTGATAATAATGAAGGTGATGATGATGATGATAGTGGTGGTGGTGGTGACTTTGGTGGCAGTGGTGGTGGCAAAATCACAGCATCATAACCACCACCACCACAGCCCCATCGTCGTCGTCATTACCGTCGTGATAAACATTAACAAACAAACAAACAAAAATTTGATAGTAAATTTCGTTGTTTTTTAAAATTCCTATTCGTCACAAACACCATAATATTGACTAAATGTGTGTAATATTACATCAATTGATGGACAGAAATCCAACTTTAACTTGACGAAGAGGGGGGGGGGGAGAGGGAGAGAGAGAGAGAGAGAGAGAGAGAGAGAGAGAGAGAGAGAGAGAGAGAGAGAGAGAGAGAGAGAGAACAAAACAAAAACGAAATCATCGTCTGATAATACGTTTTATATAACAATATCATATAATCGAGTCAGCATTAACAGACTGGCTAGCTAAATACATTACGTGTCCAATCCTTCCCTCTCATTCTCTCCACCTCAGAATTCCCTAAGGCCCTCCTGGGATCCCAATTCGGTCTGAATACGACAAAGATTTTGGTGATATATTTATTTTAATTTTATTTCCTCTTTATTCCTAACCTAACTGCCTTCTCTCATATCCCCTCCCCGTCAGCAGTGTCATTAAAATAAAAAAAAAAACTCGGGGTTGTGTTATTAAATTTAGTTTTACTCAGAATGTAGAAACTCTACACTAGACTGCGACTTTGAAATCAACGAGTAAAAAGACGTGATGGCAGCGTAAAACTATTCCCTTTTGTTAACTGTAATTCGATAGGCGACCTTTTCAAGTTCCATCCACGTGTCAATTCCCTGCGGCCGAGTAACTGAGAGAGAGAGAGAGAGAGAGAGAGAGAGAGAGAGAGAGAGAGAGAGAGAGAGAGAGAGAGAGAGAGAGAGAGAGAGAAAGAGATGTAACTATTTTGAAAAAAAAATGATATAAATAATTATTAAAACTTTACCATTGCTAGTTGTTTTTATTTTTAAATGGGTTGGGTAAATAAAAAGGAATGTGGGGGGAAGGTGTGTGTATGGGGATGAGGGGGGGGGGAGCTAATAAAGCTTCCAGGCTTTGCTCATGACGTCAAAGAATGCTCATCAACGCCGAAGGCATTGCATTTTACATTTCCATTGCTCCGGTGTAATCTGGGGCCTTCCCTTCCATGACATCTCGGCCAGACAATAGACGAACCTTCAAGGTGGATATGGACCTTCAGGGGGCCTCTGTTTGTTTGGTACTTTTAAAGGGCACGACATTTAATCTGGGAAATTCACGGTATTCATTGAGTGCTTTTTAATGCTTATTATTATTGCTTTTTTTAAACTCATTTAATGACATATTCCGAAACTTATAATCTGCCTGAAGTGTTCAATAATTTGAGTAATACTCTGACGTGAGACATATAGGAGGGAAAGAGATGTTTGACAGATGAAAAAATAAATATTTGTGAAATATCGATTTTTTAAAAACATATGCCGACTTTTTTGCAATCGCCGCGGAGACAGATGAAACACTTACAGTTCATCTGAAACACTTTTAATTAATTTGGAACATTTTCAGAGAGAGAGAGAGAGAGAGAGAGAGAGAGAGAGAGAGAGAGAGAGAGAGAGAGAGAGAGAGAGAGAGAGAGAGAAGAAAATGATAGGGCAATGTGGGAACGATCTAAACTGAGAACACTTTTAATCATTTAGGTCATTTGAGCACTTTTTGCAATGTGACCAATGACTCGAGCATGTGGAACAGTAATATAGACGGTCCACATTAAAATATTAAAGATTTAGCGTTATTGAATCAATATGGTTGCGCTGTCTCTATGGATGTTTGCCGCGTACACTGTTTGTGTCACTTCGAGTGTTTCAGTCTGTTCTTAGTATTCAGAAAGTAATTTGTTTCCATAAGTCTCTGTCCATTGCAAGTGTTCTTAGCGTTTGAAGGTCATCATGTTGATTATACGTTTTCTTTTGTTGAAATCAGTTCTTCGGTTGTTTCCAAATATATTATTTGATATTTTCTGAGATATTGATTCAATGTTTTTGGAAGTGAAGTTGGTGTACATCCTCTCTATTTGGCTCATTGTTTAAAATAATCGTCCATCGAGGTTTGCGCTGGAATATTTCATCTCGTCGGAGCACGCGTCCGAACAGTTTCCATCTTGCCTGCTTTATTCACGTACTGACTAGTTGTTACTCTGCATCTGTCATATACATCCTCATTACTGATTTTGTATGACCAATGTTCCCGAATAACTCGTCTCAATTGTTGGCGATGAAGGGAATCCAGGGTGTCCAGATTCTTCTTGTATGACCTCGCGTATATAAGAATTGGCAGCACTCGCGCTTCGTAAAGGCGTATTCATTTATTTTCATTAATGATGTTCCTTCTGTTAGTCTATTAGCAAATGCAATATTTCTTGAAACCATAGATGGGTAAGACAAGCAGCGATCAACAATATCGTCTAGCCGAAGACAACTCAAAACAGCAAGCTCCGCCTGGCTGTGGGAAAAGGTTGGAGAGCAAACACACTATGAAATGAGCTACCCTCCACTCCACGAAAAACTGAGCTATCCTCCACTCCACGAAAAACTGAGCTATCCTCCACTCCACGAAAGACACTAGTTTGATACCACTTTATCTTATTTTTTTTTTTTCTTTGGATTGAAGCATTGTTAAATTTATTGTATTAACTCATCAGTTGGGTCTGGATTTGACTATCACACACGACGACTATGCTTTTCCTTATATCTTCTCCTGGCACTTTTTCACTCCCGGTACAATCAGAATAGTTTCTGACTCTATACTATTCAGAAATAAATGGGTATCTGGTCCTGAAATTCATCCAGATCCAACAGCAACGTTGATAAAGGCCAGCGTCATGTCCAATTATAGCACACAATTCTTACTAATCGTTACATTTCACAGAAAGCGGAGTATACTTAAGGTCTACTATCTTCATGGCTTTAAAGGACTGTTACTACTCTGATTCCACTTCAACTTAAAATGAAAAAAAATACAGTCAGCATCTGATTCAATAGTGAGCAATTACAATGAACCCAACACTAGTAAGTTTCAATGTCGACGGTCCGGGCTTGCCAGATTGATTTTGCAAAATGTGAAAAACTCATAGAAAAAAAATGCCAAATTTCCCAGACATCAGTCCCCCTTCCCTTTCCCCTCTCCCAACTGCACATTATAGTAAAAGTAAAAGCAGAAATCAATCTTTATTTTCCTATCCTTATGAAATTTGTAAGTGTCATGATTTAATGGACATTTTACCATGTGATACCAGTTTACAGATGGAAATTAGCGCACAAGGCGGATCAGCTCTGGTCCTCTGTTCCAACACAGATAAAATGAAATGAATGAATCCGGATTCAGACAGTCCACGATAAGCACAATTTTCAGATTCACCATAACCGTTATCTTCGGTAAATAGTAAAAACGCTTTGTTTTATATCGTTACTAGAGCTGTCCAACTTCAAGGCCGTCTCATGAAAAATTGGTGCATATAAAAAAAGAAACAACAATAGACATAAAAAGACAACAACATAAATCCTCACTTGTCAGATCTTGACAAGTTCCTAATATCAATGCAACAAAGCGATGTCATTAAACACCAAAGGCTCAAGACGGCCATCTTAAATAATGACACCGGCCTTCTTGGATGAAAAAGCGTTGGCTGTACGCCCAAGGCAATAGTAACGCTGAATTAATATTCCTGAACATGAAAACCATTTACTCATTATCCCGCACCCGTACATATCTCTATAGGGAACACCATCATATGGACATTAACGCTGTCATTACTTCTATTACAGAATCTTCTGTCCCTACTTTAGCCGTAATAAAATTGCCATCACGGTCATTGTCCTTGTAATTATCATCATCGCCATCACCATCCTCATCATCATCGTTGTCAAGATCATCATAAACAAAACAAAACAAAAACAAAAAAAAAAAAAAAAAAAGACAACAGTCACACTAGTAGTAGCAGCAGCAACAACAACACCAATATTATGGACCTAAACATTATCCCCATATTTTAAATATAAAAATTAATTTATAATTTCAATTTCAAGCCCAACACCCGATTAATCTTTATTGCTTCCGTAAATGCTGGTGACATTTTGATCGAGAGGCTAAATACGAGCAGTTGAAAGCAGAGTGCGGAGGATGACCATTGTAAACTCCTTTAATTCAAATCTTTCATTAAATATTTGTCTCAAACTCGTTATAATACTTAACCGCAGTGTGTGTGTGTGTGTGTGTGTGTGTGTGTGTGTGTGTGTTTGTGCCCTCGCGCACTGCATATTCGGTTATGTGTATGCTTACATATGGGATTTTGTTTTAATATTTTAATCCTACAGTTTTGACATTGCTATAAACAAAATTGTTTTAATTTTATTGATCAATAATGATCTATGTTCGGAATTCAATTTTAATAAATATATATATATTGTCATGGAATTGCGTGGCAGTTCATCCACGGGTAATGATATCTTTGCCACTTAATTTGACAACATTTAAACAAGTTGAGAATAACCATTACAAGTAATGAGAAGGATGAAATATAAACACATATATAGTTCATCCCCATTAGATCTACATTTTAGGATCGTATTTTCATATCTGGCCTAGTGGTAGACATACGGCGTGTGTTTTATTGATCCCGGATTCGAGTCCCGCTGTGTGTTTAGAGCATTTATTGGGAAAGGATATTTACTCAAATTTTCTCACCTTACTCAGAAGTAAATAGAGTGATGAAAAAAAAAGTTAAATGGTGCCATACAAGCGTAATGTCTCTATCTAAAGATCTGCTTCGAGCACATTTAGTTGATATTGTGCTTTGTAAAAACTCACATTTTTTTTATCCTTTCCTTATCTAATTTCTAAATGAGAGAGGTAATCTTCGAGACATTTTTACCGAGTCAAATTGCAGGAGTTACAAATCAAAATAAAGATTAATAATCATTTTTAAAAAACGTTTCGTTCTTTAAGTCGTTTCTTGCTCTTTAACACATACGACGTTAAGTTTAAGTTTGGCGTTCTTTCTGAGGCAGAACATAATGATGAGGTTACGAGAGAGAAAAAGATCGGTTTTCTGTGGGATCCAAACCAGCGACCATTAAATCAAATGTTACCGACGTGGATACACAAATAAAATAGCCCTTTCGTTTGCTTGTTCCTGTTTTGTAAATAATGTAAATTAAGTAATGCTAATAAAAATATTTATATGACAATAAAATAGCATTCCATAATACCGTAACTGCATTTCGTATCGAATCAGTACAAGGTGTCACACGACATGAAGGCGTAAGATAAACAATGAAAAAAATCAATAGAACTGTTAGAAAAACTTACCGACTGACCCTTGAGAAACAAATGGGCTCGTGTAAAAATGGCCAGAGGGATGTCATAGTAGAAGACAATAATATCACAATATTAATTTACCACGTCCTTTATATCTTCCGGGGCATTGCCCTGGATTTGTCGCCGGGAGGCAAACAATTGCCATAGACTGGAATAAACAACAACTCGTATTTAAAAATTTGGCCAGAAAACTCGTCCTTCAAACATTAGAATTCGCCAATACCATTATGTGGTCTTGTGGTATGATACTCGCTTTCGGATCGGAAGGTCCTGGATTCGAGCTCACTCGACGCATAGTTGAGTCCTTGGAAAAGATTCTTTACTCACGTTCTCCCATCGTACTCAGGTGTAAATGAGTACCTGGCCGTTAACAGTGTCATAAACATTGGATATCGTCAACCAGTCGTCATGTCTCGTTGCTGTTGGCTATGGATCCCTTGTAAATCAATTTGAGCACTTTTAGCGCTCAAGATTTTTGTTGTTGTTGTTGTTGGGTTTTTTTTTTTTTTTGTTTTTTTTTTAAATATTTTTGTTTTTGTTTTTGTTTTGTTTTATTTAGATGTCTTCGGACGAGACAACCCGCAAGCACTCTATGATTGTTATGTAAAAGAGAAACTCCGCGGTGCCACATCCAAAAGTTATGAAGGTGATATATTTGAACAAAGGCGAAATTTCTATGCCATGTAAGAAGTGGTATAACTTTTTATTCTTTATATAAACATATATATCTTTTCATATAAAGGCCCATGGAAATTTCTGTGAAAATGTGATTCATCGTTTAAATTCGATTATAATATGCATGGTCGAGCCAAATGATAAAATTTAATTCAAAATCCTAATTATACAGTTTGAGTTACACTGAATGCCTTCAGTGAAAGCCTGTCTTGTCGGTAATTAAGATCGTGTTATTTCGAGATGGCACTTGCCGACAATTCTTTTCTCCAGTCTGTCTGGATGTAAATTGATCTAATAGGTATATGTTTTAATCTTTTTGTTATTGGTTGAAGAACGGTTTTGAGCCGAAACATTCTGTTTGGATGTTGTTTTTTCTCGAAGCCGTTATATTCATTTTTGTTCATTACTTTTAAGTTTATAGCTTCTAGCAATTTAGTATCCACCCATTGAAAAGGTATTTTAGTATTAGAGGGTAGTCTATTGCGCTTATAAAAATGCGATATTTCCTTAAAGTCCCAGGTTTGAGAGATTTTGACAGGATGAGGGTAATTTTAATCGACTGACATTTTTTGAAGGGCGAGTTTTCTGGCCAAAATACTTTTAAAGTGTTTTTATTTTTCAGAGTACGGAAGTTCTGTCGAGACGACTTAATTTATAAAAGAAAAAAGAGGAAAAAAAAGAAGAAGAAAAACGGATAAGCAGGTGATCCTGAAGCTAAATGGACCTATTACAAATCAAATTTCCAGATTCGTTCTCGCAAGCTTACCTGTGTTTGCGACTGACAAGAACCAATAAAGATTATCACCTTCTACAAACACGATCACTCCAGTAGTTTTTTATTTCTTATACTGGCCTCCTTTGTGATGATAATATTTAAATAAATAGGCAACATCCGGTTTTAACCTATTATTGGCTAAAATTGTCTTTTTTACTATCTCCCTGCTATACAGTATCGTAGAGATAATGATATAGCCACCCACCAACCGTTTCGTATTCCTGCAATGAAGTAAGTTTTATATCATACGAGAAGTTGAGCAGTCCGGCTTTTAGGTCTAAAATTTATTGTTCATGATCTTCTTAAATTGTCTTTTTTCAAAAGGAACTCTTCTTAAGTCATTTCTAACTGACAGTATCGACAATAACATCATTATCGTGATGATGATGGTGGTGATGATGATAATGATGATGATGATGATGATGATGATGATGAAGATGATGAAATTTATTTGTATCCAAACACAGGTCTCAGGCACATAAATTAAACGTCAGTAATATTTACCCGCATTAAAACATCGATATTTTTTTTTAAATTCTAGTTTTAAAAGAAAAACAAAAACAAAAACACTTACACAACAAGATGGTATACGATGAGTCATTCCTGACAATTTTCTAAATAGACAATCAAGTTTTTGGCTATGTTAGCAACAGTGTTTTTTCATTCCCCAACTCTAAAAAAATAATATCATTATTACAAATATGGCAAAAAGAAAAAGAAAACAAAAAAAAAAAAACCCACAAAAAAAAAAAAAATCTTAGTTTGATTTTGGTTCCCATATCTCAAAATCATACATACAATACTCGGGACTCGAGTGAATGGGAATTATGTATATAGGTAGTTGCCAGTGGAACAAATGAAACCTTGTGAAACGCGTTGATCTAATGGAAGATGTTTATATTATGTCGTCCCCCTGCTAAGCGACGACTGCTATCACATGTAGCTGGTAGCATTTAATCGGAAGGCTTTATTGCCTACGGGCTTTCCCCCATTTATATATTGGCCGGTTAAGTATGTTGGATTATATGACGCGGGTTCGAATCCATTTATAATCAATCTTAAATTTTGTTAATTTTTTTTTTCCTTGGCGCTTCCTCTATACAATCTTGATGTTTTTCTCGATACTCGTGGTCTTACCTGTCTGGTTCCCTGCTCAACGTGAATGTAGTGTTTACACCTTAACGGTTCCTCTCTAAACATAGACAAACCTCGAGATCTATTTCTGGATCCAAAGGTAACCACTACAAATGATTTATGTGGCCCTTACAGCGATTCAAAGTGTCTTCTATTATATACATATATACATAACCCTGAATATTATTATGAGATGGGATTTAATGTCAGCTCGAGTTTGCCAGATGGTCGAACATTAGAGATTAGAGAAGAGGGTATATTATGGAAGAAAATGAATGGAGGAAAAAATAACGCAAGAATATTATAATCGGTATTAAGGTTAAAAGGGATATCCTGTGTTTAAAAAAATATATTTGAAAAAGTTACTTGGATGCCATTAATATTAGATTTATTTGATTGAAATATCATTCATTTAAAACATTGAAATGGCCAAAATGAATCATTATAAAAATGTTGTGTGTGTGTGTGTTAAAAAGAAAAAAAGAGAGAGAGAATGAGAGAGACAGACACACACACACACACACACACACACACAGAGAGAGAGAGAGAGAGAGAGAGAGAGAGAGAGAGAGGGGGGGGGGGAGGGAGGGTAGATATGGCATGATGTTGAGAAAAAAGAGGCAAGAGTGAATGTCGGGGGCAAAGAAAGATGGATGGAAGGAGATAGTGAATGAGGTGGGGAGGATGAAGGAGATACACACACATACACACCTACACACAGACAAACAAAGAGTGAGAGAGCGTGTGTGTATGTGTGTGTGTGTGTGTGTGTGTGTGAGAGAGAGAGAGAGAGAGAGAGAGAGAGAGAGAGAGAGAGAGAGAGAGAGAGAGAAGGGAGTTGGTGGTGGATTTTCTTTTCTATTCCCCGTAAGTAAATATTTATCACAAAGAACATGATACAGTATACAAATTGTCTTATCGTAGATGAAGATGATCTTTCAAACAATTGAGTTGTTCACCCCAATTTATCATCAAAATACAATGGATTGAGATAGTTGTTCACATTTACCAGCATTGTTTGCATCTCATTAGAGCGCGGCTTTGTAGTCTTGCGATTTGGTTCCGCCCGAGGCCTAAACTTGTATCCTTGAGAATGATTCTTCATCCACATTCTCTCACAATAGCCAGGTGTAAAAAAATGGACAGCAACAGCGTTGGCTGTGTTGAAAAAAATATTGCAATGGCACCTTATAGGCTCTATGTCTCGTCCTACATGATAAATGTTGCTGTTGGCTTTGGACCTTTGGACCCCTTGTAACGCAATCTAGGCACATTAAGTGGATGTTGCGCTGCGTAAAAACACGATAATTTATGCACTTCGTTGTCTGTCGCTGTATGAGGTGAAACCCCGACCTTCAATGACGTATTGTGACAAAATCCTTTTTTTCTGATTTCATTTTGGCCAGAAAACTTTTATTTCAATTATCGATTGACACATTTGTTAAAACGTTTTAAACACGAGATCTTAAACTCAGATTCGATTACCTGAATAATATCGAGACGAAAGGAATGGATGGGAGAGAGAGAGAGAGAGAGAGAGAGAGAGAGAGAGAGAGAGAGAGAGAGAGAGAGAGAGAGAGATTAGAAGAAGAAGAAGAAGAAGAAGAAGAAGAAGAAGAAGAAGAAGAAGAAGAAGAAGAAGAAGAAGAAGAAGAAGAAGAAGAAGAAGAAGAAGAAGAAGAAGAAGAACTGAGACGAGTATGATAGAGAGATAGGATTGGACGGGAGAGGAGAAAGATGTATCGATAATATTAATGGTGAGTACCAAATCTATTTTTGGAGTCGGTGGCGGCAGTCAGCAGCCGTGGGACACCACGACGTGAACACGTTATTTGTACACCTAGGCTTGTTGAAAAGGTCAGGGCTAATGAATGATAAGCAAAAAGGCTGAGTGGTACAGAGTATGGTTCTTAATCTGAGGAGTAATGGCGGGGTAAGTCTAACTACTACATCGTATTCGATTATCTTGCGACTTATTCTAGCGCATAGAAATAACTTAGATCTATGAGACTCCTGAAGTGACTAAATTCCTTTGTATTGTTTTAAAATCAGCTCTATCACCATCAACATCATCATCATGTAAATCCGGCAACGCTGTTTGTTAGATAGTTTAATCCGGTTGAATATTGTGAGGGGCTTGGAACTCGAAGCCCTCGTCGACCTTGCCTTTTTTTACACTGAGTGTTTTTTATTGAATCGACGATGGCCTATACAATTAATGAGGTTTACGTCATTGAACTCTTTGTTTTTGTTTTTAAACCGCTAATTGAGCTCTTTATAAGGTTCATCTAATGTTTTTGCGAGTTGATACGATCGATCTAGCGGGTAAAAAAAGGTGGATTTTTACCTAAACATACTTAGGTCATAGACAATCCCAAAGTCATAGCATAGCGATCATCTGAATGATAAATTATGATAAACAGCCGAAATCACAAGTAGTGCCTCGGTTTATCAATGTTAGCATGTCAGTTTAAACGCATGACATCAGCCAACAAAGTAGAGCCGATTTCACACACCCGAGTATAAAAAGGACCATGTGGCCCCGGTTTAACTCGGTTTCCATGGCGTAAAGAACAAGTCGATAACAACAAGATATGAAGTGAATAGAAAAGTGCCAGAAGACAATAGAGAATAAAAAATTTTCGCGGCGGTGGTGGGGTTTGAACCTGCGACCTTATTGGTACGACAACTCCGCCTGGCAGGTGAGAGCGTGGCTCTACCGTGTGAGCTATCCACGAACACAAAATATTCGTTTCAAACTCAAAGTCATTACTAGATCCCCTCTCACCCACTTCTTGAGACCGCCGATTCGTTCGTACACCACCATCGCGAATAATTTTGACCAGCAGTTACTTAATAGCCAATATTCTCAACACAAACATATAACATAGAAACGATTGAGACATTGAGTATGCTCCGTGTATGGGTGAATTTTAATTCAGAAAAGTGAGTGGAGCAGCACTTATGTTGGTAACAACAAGATATGAAGTGAATAGAAAAGTGCCAGAAGACAATAGAGAATAAAAATTTTTTTCGCGGCGGTGGTGGGTTTGAACCTGCGACCTTATTGGTACGACAACTCCGCCTGGCAGGTGAGAGCGTGGCTCTACCGTGTGAGCTATCCACGAACACAAAATATTCGTTTCAAACTCAAAGTCATTACTAGATCCCTCTCTCACCCACTTCTTGAGACCGCCGATTCGTTCGTACACCACCATCGCGAATAATTTTGACCAGCAGTTAAGCTTAATAGCCAATATTCTCAACACAAACATATAACATAGAAACGATTGAGACATTGAGTATGCTCCGGTGTATGGGGTGAATTTTTAATTCAGAAAAGTGAGTGGAGCAGGCACTTATGTTGGTAACAACAAGATATGAAGTGAATAGAAAGTGCCAGAAGACAATAGAGAATAAAAATTTTTTCGCGGCGGTGGTGGGGTTTGAACCTGCGACCTTATTGGTACGACAACTCCGCCTGGCAGGTGAGAGCGTGGCTCTACCGTGTGAGCTATCCACGAACACAAAATATTCGTTTCAAACTCAAAGTCATTACTAGATCCTCTCTCACCACTTCTTGAGACCGCCGATTCGTTCGTACACCACCATCGCGAATAATTTTGACCAGCAGTTAAGCTTAATAGCCAATATTCTCAACACAAACATATAACATAGAAACGATTGAGACATTGAGTATGCTCCGGTGTATGGGGTGAATTTTTAATTCAGAAAAGTGAGTGGAGCAGGCACTTATGTTGGTAACAACAAGATATGAAGCGATAACTCTCGTAAGAAGCCAGATTTTGTGGCAAAGTGCTTCCCTACAGATCTAACAGACCCAGTTATCCAAAACATTGCTAAGTGGCAAATGGGTCGGGAAGTGGGATCCGACGTCGGTCAGATTGCTTGCAAAATAAGTAGCTTAATCATTTAGTCAACTGCCGTCTATATAATATCGTATAGAATGTATGAAGTAGACGTCAATCCGCTATTTGGTATTCTTTTTAATACGAATGTAATAAGTTATCGACACTCTCTCCAACAGACTATGAACGTTCTCTGAGTTAGTTAATGTTTTGGCTAGTAGAACCGCTAAGCATTTTATTTAAGCGCATACCATTTATAACAGATGTAAAGGGACCAAATGAAGTGTTTGTCTGTCTATCTGTATGTTTGTCTTATTGTCAGTCTGTCTTTCAATCTACCGCTACTTTATCAGTACGTATGTATTTTTCAAACATATCTGCAAGTTTGTCAATCTATCTAAATGTCTGCCCGTCAATCCATCCTTCCTTGTCTGTATATCTACACATACTTTCTGTCCATCTCTCCCTTCCTCCCGCTCTATCTCATGAATTATCTTCGTGTCTCCGACCTTCCGCTTCCATCAATTTTGCATCATGCTAATCATGTTTTGACGGAATGGGTAACGAGCCGTTACAGTTCAACAAATAAATCCGGATAGGTCTTGGTGCAAAGATTCAACATCATTATTCTGATAGGCGCCTTGGTCCAAGTTGACCCGACCCATCATGTTAAGATTACCAACGTCGTCGTCGACACCATCAGTCATCACCATCATCATCATCACCATCATCATCACCATCATCATCATCATCATCATCACAGTCGTTTGCATCAGTACCACCACCACCACCACCACTAAGACTAACAAGGACATTATCACCATCACTACCACCATCATCACCACCACATCCACATCTCCTAAATAACACAGCCATCGAATATGAACAAGAATAAAGTACGTTTACAAAAGAGGAAGAAATAAAGAATGATGGAAAGAAAGAAAAACAAAAGAGAAAGTTCAAGTAATAGCCTTGTCAGTCAAACATCGCGTTGGTCAGCCAAATTCAGAGGGATTATTCATTCTATCTATCTCTCTATCTCTCTCTCTCTCTCTCTCTCTCTCTCTCTCTCTCTCTCTCTCTCTCTCTCACTCTGTGTGTGTGTGTGTGTGTGTGTGAGAGAGAGAGAGAGTAAGTCTGTAAAAAGAAATGACGATGAAAATGACATGTCCTATACCGAGGATAAAGTATGGGGCATTGGCTATATATTGTATAGTTGCGTGGAAAAATAATATTATTGGAAGTGCGGAAAAACACAGCATCGCAGTATTTCATCATTAAATGATTCATTATCTCTCTCTCTCTCCCCCCCCCCCCCCCCCTCCCTCTCTCTCTCTCTCTCTCTCTCTCTCTCTCTCTCTCTCTCTCTCTCTTTCTTTCTCTCTCTCAATTCGTATACACAGCAGACAGACACAAACAAACAAATAGTCTACTCAAAACGCACGCACACACTTTATTAGAGTGATTCATTCGTCACTTGGCAAATTCATTCGCTTTCTGAATTTAAAATTCAACATATTCACGGCACGAGATCAAATAATCATCGTGTGAGCTGAATCAACGAATTCAGAGCATGGTTAATACGGCATTTGTTTCATTCCATAAAGGTGTAATGTATTCGGTATCTTGTGAAGGCGGGTCAGGCGATTGACAGCTATCAAGCATCTCAAAAACAGTGAGTCACTTTCATCCATTCATTAATTTAAATGTATCGTTTCAATGGACCTTTGCGATTAAATTGTTTTCGATTTTTTGAAAAAGAAAAAATTGAAAGTTATTCGTTTTCCTTTTAAAATATTTTTGTTGTGCTTGTTTAGTATAGTTTTTCTCCGTCCAATTATTTGCAGACAACTTTCTGACATTCTGACTTTTCCGTTCGACCATATCAATAACCAAATAAAGTATTTACCTGGATGTCAGTTGAATCAACTGATGAACTGCTGTTGACCTGATGGCAATGTTTTATTCTCAGGAAACTGTCGCATTATTCGCTTTCTTGTGGCTTTTTAAACGTTAGTTTCGTTTTGAGTTTCAGGGATTTTATGACGCCTTGTCATCCTAAGCGGAAAAAAAAAAAAAGGGGGGGGGGGGGGGGGGTCCGAAGTGTCACCGCCCTAAGGAGGAATTCCATCAACGGAGACGGAATACTTGAACAGTAACATTTCCCGCATCATATTTAAATATCTTTCTTGGAAGGAGGTTCGGAGGTCTCAATGGGTCTGTCTCCGAACTGTTCATTATTTTAATTTCTTTTATTAATGCCTCCTCATTTTACCCCCCCCCCCCTTCAGCAATCTTAAGAATTATACCATAACACCCAGGCTCCAAGCACCATCCTTACTTTCTTGGCTCACTTGTCAGTAAAGTACTCAATCGGCATGGATTGTAGTCATCAGAGATAATACAGCTTTCTGTAAAATGCCGTCCATCTTGCCCCATAATCCATCTTCTATTAAACACGTCAATTATAATAAAATAAAGGTCTCACTTATGTTACCAGGGGGCGGGGATTGTTTAATTTCTTTCTTTGAGCTGTATCTCGAAGAACAAAGGCAGTACAGCAAAGAGTGACCATCGGTGAATCAATTTCTGTATCAATGAACAAAAAAAAAAAAAAAAAAAAAAAATAAATAAAAAATAAAAAAAGAACTGCCCAAATTCTACATCCACCCCCATCCTAGTTACCTGTGATAGTAAAATTCCAAACCCACGCAGTAACCCCTTCGCCTTTTATGCTTAAACAAATCAATTATCTACTCATTTAATCATAAATTATGTATTCTATTTTTCCGATAGCTAAGTTGGTAGAGCACTCGTCTCGCAGACGACAACTATCAGTTCCGTATGCAGCGCCCATCAGTCCATCCATCCAGCAGTTGTCGGTTAGCTGTGTCTCATAGGACTAGCAGAAAATTCAATTTGCTTTAGATCAGCGTCTTGTCCAACGGAAGAAAGCAATTGTTATTGTCCGTTTAACTCTACAGAAAACTAACAGGGACAAACTCCGGTTTCGTGGGCTCTGTGTATCTGAACGATCACAAATTCATATTCAACCCTTCTTTTTGAAAATCATAATATTGTCTGAAAATCAAATGTTAATAATGATATATCTATTACAACGAAAAGGGGAAAAATCTTTTTTTTTAAAACAATAAATAATAGAAAATAAAGTGGAATTCACTCTGTCCACAACTCAACCCGTCCATTCATCACCCTTCTCTCCGAGACTTGAGTGAGTACTCTAGTTTTCCCGGCGTTTCTTTGCCCTCTAGGCGAGAACTAATAAGCGAACCCGTGCACGTTTTCGTGATAGGACGACGATGGCGGGAAAATTACCCCCCGGGAGAAATGGCAGAAGGGCGGGAGAAGGGAGACCTTGTTAGTGTGATAGACTTGTCGTGATTCGGGTGGATGGGAAAGGCGACGATAATGGTGGATGTGGTAGTAGTGGTATTGGTGGTGGTGGAGGTGGTCGTAGTGATGGTGGCGGCGATGGTGGTGGTGGTGAAGAAGAAGAAGAAGAAGAAGAAGAAGAAGAAGAAGAAGAAGAAGAAGAAGAAGAAGAAGAAGAAGAAGAAGAAGAAGAAGAAGAAGAAAGAAGAAGAGAGAAGAGAAGAAGAAGAGAAGAAGAAGAAGAAGAAGAAGAAGAAGAAGAAGAAGAAGAAGAAGAAGAAGAAGAAGAAGAAGAAGAAGAAGAAGAAGAAGAAGAAGAAGAAGAAGAAGAAGAAGAAAAGAAGAAGAAGAGAGAGAAAGAAGAGAGAAGATGATGATGATGATGATGATGATGATGATGATGATGATGATGATGATAATGATGATGATGATGATCAAGTAGATTTGATCAACAGTTACTGTAATATCAGTTGTAGCTCAAAGTTTGAATGGAAACAAAATCATTCGAATTCAGATTACACCGCCACCACACAAAAGAAATCAAGTCTAAATAAAGTCTGACCACATGTTGTGAGATAGAACAGTGTATGGCCTCGGAAAATTACTCATCGAATTACAGATAATGTTCTGGCGTCCCTACCTGGAATCTGAACCCCAACCGTTAGCAGCAAAGTAAGGAGACCTACCACAACTCATCCAAAAAGCTTTTACTAGAACATTTTATGTATGCAGACAACTGTTATCAAGTCACCATAAAATCTTCCCAGAGGAAATACGCACGGACCATAAACATTTTGTTTTGCAACGCATAAAGGTGATGTCATTCACAGACAATCTAACGTCTTCAAGAAAAAAATAAAATAAAATAAAATAAAGCTGCAACCTTTTGGGTCCCAGACAGTCTCTTCAACCTCGTTTATTTAAAAATATAGCAGTAACAAAGATAGAAGGAATGTATGAACGATCTGATGGCTGGGTGATGTCGTACATTAACAAAACTTCCAAACCCCCCCCCCCCCCCCCCCCCCCGAAAATTTTAACTGCACAAATTGAGAAATCAAGATGTCCAATTTGTCAAAACGTCTTCAAACTGAGGCAAGCTATAAGTACTACGCGACAGACCAGCGTCCTATCTAAAAGGCAGCAAGTAGCAAGGTTAAATGGTACATAAATCCGACTCCATGGGCACATACAGTTCCAAAGGACTACAATTACAGATCAATACAAAATGATCAACTTAAAATCAGATGCCATTCCACGGAGGAGGGGGGGGGGGGAAGATTGAAACATTCCAACTTTGATTTGTGTATCAAACAGATTAATCTGAATATTCGAGATTGTTGGGTTGAAAGCTGATTTAAACGTGAACGTTGAATCAATTGACTCCATATTATGAAATATGTTGTAATAACGTATTATCTGAAAATCAGATGCCGGATAGCGTACATAATTTTAAAATGAACAGAAATAAGACGTTTTAGACAAATGCATTTTTATAAATTATCATTTTCCCTCAATTAAACACATGAAATAAACCAAAGTCTCATATTTTTGACTATTAATTTCAAGTTTTAACATCGGAATCATCCCAAAATAATACGCTCTGGGGCGGGGTAACAATCACTCCCAGTTCGTGAAACATAAAGAAAAGACTTTTATTTTATTTTCTTTGGTAAATTTAATTGTGAATCTTGTCTGGAACGTGAGTCAAGAATAAATATTAGTCAAGTTATCCCGCTTCCGGACTAATGTTCGATAATAGAAAAAACTCTACTGCCTCGTTTCGGGCAATGTATGTTCTGGCTTCAGCATTGCTCGATCCTATTCCAATTTAGTCTGGACTTATTTGATAGAGATACACATACATGATCATGAGTAAGATTTCTCACTCTCTCTCTCTCTCTCTCTCTCTCTCTCTCTCTCTCTCTCTCTCTGTGCGCGCGCGCGCGCGCGTGTGTGTGTGTGTGTGTGTAGGGGGAAGGGGGGGGGGTGTCAAATAGGTATAGTCGAATAGAAAAGCAATTGAACCAGGACCGATTCTGTAGTACGCAAAATATTATTCCAACCTCATACGATCCCACTTCCCAACTATGATCGGGCCAAGAGAACATTGATATTGATCACTCTCATCCAAAAAGGGTGCTATACTTGTGTTAACGTCATTAAAGATACAAAAGTGATAAGCTTCCGTTCTGCAAGCACTCTTTGACTTCGAATGAATTTCTTTCGTCTTTCACGATAAATCTAGAACTGTGCATTGTCTCGTCACGGATTTTGTGGAGCCCACCTCATCAAGACAGTCTCAGTTCATCGTTAGCTTTTATTAATAGTGTCAGGCGATCACTTGAAGTTGGAGTCGAATCACTCCGGATAAACTGGTTGGTCCTTCTAAATTGTAATTTTTATTTAAAGATATCTCCAGTGTAAGATCCATGTTGGATATTGATATCACAAAATTATTAGTATCTTTTCTTATACTTAGTAGAACAAATTATTGTAACGCTCTTTTATTGTCTGGTTGCCCCAAGTATTCTATCGATAGTCTGCAGAAGATACAAAAAAAGGCAGCCAGACTAAATACTCTTACAAACTCGACAGAGCACATTAGGCTACTTCTACTCTACACGACCTTCAGTGGCTCCGTACACTATAGAATAGAGTACAAAATTCTTTTCTACGCCTTATGTGCTACTTATGTGGGTCCTTCTTACCTACAAGACCCCATTGATGTTTATACACCTTGTCGTGTCTTGAAATCATCAGAATCTCTTTTAATGAAAGAAATGTACTGCATTAATAACTTTAAGCAAAACGCTTTTAACTGCACAGCTCGACGCCTGTGGAACTCTCTGTTTTAGAACAAAATCTGCTCCTGATGTTCTTCATTTAAGAATCATCTTAAGCCTGAATTATTTTACAGGGCACTTTATGATTGACGTATTTTATTTCTTTTGCAATATTTTCAAAATCAATTAATATGTGTGGTCCTGTTTTTGTGACTGTGTGTGTGTGTATGCGCGCGCGCGTGTGTGTGAGTGTGTGTACACATATTATTATTATTATTATTATTATTATTATTATTATTATTATTATTATTATTATTATTATTATTATTATTATTATTATTATTATTATTATTATTATCATCATTATTAATGGTGAACCCGAAATCAATTAATTTCAGAACAAAAAAAATCCGCCACGATCGAACGTCTTCGGTCTTCAACCAATCAAAATAATGGTTACAGAGGTTCTTAAGCTCGAAACTTCAGGTTTCTGACAGAGAGCCCCGCCTCAGCCTTGCTATTTCCAATGGGTGTAGTATATTCCCGTCGCCATACCTATCAGAATTGTTGTCCACATCGAATGAAGTAAAACAACTTGTTGCTGTTACGGCACCGGGTCTAAACGAAGCGACTACAAAACTGCAAATCCGGGTCCATATCGACCCTGACTTCTGCTGGGTTTTTACCCACCCTTTGAGTGATGCACAATAGCCCTGGTTAAGATTCTTCTTAAAATAGAAAATGACAATTGTTCACTCACTCATTCTATCAAACGCGAGGAGAGGAGGAGAACGAGGTGAATGGGGTGGTGACTGGGCATTATTTGAATGTGAAAGTTACAATCTTCTTTCGGATAGCCTTGTCACATCGATATCTTGAACATAATTTGATGAGCTTTGAATCAGCAGACGACAGAAAATATAAGAGAGGAGGATAGTGGGGAAGAGATGATGAACAGGGTAAGAAATCAATAGGTTGAATATACAACTGATCGGTTAATGAACATGATTCGAACCCGTGTGTAGTTGGCATTCTTATTTACCCTTTATTTATTTATGCACTAATTGCTTCTTAACTTTTTACAGCGCTCGCAAATCCTAAAACATTTTAAATTACAACGCCGATAAAAAAAATGTATAATGATGGTTAAAATTAAAAGAAAACGCAGAGGACACAAGAAATATGAAATAGATGGGGGAGGGCGCTCGGGCAAATAGGGAAGGGAAGCCAATTCAAAGAGCAGTCTATCAGTGTGTCAAAATTTTAAAAATAATAATAATTAAAAAGAACAAGACCACGAATGACAAGCTCATGATGATGATGATGATGATGATGATGATGATGATGATGATGATGATGATGATGAAGAAGAAGAAGAAGAAGAAGAAGACGGAGGAGGAGGAGGAGGAGGAGGAGGAGGAGGAGGAGGAGGAGGAGGAGGAGGAGGAGGAGACCAATCAATACCTCTTATCGATTTCTAAATGTAAAAAAATAAATGGACAAACTCCATTTCATAGAATAAATCGATACCCTGTCTCCAACTCGAAGTCAATAAACAGTTACTTTAAGGTATAATATGTATATATGTATAAAATACCTTTTATCCGGAACGTGTCTGAAAAATGATTGTGTATTACCTGTGTGCATGTTTTTGTGTGTGTGTGTGTGTGTGTGTGTGTGTGTGTGTGTGTTTCTTTGTTGGTCTGTGACAAAGATAAAGAGACAATAAGATAGACAGGCAAAGAGACTGATAGATAGATAGATAGATAGATAGATAGATAGATAGATAGATAGATAGATAGATAGATAGATAGATAGATAGATAGATAGATTCTCTATCATAGATAGATAGATAGATACTGGTCAGGAGAGAGATGGAAGGAGCGAGCGAGAGAGAGAGAGAGAGAGAGAGAGAGAGAGAGAGAGAGAGAGAGAGAGAGAGAGAGAGAGAGAGAGAGAGAGAGAGAGAGAGAACAAGCTACTGCTGTCATTGGTGAATTTTGCCTCTTGACCAGTTTTTCCACCCCCGCGATACACTCAATAATTTTAAAAGCCTGTTCTTGTCTCGAGTGTGTTCTGGCTGATGTCATCAACTAATTTCCTCTCCTAATCAGAGCGGTATTGGCTGTTGCAAGCTTGACTTTACTTTTAGAAGTTTAAATGCATTTTGCTCCGTCTTTGAAATATACTCTTAGACAGAGCATTACGTAAAATGAAGCACTTCCTAGACTTGGGCGTGAATGTGTATCTTGCTGTCGATAGTAAATGAGTTACTGGTTGCAGACAATCAATGTCACGTTATATTGATCATTAAAGATATATCACAAATGATAATTGTTGATCAAATCAGGAAAAGTTAATATGGTACGATGGATATGAAGAACAATGTGAATTATTTAAAAGAGTTATTTTAGTGCAACACTCGACACCACGAGCTTGCGATCGAGCGTTAATGCGCAAAAAAAAAACAAAACAAAACAAAAAAACAAAAACGGGTGGTGGGGGGGGGGGGGGATTAATAAATCCATAGCTATGAAAGAATACCTATATTCCACCCGTCAAAGTAAGATTCTTAGATATTTCGTATCCAATAAGTTGTAATTGGCAAAGAATTAAGTTATCTATGGTGATCATTTCAGAAAACATTTGCTCTCCATCATGAAACCTGGCATACTCGGAATTCCATATTTTTGTTGCACGAATCGATAGTGACTAAGCAAATCCATTATCGATCGATATTCATGCATTTACACATTTATACTTACAGCCAAAATACAACAGGTCCTAACGCTATCTAACCTTTACAACATTATTATATTGATTGACTTTCATTTGTTTGCATATAATGTTTAGATTTAATTGATTAGAAGTACATTTGTAAAAAAAAGTCATTACAAGTCGTCAAACATCGGCTGTCTTTTTCTTGATAATATTTCAACTTTTAGCCTCGTCCCGTTGCTTCGCAATAATATTGGTTTAATTTCACATTTGAATTATTTTTTTTTAACAGCTCATGATACAAAGTAAATTCTAAGTAGTACTTATCAATCAGCGCCCATCCTCACACTTTTTTTTGTTGTCTTTAGCTTGTTGACATTCGTAATTTTCGGAATTATGGTTAACATATGAAAATCAAGCAGCTATTATAAGTTGAGCCTTGAAACATTCAATTTAAATGTTTTGAGGCTGCATGGTTGTCACTGGGGTTTATATTTAACATGGCATCTGGTTTTTTAAAAACTCCTACATGGCATAGAACTCATGTTCCTTGTGTTCCTCCAAATCAATAATTTGATCATCATAGTGTAGTAGTTGTTTAACACTGCTGTTCGTAGTGGTAAAGGTATTAAAGAATCTTTCCTTTATGTAGACATTTGGCCAGTTGAGATCCCTAAGGATATATCTTATACTGGGATTTGTCTCAAACTGCCTGGGGTGTCAGACACAGACTCTAAGCTAAAGGTTTTTAAATCGAAACTTTAAATTTTTTTTAAAAATCAATTTTTTTTAAATTTTTAAAAAGCTTTTTCCCTGTCAATAAGCCTAGAGCCTTTGCTAAATACCGGATTGACCTAAACTTTTGCATAGGAATGTGTTTCATTCCATATTATTATGATCTTTTTATAATTTGAACAATGTACTGAGGGGGATTATAATTTGACAAGCATTGCATTTTTCGATTTCTTCCGTAGAAACGGAATGAGCTCCAATATTTTAAATCACAGTATGCCAATTTGGATCTTTAAATGTATTCTATCTACGATGAATTTTAATCAGCTAAAAATTAAAAATTATTGAGTCAATTTTTTTTTTTTTTTAAACCTCATCCAAAAATGTTTTATTGCCTCACTTAATCTTATAGTCAAATTTACCCGCACGATACCAGTTCGTAGATTTTCTTATAATAGTAAGAATATTTCCGGAAAGCAGAAGCAGATTATGGTCTCAGGCGTACCAATTCGGCGTTTTCAATGCCAAATTCCAAAAACTTGTGTTTTTGGTGTGGTTTTTTGTTTGTTAGTCTTTTTGTTTTTTTTTTTTTTTTGTTTTTTTTTTTTTTTTGGGGGGGGGGGGGGGGGGTATTTTTCAAATCATTTTTTCTCACCTGTTTGATAGAATGTTAAAATTTTGAGTTAGGCTCAGGATTTGTGAAGCTGATTGTATAGGATGAGAGGCAAGTACTTACGATAGTACCCTTATTGTAGTCATTCGGTGGGGATACATTTTTTACAGGTCACCGTAGAACGACTGCGCTGTAAATCTTGCCGTCTTGGACACAGACTAGATCTTCCTGTTTACATGACCGAAATATATATATGTAATGTCATGTCGATTGAAACAATTTATTATTGATGGTAGCAAGTCTCATATATTTCTTTCTTCAATATTTATTTAATAGATTTTAAGATATTGTTGAAGCATGGGCATTTTAATAGTAAATCAATAGTCGTCCTACAATAAAAACATTTTTTATGATAATATTTTAAAACTTAGTTCTTCCCCTTAAAGATGACCGAATCAAATAATAAAAACCATCATTTTTATAATAGAAAAGTTAGTTTTAGTGAGAGTAGTAGTGGTAACAGCAGCAGCAGCAGCAGCAGCAGTAGTAGTAGTAGTAGTAGTAGTAGTAGTAGTAGTAGTAGTAGTAGTAGTAGTAGTAGTAGTAGTAGTAGTAGTAGTAGTAGTAGTAGTAGTAGTTGTTGTTGTTGTTGTAGTAAAAGCAGTAATAGTATATCAAAATGAAGTCCGAGATGCATTGCCGATACAACCATCTTTGCTAAAACTTTAAAATTGATGAGGTAGAATAAAAGTGTCTCATCAATAAAGAGAAATATGACAGGGGTGCAAGTAAACACAGCGAATCAGTACTGATAATATTTTCTCAACAAAGGTCATCTATCACTCACTTGGTTGGACCAGACCAGGATATTGCTTCTTAATAATTCGGACTTCAAAACCTCTATCCGAGTATGTAGCTTGCATCGTATACTTCCTTATATCGCGTTATCGATAGAGTTTAGTTGTTAATTATTGTTATTCAGATTTTTTTTATCGGGTCATTATTTTCTTATATATATATATATATATTATATATATATATATATATATATATATATATAGATCTATAACAAGTATCAATATTATAACTGTCATAACGGAAATCAAACGTGATTGATTCACACTATTAAGCGGCCAATTTGCATTATAATTATTCGCCTATAATTTCCCCCCCCCCCCCCCCCTCTCTCTCTCTCTCTCTCTCTCTCTCTCTCTCTCTCTCTCTCTCTCTCTCCCTTCCAATATTCTTTTCTTCTGTTTTTTTTTATCCCAGAGCAATAATTTGCAATGCTACACAATGACGATATCAGTTTCAAGGAGTCATCTTGATACACGTCGTTAGACAATGCTTTTGTTTCTTTGTTACTTCACGTACCCTTTTGTTTTTTTGCGGAGTCGATTTTGACATTCTAGTCGTCTTGACGCCGAAGGGTTTCATCCCATCCAGTGAAGACTAATAACTGTTGAATAGCAGGCAATGAAGATGGATGGAAAGGGGGACGATGAGTAGGAGGAAATGTAAAAGAGAGAGAAGATAAAGACTTGACGGATTAGTCTAAGGACAGATAGATAGATAGATAGATAGATAGATAGATAGATAGATAGATAGATAGATAGATAGATAGATAGATAGATAGATAGATAGATAGATAGATAGATAGATAGATAGATAGATAGATAGATAGATAAGTATATCTTATATAGATGGGTGGGTGGAAGAGTGAGTGGATGGATGGATGGGTGGATGGTAGGATGGATGGATGGATGGATGGGTGGATGGATGGAAGGATGGATAGATAGATAAATAAATAGATGGGAGAATGGGTGAGTGGGTGGATGGATGGATAGATAGATAAAGAGATAGATTAATGGGTGGATGTATGGGTGAGTGGGTGGATGGATGGATATAACCACCAACCAGTAAAATCTACGAAACTCAGATGAAGGATTTCGATAATCATTCCGTCTAGTGGCGTAACCATTATCAGATTACAACCTATCCCATTTCAAACAACTGATCGAAACTATGACTCCCAATAACTATAACTAGAAATCCGAGGCATTCAATGGCACTATAGCATTTGGAATTATGATACTCTGATGGATTAAGCAGTTAGAAATACATCCAAAAATATTCCACACACAAAAAAAATTCAGATTCCTGAGATTGGTTTTCTATCAGCTTTCTCGACATCACCATCACTACTATCACTATCAACCACCATCATCGCCAAAATCATTATCATTATCAGAAGCAGCAGGAGGAGGAGGAAGGGTTATCTTACTTGCTATCTCAATAATAAAGGGTAACAGAAGGGGGGGGGGGGGGGGGGGGTAGGGGGCTCTAACATAATCTCTAGCGTGTTTGAAGTGATTTAAAATTGTTTTGATATTTTAATACAGATCTGACGATTAAAAGAACACAAACCCAAATACAAAACGAACTTGTATGATGTTTCATAGTGAATTCAAAAAGATGTATCATATTTTGAATGTTAAGTCACAACGCTCTGCTGATTCTATTCTTCTCATTCCATTTCGTTACTATGGGAAGGCCTTGTATAGGTGTTGTTAAGTCAGAGTGACCGTAAAAATATCAGATAATGGGTGAATGATGAATAAAATTGACAATAAAATATTCAACAGAAACGTTTCCGCATTTTTCATTCAGAGAGGTTCGTGGGGAGCGTTTCAAAGATTGTATGTTAAAAATAAAATGGAAAATGATGTTTAAATGCTCTAGTGAAGTCTCATCTGGGCAATACGACAGGGTAATAGTGATAACATATCAACCTGAAAAGTTTCCCTTTTTTCATTCAAAGAAGTTAGAGGACGTAACGTTTCAAAAGCATAACTATAGGGAATAAGAGTGTGTGAATTTTGTATTGGTTTGGTATGTGTACATAATGACAGGGTGTGAAAATATATGACATTTTATATAAGAGCACTTTGCGTTTCCATAATCTTCTCATTCTGAGCATAAGGTAAGTTAATCCTTATTATTAACACTGCATAATATTGCAATGCATATTTTGACAACACATTATATAATATTCAGGTTTTACTTCACGTTATGGGGCTGTCCAGAGCACCAGACCATGCACATTACGATCAGAAAATACTCGTACTTACTTATTTTCTGAACATGCAACAAATTATGCGGACTTTTTGCCCACTGTTTGAAATAGGCTGGAACGGCTACTGATTGCGACATTACATTCTGATCCCCCAACTTATTCCCGTAAAGATAGAAGACAGCAGTTAAATGCTCACTGTGACCGGCATAGCAAACCCATTTATTTTAACGTTGGTGATTACCTCTTTGGCAAGCAAAAGATGCAAATAGACGTGAGAAAAAACAACAAAACAAACAAACACAAAAACAACAACAACAAAACATTCTATGTTCCGAGTCACAACAAAAGACAATGGTCTAGTAGAAAGATATAATGTGAACATTGTCAATTTTTTTAGTGACTGCAATTATTAGTAGTTTTGCTTGGAATACCTTTCTCGATTGTATGTTTTCTTTTCCAATAACTGTACTTAACTGTGATTCGATTGCGTTTTTCGTAATTTTCAATGAGACAAAAATACTTCGTTGGATTGTCCACCGCAAAAAAAAAAGTACTGAATCAGTAGTTCTCTCTCTCTCTCTCTCTCTCTCTCTCTCTCTGTGTCTCTCTCTCTCTCTCTCTCTCTCTTTCTTTCTTTCTCTCTCTCAGCATTTTATTTCGCCATTGTGGTAATTACCTGGAATAATATCTGAGTATTACAATGATCTTTATCATTCTCTTCCGCCAACAATTAAACTGTGGAGAAAGTCTTAAAGGATAGAAAACTAATTTGTTATGAAATCCTGTGAACTCTGATTTAAATCGAAAGGAGTTCTTCTTGTAGAGACTTCTGTCGGGAATACTTTGTGAAGGCTCAGAGATTATTAAAGATGCTTAGGAAAAGATCGCTACTCGGCCCAATAGTAACAAAATAATTTTGTCTTCGTTTTGGCCAGAATACTTAACTTTCCCTAAATATCGTCCATTAAACTGCTACCCCCCCCCCCCCCCCCCCCCCAAGAGCAAGAACAACAAAGAGAATCGTGTAAGACTCCTTTTATTTATATGTATAAATCATAATCGATTGAGATTTGAAGAAATAGTTTTCAGGGCATAATGAAAAAAAAAAGTGTTTTGTTGGTGTTGGAGAGTATTGATGACACTGAAAATTCGATAATCTATTCGAGGGAATGTGAAACAGCAGAAGGGTGGATCAACAAACTAATTTAAAATATCGGAATACTTTGAACGATGGTATCATGATATTTGTAGATTGGAATGAACCGTATATATTATATCGGTTATATTACTTTTTTTTATTTAATTATTATTTATGTAATAATAATAAAAATACGCATTTCCGAGCGGCATCGTCAGGTGGATGCCATCGCATATGCATTCTATGAAGGAATATAGAACCCATCAAATAAATGTGTGTGTGTGTGTTTGTGTTTGTATGTATGTGTGTGTGTGTGTGTAATCAAGGGACGTTTCAAGCTCAAACTCTTCTTCAGCTCACAAGTTAAACCAATTTCTAAAAGCAACCCGATTAGTTATTATCGTTAAAATGGAAATCAAAGGCATTTTGTCCTCATTCAAAGTTTTAATAGATATTCTAAGTGCGATGAATCGTTTTTAATTCCTACCATTTCAAAACAGAGATCAATTAACTCCTTACACTGAGATGGGTGAACACAATTTCAATCCGTAAAGAGAATAAAAGGCATTCTAGCCCTCAAGGTTGCGTCTTATAGTGATTTAAATCTGCTCGTATTTTCATCAACAGCTCTCGTATTTACCGGAGACACACATGGCTGTCTGTTATAACACAAATAAATTCGTATTATTAAGTTATTTGTCACCACTTTCTGTGCCTTCACTTTGTCCATCTAATTTTTCCCATCTCGATTTGGTACCGTCATCGATTATTTAATTAACAATTTTACCAAGATAAAACGGTTGCCCTGGTAATATTACGCCATTTACGACAATAAAGACACGAGGTCAATGGCCGTTGTATTTAAAAACAAGATGTCTACGGAAATAAGTGTCAAACGGGTGCCTTTGTTATAATCAAATTTTCCAACTTGCGCTGCATGGGAGCACTGGCAAAAAAAGGATGGCCATAGCTTTGAAAAACGTTGGATACCAAGTTCGATTTCTCACGCGGCGCGGCAGGGAAGTTGATACCTGAGTTATTTCATTCTTCCAGTGGAATATTTTACGGCTGAAGAATGAAAAAAAAAGGATTAATATTATTCACATCTGCCAATAGTTGGTTTACTGCTTTACAAGAACAAGATGTCTTGTTTGTATATTTTGACCTGAAAATTTTACTGTACATAATTTACGTGTCTATCTACTAATATTTTATAACAAAAAAAAAAAAAAATTGAATTTTGAGCGTATGGTGATTAAATCAAACAATGCCGAATGGGTTAGATTTCTCGTTTTATGCAATAGATTAACAAGAGAAGCAGAGAGAAAAGAAAGAAATAAGGAAAGAAAACTTGGAGTAAGTTGACAACAGATGAAAACGGTTTTAGCCCCATGTGCTCTAGTTAAGATTGGTGTATTAATAGAGTTAATTAGTAAATCCTCCTGGCACCAAACCATGCAACGAGAGTATTAACAGTCTTCGTATCCTCTTAGGTCACAATCGGAACTATGGCTGATCTACAAGTAATCCCAGATGGATCCATGGAACTCGCTACGCCGCATCCCCCCCCCCCTCTCTCTCTCTCTCTCTCTCTCTCTCTTCTCTCTCTCTCTATCTATCTCATATATATATATATATATATATATATATATATTCTCTCTCTCATATATATATATATATATATATATATATATATATATAGAGAGAGAGAGAGAGAGAGAGAGAGAGAGGGGGGGGGCAGAAAGAGAGAGAGAGAGAGAGAGAGAGAGAGAGAGAGAGACGCAGATATAGATCTATGTCTCGTTCTCTCTGTCTCTCTTTCTCTGCGTGTCTGTCTCTCCCTGCCTCTCTCTATCTGTGTGTGTGTATGTGTGTGTGTGTGTGTGTGTGCGCGCGCGCGCGCAATAAATATGCCTGTATGTGCATGTAGTATGTCCACCAGCACTGTTTGTCACAACAAACTACATTGGATTTCCACATGACAATATTACATTGATAAGAAAGACAAAAGCAAAGGCATGACTTAAAACGCGTACTCATTCATCAAAGTTATGGCAATCTAATGAGATACCCCTCCCTTGTCCTCACTTCACCCCAAATCGTCTATCACGTCATTTAGAATATTCGAAAGAAGAAGACGGCGACATTTATATAATCACACGACGAATTTACAACATGGATTTTTTACCCTCGAAACAAATTGCATCGTTCACTCACACTTCATTCAGTATTGAGAGCGATGACGTCCCAGTCTTCGGGTTAACATGACGAAACTCCCAGCAATAAAAACAATAGCAGCAGCGGCAGCAGCACCATCCCCAACAGCGGCGTTATCATCACCAGCAACAACAGCAGCAAGCCAGTTAGCAAGTCCGTCGTCGAATCAGGCAGACAAGGAAACCAGTCGCTCGTGCGAGTCGCCTGCCTATCTATCTACACTACGGATTGCTCACGCACTCACTGATTGAGTAGCCATCTGCTTTATCGAATCGAGTTTGCAAAAAGTGGTGGTTGTAGTTGTAGGAGTAGTAGTTGTAGCATCCCCGGGAGTAGGGGTGGTGTTTAGAGTGGCCACGCCGTGAGTGATCAGTGAAATAGCATAGCATGATAAAGTGACATGGTAGAACAGGAACGCGGTTTTATTCCGAAGTCGTCACGCACGTAGGATACGTCCGCGAGTGTTCTTATTTATTTAGAGACATCGCGATTGTGATAAAATAATGACAATATTCAAATGGACATCGTGTAGAGTAGTCAGATAGAAACATAGGTGTGAGTGACATGTACCTTGAGATTGAATCCTCATTTGGTTTCTTATTATAATACCATCTGCTCTCCGGCCATTCGATGACCACTTCTATCTGGATAATAATATAACACAAATCAATATACTTATAAATCAGATCGATGATAGCACTGCGAGTGACTGGAAAAGAAGGAAAGGAAAAGTCGAGTCAAGAGACAAGAGGAAGTGCGTGGATTCCAGACAGGACATATATAAACTTACTTAAGCACTAACCTACTGACTTACTAAGGTAACCGGTTATTTTATTTACTCATACATGGCGCCATTCGACTCCAGAAAGGAAAATACGGAACCATAATAAAAGTAGCGTTCGTAAGACCCAGAAGCGACTGGGGATTAATTAGCAACCATCTT